>NW_027040561.1:175000-775000 GCF_037179485.1 Ochlerotatus camptorhynchus
TTGAAGTAAGCCAATCCACAAACACAGCCAATGTTAAGCATTTTTCGGCTGGTGAACTGTTCCAGACTCAAGCGAACTTCCAAGAAGTGAAACCTTTTCATGTCGCATAAAACGTAACACCTTCCACCGAAGTTGTTGATACCGACATATAAAAAAAATTAAATAACTTCTCTCCCTCTCGGTGACTGCTTTCGATACAAAGGTGAGAGGCGAAAAATTAGCCTTGTTATATCACCTTTCAAACCGGGGGGAATAGCCGCCTTTCCCCCGCTGACATACGCACTCACAAGCCATCGGCACGGCATCAAGGTACGATTCGGTAAGCTCCTTTGGCAACCAACGCGAAACAGCGGTTGGATTGCGACAGTTCTGAATCAATCGTCCCACACACACATACACACACACACACACACACACGTCCTCCGCCGCCAACAGACTTCGACAAGAATCAAGAAAAGATCACCGGCAAAACCAGTTTCGCAATGTTCGCCCAACCACCATGCGCCTGGCTCCATTTTTGGGCAGCAATATTGGCTGAGGTAATCAACTCGTCGTCGTTGTCGTCGGTCATTGCGTCCGGATCAAAACAACGGATCCGGTTGAACACGGTGCAGTTGTATCTTCGGATTGAGGTAATTTCCTTGAAGCCATACGGACTCGGACAGGATAGGATTCAATTAGAATCGATCTGAGCCCTCAGTGATGGGGCAGATTTTTTGTTTTAAAGAACGGGTTAGGCTCTGAACCATTTGGTGATTTTTTTTAACTTTTGGTTAAAATTTGACAGATGGAAAGTTATCAATGAACCCTGCTATCCGAGCATGGTTATTTCTGACAGACAAAAAGTTAAATTTTGACAACCGTGGGTCGAAAACCGGTCGATCGACAGCACGGGGATTTTCGAACATTGAAAATAACTTTCGAAATGTCACTTTTAACCACGAGTTAAATTTAACTTGGCAAATGGTTCACAGCCTTAGTAAAGCGACGACAACCAAATGAAATCGAAATCGGTGAAACTGGCGGCGGCGGCGACGGCGTCGGTGAAGTTGTTCTATCCAAGCAAGCGACGAAAAAAAAAATCGAAATCGCGCGTGCGTCAACTGGAGGCCATATGGGATGAATAACTTACTGGAATTTAAAGGTCTTTCGCACTTATATGGGGTTTCGGTTGAAGGGGGAGTGTGCGAGCGCGTGCGAACGAGTCAACGAGATTCAAAGATGGAAATATTACCTAAATGAGTGGTGGGTGAGTACGACAGCTGTGAATTGTTTCCTCAAAAGCAGGATGACACAACGACATTGGACTTGGTTTGGAGGACCTCCCGAGTTGGCACTTCCGTGAATGAGAGAAGAGTTGATTTTTTAATAGCTTGTTGATGGTTTCCGAGTGGAATTGATTTTCTCGTTCAGTGATTAATCGGCAGACATTTATCGCATGTTCATAAATATGTCTGTTGTACGGTGGTGATTCGATTGAATTGCAAATTTTATCACCAGCATTAGCAGTCTAAATCTGTGGTTTGATTATAAGCCAGTTTTTGGTTAGCAGATCGCTGTATAGTGAATTGTTGTTTCTGGTGCGGATTCGTAGTTTGAAAGCAAATCAAAGCTCGATAAATTGAACGCAATAACCCCTAATCCAGACCTGCGCAATAGGCTAAATTCGGCCCGCAGTTTTGGTTAAACCAGTCCACGATGAGTTTGTAAAAAGTACTCGTACGCGGCTCCAGCTCATGAATTCTGATTCTTAGATGTTTTCGGTTTTATGAAAAAAAAAAACAGACAAAGCCACAATGTGTCAAAAATTAGGGTTTTAGCCAGCTATGCCAGATCTACGGAATTTTCCGTTTATCTTCGGAATTGATCAATTTCTGCGGAGATACGGATCCGTACACCCAACTAGGGGATGTAAGATTTGTTTACAATATGGTTGATTTATCATCGCAGGATGTTACGGAGGACGAGATATATCGAGGTGCGGTCCAATGTAAGAAAATGGATAAAGACAAATGTAGAATGTATTAGTGAGTGAAATGCCGAGAAAAATAGAAAAAACGGGTTGCCGACTGAACCCAAACCTCAAACGTTGTGATTATCAGATTTGTGTTTTCTCCACTGCTCTCGTCATGCTTCGGAATTTACTTAAAACGAATAAGAAGTGCTCATTTCCTCTCTTACTCAATTTCGTGTGCTTTTTCTGCTGAACGGAAATTGAAGATAATCGTGGCAGGTGTAATAATTAATAAAAAAAATACGTATTTTTCCTAGAGTACATTTAAAATTTAGAAATTAATATTAATGCATCAAGAAGCATGCCTCCATATGGTCTCATTGCCAAGAAGCATCTTATTTTATTCTAAGAGATATGCTAAGTTAACAACTAAAAGGCTGAACACACTGCATTCCTATCCACAATGCATGCGGGCAAAATCTATTTATTTTTCCTGTAAATAAACAAACCACCTAAACGGGATTTGCAGTTTTGAGTTTGGGCGATTGATTTTCATATGGTTTTAATACAAACAGTGACATATAGTAGACATGAAGCTCAAATGGAGGTGCTGGGCAAAGGTGCTATATCCTAGACAAATGGTAAATTACAAATTCGCTGTTGTCGTCGTCATAAGCGCCGTCGTAGTCGCCGTCGTAGTCGCCGTCGTAGCCGCCGTCGTAGTCGCCGTAGGCTGTACCGTTAGTATATTTAAAATTAACCATCAACCGCTGTAACTATATGAATTATCGCGTATTTCTGTTGTTCATCACATACCAAGTGAAATTCGAGAACGTTATTTCATTTGAATAGCTCGTTTTACCAGGGCATGAACTATCGTTACTTCGGTCATAGTTTGTTAAGATTGCCTGAACCATGCGTAAAGAGCAAATCGAAACCTTGAACGTCGCGTGAAAGTGGAACATAATAAAGGCCTAAGTACTCTTTCGTAGCTTTTAATTTTCTGATTTGAAAGATCGTCGGTTGTAGTGGCTTGCTTACTGAGCAGAAAAATGCGGTCTCAGGTCCTTTCATATTAAAAATGTTTGGTAAGATCGATTGTTTATCGTGTATTTTGTAAAACTTTTCGCTGTCGTCGGTGCCGGGTTTCAATAGTTATAACAACTTGAGTAACGGTATAATGTGATATAAGGAGCTCTGTGGCCTTAGAGCAACCGTTTTTGATTTCTGAGTAGAACATCATGAATCTAATCTCAAGCCCATTCACATTTTGGCAATCGTTTTATTTGTTAACATGACTACATGGTAAAAACAGCAACTCGATGATTAAAAAGGAGCTTGTCTGCCTTGTGGCAAACGTTTTTGCTTACTGAGCAGAATGTCGTGGGTTCAATCGCATGCTTCTTCGCGTTATATTATCGTTAGGACATGAATTCAGTTTATCGTTTACCAAAACGAACCCTGCTGCAAACCCAACCCTATTATCCAATATCCCAGTGATTCCTCGTGGAAATGCAGAGGTGTTCTCGGCTTCCATCAAAGCGAGTGTTACGTCAACGCATTCCTACCCCTTTCTTTCTTGACCTGTGTTCGGGCGCGGCCGGCGCTAGTATTGCATAGTTTTTTCACATTGAGGATGATTGCTAGTCCCAAGCATCGTCTGTTGGTTCTCTGTGTAAGTACAGCGGATCTGGCAATAACAGAGTAGCAACCTAAGGGATGATCACTTGAGGTGTACTTATTGTAACATTAAAAATTAAATGCATTTAATGTAATACATGCATTTAATGTAATACATGCATCCATGCATCTCAAGTTTTGTCTTGTTTTGTTGTTCGCCTCGGTTCGTTCAAATCCACACTCCTGACTCGAGAAAATTATTTCAGAAGCTCCTCGACCATCAGAAATCTCCACCGGAATCGTACAGAACCTCCTCCACCGAAAACGCGAGAAAACTCCGTTGAAACTCACTGGAACCTCCGTTGGCAGCACCGAAAATCTCCCCTGAAATTTACCGGAACCCTCGCAGCCATGAACAGGTGAAAACTCCGTTGAAACTTCGCTCGAAAATTCAGATGCTGCCAACGGAGGCTCCCAGAGACTTTCGACGGAGTTTCCCTGCATTGTCGGCGAAGGTTCTGCATGATTTCGGCAAAGATAGCAACCGTGGGCGGTCAATCATGGTCATGCTCATGCTCATGGGCGACTACTTTTCATATGGATTTTATGGTAATTATTATCGATTATTTAAAATAGAATCAAGACAAACAAACTAATTTTACTTTACTATCTTGATTATTTCAGCTAAGGTGGATCAGTTAGTTTCTGTTTAATCGGACCTCGAAACACAGCAACAAGTTGTAGATCAGCAAATTCTGGTGTCCAGGAGTGAGAACACTATCCTCAGTTGGGTATACTTTTGGCGGACAAGCTTGTTGGTGGTGGAAGTGTGTGTACTTCTTTTGTCGATGGGAAGTCCAGAGAACTCTAATTTATTGAGAAGTTCAAAGAACTTCTGGGGAGCAAATATATCTTTAGAGAAGTCCCGACTGTCGGGAAAGTATAAAGCTCTTCAAGAGAATATTCAGACAACATCTTACATTTCAGGAAAATGTTGAAAACTTCATCAATGATCTAGAGTAGTTTTTAGGAGAACTGGAGAGTAGTTCTGAAGAGAAGTTTAAAGTAATTCAGATGAGAACTTCAGTATAGTTCTTAGGAGAACTTCAAAGTAGTTCTGAGGAGAACTTCAGCGTAATTCCGAGGAGAACTTCAGAGTAGTTATGAGAAGAATTTCGAAGTAGTTCTGAGGAGAACTTCAAAGTAGTTCTGATGAGACTTTTAGAGTAGTTCTGAGGAGAACTTCAGCGTAATTCCGAGGAGAACATCAGAGTAGTTCTGAGGAGGAGTTCGAAGTAGTTCTAAGGAGAACTTCAAAGTAGTTCTGAGAACAATTTCAGCGTAAATCTGAGGAAAATTTCAGAGTAGTTCTGAGGAGAACTTCAAATTGTATCTAAGCAGTGTTTCAGAGTAAGTCTAAGGAGAACTTCAGAGTAGTTCTGAGGGGACCTTTAGAGTAGTTCTGAGGAGAACTTCAAAGTAGTTCTGAGGAGGAGTTCAAAGTAGTTCTGAGGAGAACTTCAAAGTAGTTCTGAGGAGAACTTCAAAGTAGTTCTGAGGTAAATTTCATAGTAATTCTGAGGAGAACTTCAAATTGTTTCTGAGGAATGTTTCAGAGTAAGTCTACGGAGAACTTCAAAGTAGTTCTGAGGAGACCTTTAAAGTAGTTCTGAGGAGAACTTCAACGTAATTCCGAGGAGAACATCAGAGTACTTCTGAGGAGGAGTTCGAAGTAGTTCTGAGGAGAACTTCAAAGTAGTTCTGAGGAGAACTTCAAAGTAGTTCTGAGGAAGACTTCAAAGTAGTTCTGAGGTAAATTTCATAGTAATTCTGAGGAGAGTTTCAAATTGTTTCTGAGGGGTGTTTCAGAGTAAGTCTACGGAGAAATTCAGAGTAGTTTTGAGGGGACCTTCAGAGTAGTTCTGATGATAACTTCAGCGTAATTCCCAGGAGAACATCAGAGTAGTTCTGAGGAGGAGTTCGAAGTAGTTCTGAGGAGAACTTCAAAGTAGCTCTGAGGAGAACTTCAAAGTAGCTCTGAGGAGAACTTCAGCTCAAATCTGAGTAAATCTTAAGAGTAGTTCTGAGGAGAACTTCAAAGTATTTCTGTGGAGTGTTTCAGAGTAAGTCTAAGGAGAACTTCACAGTAGTTCTGAGGGGACCTTTAGAGTAGTTCTGTGGAGAACTTCAGCGTCATTCTGAGGAGAACATCAGCGTAGTTCTGAGGAGGAGTTTGAAGTAGTTCTGATGAGAACTTCAAAGTATTTCTGTGGAGTGTTTCAGAGTAAGTCTGAGGAGAACTTCAGAGTAGTTCTGAGGAGACTTTTAGAGTAGTTCTGTGGAGAACTTTAGCGTAATTCCGAGGAGAACTTCAGAGTAGTTATGAGGAGAAGTTCGAAGTAGTTCTGAGGAGAACTTAAAAGTAGTTCTGAGGAGAACTTCAAAGTAGTTCTGAGGAGAACTTCAGCGTAACTCTGAGTAAAATTTAAGAGTAGTTCTGAGCAGAACTGCAAAGTATTTCTGTGGAGTGTTTCAGAGTAAGTCTGAGGAGAGCTTCAGAGTAATTCTGAGGAGATTTTTAGAGTAGTTCTGAGGAAAACTTCAGCGTAATTCCAAGGAGAACATCAGAGTAGTTCTGAAGAGGAGTTCGAAGTTGTTCTGAGGAAAACTTCAAAGTAGTTCTGAGGAGAATTTCAGCATTGATCTTAGTAAAATTTTAGAGTAGTTCTGAGCAGAACTGCAAAGTATTTCTGTGGAGTGTTTCAGAGTAAATCTGAGGAGAACTTCAGAGTAGTTCTGAGGAGACCTTTAGAGTAGTTCTGAGGAGAACTTCAGAGTAGTTCTGAAGAGAGTTCCATTGTCTTCAGGAAAATTTGAGAAAAATTATGAAACTCCCCGTGAGCACCAGGATCATGTCTGGCTAGCGTGGTTCTGAGCAGTGTTGGAAAAATACCAAAGAAAAAGATCACATTTGATTTTCTCAGACAAAAATCAACAAACAAACAACTGCGGTTGATATTGCAAGCAGTGATATCACAGCTTGGAATATCATGCTAACAAAGTTCACCAGATGCAAATCTCACCAAACTGTGGTGAGGTTGAGTTTCATGATTTTTGCTTTACACCCGAACGCAACCGAAACTTCCATAACGCCTATCAGCAGTCGCTTTGTGTCTGCCTTTGGTGAAGAGAAAAAGAGATGGCATTATTTTGCTTTCTCTTTCTAAGAAAACGAAGTGCAACGGAATCATTTTTGAAATGTTGAGTATTCAAAATGAAGGTCATTTAATGCATTTTAAAGGAAAAATTAAATTATTTCGACTTGATTTTGATGAAACCACTCTTCTTCAACTTCTGTTTGACAACTGCCCAATGTTTTTCAATTGGGCGGAATTGAGGGTAGTTGGGTGGATTGATGTCCTTTTCGAAGAAATCTACCCCGTTGTCTCGATTACACTGTAGTTTCGTCGTCCATGAGGATGCATCTTTCGAACTTTGTAAGAACCTCATTGTAGGGGAGAATGGTATACAACGCACCCCCTGGGCAGAACGCACCAGCTGACTTTCATTTGTGTTTTTCATGGCTTTTAAGTAACTTTTTTGTTGTCTTATCAAGCAGCACTTCTAGCATAACATCTGTACTCAAAATCCTGCATGATAAATCCTAGAATTGGATTTAAAATTCCAAGAAAAACTCAAAATAAAATGAAAAAGTGCGTCTTACCCCGGGGGTGCGTTATGTACTGTTCTCCCCTACTACTTCTGAGCACGTCTTTTGGCCACTAGATTCTGCTTCAGTGTCCTGTTTGGTTACTTACTGGCCCGAAAAGATCAAAATCCTGCTCGCTGACAAAACTCTCTGACGGTGCTTTGGCTGGCATTGAATTTCTTGGCGATATAATAATCCGACATCCCTGGGTTTGCCCTAAACGTTCTCAACACCTTCAAATGCAGCTTCCGATCCTTAGTTCCACTACGGCGCTTGCTACGATCCTGCCGATCGATAGTATGCCGCTTACGGAAACGTTTGAGACTACTGCACACGGTCGATTTAGCCAATTTCAACGGCTTCGCGATTTTTGAACCTGACCACGTTGGATTTTCCAAATGGGTGTCCAAAATTAATTTTCGGTCCGCGGCTTCCATCAAGTATAACTTCTTTAAAAAAAATGAATCGTGACGAACTTTTCAGTAATGAAAGACATTGGCGTAGCTAGAAAATTTTACTGGAGGGGGCCTATGGGGGGGGGGGGGGGCTGTTTACGTTTTTTTTTTGTTAAATTACAGATAGAAACTCTGGAACTGGCATTCAATCAAAAGGCGTCAAAGCTTTTTGTTATTTTAGTTTTCAGTTCATCCAATAATACGACCTATTATGGTGAAGCTAACTATTATTGTGATGGTGAATATTACATTTTATTGCATTAATTTTATAACAACGCTCCGGGGAGCCTTATAATCATACTGATTTTGAGCAAGCAATAATCGTTTGTTCAAGCTTTTTGTAATGAAATAACATATTGTTTAGATATCATAAGAATTTTTAGGATCTCAAACTAAACAAAATTCACATACTTTGACCACAGACAAACAGACATAACACATTGAATATTTCTCACTGTAAAACATCGTCGCTAAAACATTACCGCCATCTGTTGAGTACACTGTGATGGGTAGTACGCTGAACAGATGGCGGTAGTGTGTAAACGTCAAACGCAAGGGAATTGACTATGCGCGCCACATGTGGCGGTACTACCAACTACGATACTTTTAAATTGACCGTTAAATGCTTGTTCGATGAACAACTTGCGAGTGTTATGTCTGTTTGTCTGTGCTTTGACTATATGTTTTGTATTACTTCTGCGTGAAGTCAACGATTTACATAGTTGAAGATGCTAATTTCAAGTAACAGACTAAAGTGGTAATTTTTATACGATAGATGAGGAGATGAAAGTATTGAGTTGATCGTTCCGTTAGAGTACGGCAGTGTGGTATATAGAGAGTACAAAGCGAGTAAGGACAACTTTAGGAAAGTTCGCTTACTCTCTATATACCACACTGCCGTACTCTAACGGAACGATCAACTTTATACTTTCATGTCCTTGCTGGCTCTCTACTCTCTATATAAAATTTTCACACTGCCGTACTCTAATGGAACTATCAACTTTATACTTTCATCTCCTGATCAATCGTATAAAAATTTCTACTTTAGTCTGTTACTTGAAATTATCATCTTCAACTATGTAAAATTCACATGTTAGATAATTCTAAGGGTAAGATAGAATTTTTTAACAAGATTTTAATAAGATGATCCATATTTAATCATAAATCAAATCTCAGACATAGGTACCAACACTTAATGCTATAATATTAAAAATGTCTGGCTTTGAATTATCGCAATGTGCACATAGAATACATACATTTAGGACATAGGAAATAGTTTAAAATATATTTCAATGAACTATCCTTAAAATTCTGAAAGTTTAAATAATAATAGTTTTGAGATCCCAATCTTATTTGCTATCCAGATTCTAATGTTTGATGAAAAAAAGAGAATAATAAAGCATTTATAATGATTTTTTTCTATGCCTGGGACAAGCTAACTTTCGATATCACGGAGTTAGATATAGAATCAAGATTGAAGTCTTAAATTTAACTTTAATTCCAATCGAAAGAAATGAACTCCTAAATTGTATGATTGTGCCCCTATTTGAAGCTAGATATTATTTGAATTTCTTTCTTCAAAAGCTTATAGGGTTATTTAATTTTTTTTTTATTTGAAATTGAGCTAGTTTTGGTTGAACCCATTAGGTGCCAATTTATTATTTACTCGTCCTTGATACGGATAACAGCTTTTTCGTTATTTTTATTTTTGATATTATCAATGTTCAATGTTCTAAACCATACACACTATATCGTGCTAATTCTTGAACAAATGCAAAATCACCAGTATTCCCTATAGAAAATGTACTAACATGTCCATGAAATCTAGATTCACCATTCAAGATTCCATAAGCTTCTTTTAGCAGGAGTACTTTTGAATACTTTCTGATAAACCTGCAGTCTTGAAAGAATATAAGAAAGATTTCATTTGTATTTTCAAACAGATGGAGATCTGCAGAACTTGATCATCCAGAAGTCTTGAAAAAATATCAAAAGTACTTTACTAATATCTTCGTCTATCTGGAGATCTTTTGAATCTTACCTGCTGTTTAGGAAGGATGTCTAAAAGAATATCCTGTAACCTATGCAGCGTTCGCTCGACATCTTAAAAACTCCCTTGAGCTTAACAAAATTTTCTCAACTTCTACGAAGTTCCCGGAATTTATGCCAAATTCTATATTTTTTCCATTTCTTTATTCTAGGATTACTTCTGAAAAGACCTCCATCATCTACAAATATTTTTGAACACCTGGAAAGTTCCTTGAAATTTAAAGAAGCTCCCAAAACTTCCTAGAAGTTCATTGAGCTGTTTTGAAGTAAGATCTCTGACAAACTGCAACGAAGTTCTTTAAACTTAAGCGAGTATCCCTGAAGATCTTAGAAGTTTACTGAAATATTTATTTAGTTCTACTAGAAAATTCCCTGAAGTTTTATCCAGCTTCTCAAAATGCTAGGAAATTCCTGCACTTCAACGTTTCTCGTTGATTTTCAGCAAAGTTTCACATATGGAATTTCTTGAACTTGTACGTAACTCCCTGAACAATTCCAAGCTCATGAGAAAAAATATCCTGAAATTATATGAAGATCCCAAACAATAATGAGCTTCCCTGAAATTAAATAATGTTTATCATCTACGAAGATCTCAAAACTTAAATAGAGTTCTCATTTCTACGTAAAGGGTGTCCACGATAAAATTGCCACAATATGAAATTGCTCTAACTTTTTAACCGTTGGGTAGAATTTAATGAAAATTTGGGTGGATTTAGTTCATAGTGCATTATTTACATCCTGCAAGTTTTAAAGTCCTGTGATCAAAACTCGCGGAAATGGAGTCGAAAGAACAGCTCGTGCGTGATAAAATCTTGCGCATTCATCACGAGAACAAGGATCTCTCGCATCGTTCCATCGCTAAAACGTTGGGAATTGCAAATTCCACGGTGTCGCGAGTGATTAAGCGGTTTGAGGAACGGTTGACCACCGATCGGAAGCCCAGAAGTGAAGGAAAAAGTATTCCGTACAACACCAAAAATCACAACCGCGTAGTTGGGGCCTTCAACCGAAATCCGAACGCCTCCGTTAGGGATGTGGCTAAGAAGCTGCACCTAAGCCGAAGTTTTGTCCAAAAGGCCAAAACTAAGGCTAGGCTTCGAACGTTCAAGGTACAAAGGCCCCTAATCGCGACGAGAAGCAGAACAAATCCGCCAAAACCCGTGCCAGGAAGTTGTACCTCAACATGCTGACGAAAGTTGAATGCTGCATCATGGACGACGAAACATATGTGAAGGCCGACTTCAAACAGATCCCCGGCAACCTGTTTTTCACGGCCAAGGATAAGTTCAGCGTTCCGGAGCATGTCCGCACTCAGAAGATGTCCAAATTTGCGAAGAAATTCCTGGTTTGGCAAGCCATCTGCACGTGCGGGAAGCGGAGTGCACCTTTCGTGACCCAGGACACGATGAACGGACAGGTGTACATAAAAGAGTGCCTCCAGAAGCGGCTGCTTCCTCTCCTGAAGGCCCACAACGTCCCAACAATCTTCTGGCCGGATTTGGCCTCATGCCACTACTCCAAGGACGTGCTGAAGTGGTATGCGGCCAATAAGGTCAATTTCGTGCCGAAAATGTTCAACCCTCCCAACACTCCGGAGCTCCGCCCCATCGAGAAGTACTGGGCGATTATGAAGCAGCACCTTCTTAAACGACCTAAGGTAGTGAAGACAGTCGAGAAACTGAAGAAAGTATGGGTTTACATGCAAAAAACGGTTGATTCACAGGTTGTGCCGAATCTTATGGCCGGGGTTAAGGCCAAGGTGCGGGCATTTGCGTATGGACTGTAAACAAAATACGAGTAAAATGGTAAAATGAAGTTTAATAGTTATTTCTCAATCCCTGAAAATTTGATGGCAATCGGATGAAAACTCGAATTTTGCGAATCAATTTTGTGTGTGGAAATTTCATCGTGGACACCCTTTAGTTTTCTGAACTTTTTCGCACTGAGTTTCTACGAATTTTCTGAAGCTCTATTAAGTTCCTAGTTTTATTAATTTCTACAATGTTCCCTGAAATTCTTAGAAGTCCTTGAAGTTTTACGAAGGTCCCTGAGGTTGGAGAAAATTCCCTGAACTCTTGGCCAATTGAAAGAGCCTGAAGACGTCTCATTATGCTAACGATTAAATGTCGATGTAATATAAATTCTCGACATTGTTTTTCTAGTAGGGATTCATAAAAATCAATAAAAATAAAAAGTAACCTCGAAACTGCTTGACAAAATAACGGTGTATAAAAAACACCCAAAATTCCTGGGGAGGATTCTGGAGAAATGGATTCTGAGGGGGCCTGACCCCCTTGGCACACGGGAAAAAAAGAGTTCCCATATTCGTGAACCACAGCCGTGAACCATAGTTCACGGTGTATATTTGAGAAAATTTTGTTCTGGATAGCTGGCCGTGATTTTAAGTTTTTTTTTCCGAGCGCCCCACATTAGCTACGCCAATGCTGAAAGATGAAACATTTCAAAACAAACTGCTGTCAAAACTTTCCAGATCCGATCCAGAAATGCACTAAATTTGAGTGGACTACTTTTCGTTCCACCCTTGACCGACGAATTTTTCGTTGTTGTCCTGAAGAGTTCGATAAAAAAATAGCATCGTCACGTTTGTAAACCTTGTTCTCTACAATCTTTCGATGAGTTTATGAAAAATTACAAGACATCTTTAAAGTTTTCATTTACAGATCACTTCGCTAATTTTTTCAAAGAATTCTGCAATCTATTCTAAGTGTGTCAAATTTCTCCCGTTACCGAATTTCAGTATGTGTAATATTGCAGATTTACTAAATTTACGAAAAACAAAGAAGTTCATTCAACTTGACACTATTCCGATGCTTGAAAGCAGCAGTGTGACATAGTTTCCCTTTACTGGTCAGCCATCTTTTGCCTCACCATTCTCTTGAACATAAATAGCCGTGAGGCTTATGCAGACACCAACACGCTGCGGGTCTGCAGTAGGTAGGGTACATTGACTACCGCAAAACAGCTAAAGACAATACACGCGCAAGAGGTTTACCGCTTCATGGTCACAAGTCACAGTCGTCATCGCCAGAAACAGCAATCGCATTCAGCCTCCAAGTGGTCATTGACAACGGTGGCTTCTGTCCGGTGCAGAGACCTTTACTGAAAACATATTATTTTTCTTTTGAGGTAAAAGTTGATGAGATAAATAAACCCAATCGCACGGGGAACTACGCGAGCCCAAAACCGGAATGGTGTTCGACTGACAATTGAAAAAATCTCCTGAAAATGGTCGTAAAAATGAGAATGCACGCAAGGGTGATGTCATACTTTCGAGTCAGCAAAAGAGGTGGTGATTCAATCCAATCGGGGCGCTTTGGCGGGATGAGAAAACTGGTCCGGTTGGTTAGCAGTCTTATTGTGTGTGCTGTTGGATAATTTTTTATTTATACCATTCAGTTTTGCCTTTGCCTTTGCCTACACAGTATTAACCCATTTCGTCGCCACATCGGTGTGCGAAATTTCGTAATTAATCAGAGCGTGTTCGTTGCTGCATGAGGCAGCAGATGCCGTCTTCCTGTCACTTTAAAAAGCTCTTAAATACCGTTTTCCCTGGCGCGCGTAATTTTATTACCTGTCTTGCGACGCTTTTTCCCACCGCCCCCGGAATTGCGAAACCGGGCGTCCCAGGTGCAACTTTGAACGCACTATTTATCACCCGGTTTAATCTGCCAACTGGATACGCGCGGCTCATAACTTTTCTCCCGCTTGAAGCTTGAAACGAATGAGGAAAAAAACTTTGCCACTTTACCTATAAAACGACGAGGCTCGGAGGCCCACCAACAATGAGGTGCACTTCCAGCTCCAGCACGGCATAGTGTGTAGACAACATATAATTAACCTTAAACACCTCTCCATTTCCCCCATCATCGGATGAACGCGGTGGATGCGACGACGCCAGTCAGTGGCAGATTTGGCTTCTCAGTTTTCGCGCACGTTAATCTACTGCTGCTAATATGTTACGCTCGACAACCAGCAGCAGTGACATTTGACTAAGGCTCGAGAAAAAAAAAATGCTTTTAATTATATCACCACGCGTCCGCTCTTCAAGCGTGGCGACGACCCAACATAAGTCAGATAGCTGCCTACCACGGCGGATGGATGGGTTCGTCTTTACCGTTTAGCGATGACAAAAGAGTTGCGACAGCGGCACGAGCGAGGCAAACCTATTTGTCTTGGAAGGGTTAGGGTGCTGTTAAAGGAAAATATGTGTGTCATTGCGATTGAAGATAATAATGATGAGTTGTGTAATGTTTTGTCTCATCCCATGGCACCGTTGGAACAACACCCCTCCGTTATGAGGAATGCGAGATTTTAACTTTCATCGTGATTTGTGCTGCACAAATTGACAAAATTTTAAATGCAATATCATCATAATTTGTATGCCGTATCTTCGATAACTTCCCATTTTATTTGACGTCGTTTCCCATTCTTTATTATGCAATCACAATCGTAAGACAAACGCCAAACAGCATTTACCATAGCTGCGTCCCTCTTCTCGCTCCGGGTGAGGTCAATGTAGCAGTGACTAGTAGTTTCAATTTCATGATAATTGTTATCAAATAAAAATAAACTCACAATCGTCCATAAGCTTCTCCGATGCTACGAAATAGAGGAAATGCTTCGTGATGCTCTTTCTAGCAGTTGCAGCTCTGAAAACCATCCAGGAGAACTCCAATTCAAACGTCTCGGTGGTAAGTCCGCTCATAAGTTCGAGCAAATTATCTCCACGATCGGAGCGTGATTCCATTCGGTATTTCGTGCTTGGCATTTGCTCCTGCTGTCTGCGGTTGGACGGTAACCCCTTCGATGACTGTTGGCAGTTTTTGACACTTCCCTGTTGTATTTTTGTTTTGCTCATTCAAATCCCTAAAGTTGTTCTCACCTATTGCGATCGTCAATCAGTTGAAATTATTTTTCTCAAGAATCCACATCACATTCAAAACACCAGCTTCAAAGTGGTCACCTACCTTGACGGACTGAGAATCGAAATGGACGAAGAAGCAGCAGCAAGAGCAGTTTGTTCAACTTTCGCTTTCAACCCGCGTCGAGAAACCATGAAACCCAACTATCAAAGAGACGGTCCGAGGGGATTCTTCGTCTACGATTGCCTACGAATTGTGGATTTGCAGTTGATGATGCTAGGGGGGTCTTGCTCAATTATCGTGCTCAGACTGTTGCTGCTGCTGCTGCTGGTTTGTTTTTCGTGCTTCGCACATCTTTGTCGAGGCCAATTTGGGGTTTCGAGTGGACTGTGCTACTGTTTGAATGAAGACAATTATCCACCACCTATAACGAACGGGTTGTGAGAACTTTTTTTTTCAAAAAATTCGTTCCAAACTTTATCCATTAATAATAAAGAAGTTTGCTCAATTTTGTCCTCGATTTCGAGACATAATAAACAAAATTTTGGGAAAAATGCTTTGTTTTTCAAAGAACTACGAAGAAGACTTCTTAAAATGTAAACCATGAAAAATTTCGGAAGTTCACTCAAGCCATTGTATTTCAAAAATCAGGATTGAAAAAGCGACAGAAGAAAAAAACTTGTTTTTTGAGTAGTGCTTCCTACTTGGGACTTCCCGGGAAAGCATTTCCGGGAAATTCATCAAAATTTGCATTTCCCGATTCCCGGGAAACTGTTATTTTTCCATCCATTGTCTGCTCGATTGGAATTAATGCTTTTCTCAGGTTTCTCAGATAACCGTCATAGATTCAGTCCCTTTACTAAATATATAACTAATCATGTTTGTACTACTTCATGGAGATGTTTAACGTCAAATATTAGACTTTAAGTGGTCATTTTATATGATAGATGAGGATATGAAAGTATAGAGTTCCGTTAGAGTACCTACGCGCAGGGCCCCACAAAGTCACTTTCAATCGAAAATCGTCAAGTGACGATGAAGCTGTAAAACATCACTTTCAATTGAAAGTCATTCTGTCTTCTCTTCGAGCAGATCCCCGTCAACATCAACAGAACCACTTTCGAACAGTTTTCATGCTGTTTGTTTTGGCTTGACTCGTGTTCATTTCTTCTTTCATTGTCATTTGAGCGAAACTGTTCGATCCAATTTCACGCAGTTTTTATGACTCTTGTTGATTGTTCACTCGGTTAATTTAAGCGTATCCGCATAGATCTGTGCATGTGGACGTCATATTTATCATTGTCGGGTGGTTTGTTTACCCATAATTTTTTTTTAATCGGGGTGACGTCTAGCGATCGAAAATTGATATGTGACGCCATTTTGAAATCCAAGATGGTAGCTTCCAGTTTAATAAAAAGTGGGAAATACTGTCAAATACCTACCAATAAAGGTATTTTTGGAATTGTAATAATGTTTAGAGGATGAAAATCGATACCCGACGTCATTTTGAAATCGAAGATGGCGGCCTCTGACTTAAGAAAAGTGGAAATACAGTCAAATACACATCAATATTGAAATTTTTGTAATTGGTATGATGTGATAAAATTGATATGCGACACCATTTAGAAATCCAAGATGGCGGCTTCCGATTTCAGAACATGTGGGAAATATTGTCAAATAGCCATCAATATAGGTATTTTTGGCGTTCGACGCCATTTTCAAATCCAAGACTGCGACTTCAGATTTGCGGGAAAGTGTCAAATACCCTAAAATATGGTTATTTTCAGAATTGAGATGAGACGTAGATGCCGAAAATTGATGTCACACCGTCTTTAAATCCAAGATGGTGGCTTTGGTTCAGAGAAACTGTGAAATACTGTCAAATATTGATCAATGTGTGTTTTTTTTAATCGGGGTGACATCAAGAAACCAGAAATCGATTTCCAAAGCCATCTTGAAATTCAAGATGGTGGCTTCCGATTTCAGAAGAAATGTCAAATAGCCTGCAAATAGCATCGAATATCGATTTTCAGCATCTACACGTCGTCCCCAGTGGTACCCAGATATTGATACTTTTTATGAAACCCGAATGCCGCCATATTGGATTCCAAAATGGCGTCGGTTATTGATTTTCGGCGTCCCCGTTCCGAAAATACCCATATCTTAGGGTATTTGATACGTTTTATGAAACTTGATGGCCACCATCTTGGATTCCAACATAGCGTCGGATATCGATTTTTAATATCTAAGCGTTGTTCTCGTTCCTAAAATACCCATATCTTAGGGTATTTGACACTTCCGAAAACCGATGGTTACTATTTTGAAAGCCAAAATGGCGTCGGTTATCGATTTTCAGCTCCTACGCGCCATCCTCGTTCCAAAAATACCCTATTGTATGGCATTTGACACTTTTTTTGAACCCCAATGGCTGCCATTTTGGATTGCAAAATGGCGTCGGATATCCTTTTTCGACACCTTCGTGTCGTCCCCGTTCCGAAAATACCCATATTGTAGGGTATTTGAGACTGTTCCTGACCCCGATGGCCGCCATCTTGGACTCCAGAATTGCCTCGTTAATTTATTTTTCGTTTAATATAAAATAATATATTATTACTACATATAACCCGGATGCCATCCCTATATTGTGCGGATACTATATTTTGATGCTTGATGACGCGGTGCTTGAGAAGTCAAAAGAACGAATTGAAGTGAAAGTTGAAAAAACTGAAGGAGGCAGTTTTCGAGTCCTTGAAATAAAATGAACTGAAGCACTTCACGGACGACACAAGCAATAGTCAACTCATGTTTCAAAGGAGGAACGTTCATCGTGACTCGATAAGAAGAAACACAATGACTTACACGAAAATGATATTGCTCGAAATGAAGCGATTCTGCGGAGAGTTCATTTTCTTTTCTTTGTTTCGAAAATGCAGAGCCCTGCCTACGCGTGTCTGCTCAAGATCGTTAAGTTGACGATGACAGGAGCACATACAGCGATAGTGGTAACAAAAGCTGAAATTTCCAAACCTATCGACGAGATGCTTACGTCAGGTATCGACTTGAGTGTGAAACAATCGATAGAACTGTTTCCGCACATCGAAGGTACGTGAGCAAATCAACGATCATCTCTTTTGCCAGTTGTGGCGGGGGGAGATACCCCTCACCATATCTCCCCAATAGGGGAGTTTGGTAAAGGAGATGATCAACCCAATACGTGCCTTTCTCAAAAATGACCTTTGATCGCTTTCTACTCTCTATATACAATTTTCATGCTGTCGTACCCTAACGGACCTATCAACTCTATACTTTCATCTCCTCATCTATCGTATATAATGACCACTTTCAGTCTGATATTTGACGTCAACCATTTCCAGATATGTTAAAAAACCGGGGAAATTAGCTTGTTTGATTTACTTGGGAAAATAAGAGCAAGGCCCATCAAGGCAGAAACTTGCGAAGGAAGCTGGCTGAAACATCCGGGGAATCTTGGAAAAATCTTCCGGGAAAAGTTTAAATCGATTTCCGGGGAAACTAAAAAAGCTTCCCATGAATATTAGAAGACACGTCCAGTATAAACCGGATGGACTTTTGAGGAAGTTGGAAGACACTTCTATGAGCAGGCGGAAGAGTCTTCTGGAGCAAGTCAAATGATTCTCGTCTAATTTACGTTCAATATGCTACACACTAAATTTTTGTTTTCGTGTTCAGTAAATTTTACACAGTCCGTGATGATAAGGAAGTTTTTTTTATATCTTTATTAAGGAGACTTTCAGCCCTGGGCTGGTTCGTCTCCTGATAAGGAAGTTGACGATGCTGATAAGTCGATTTTTAACAAAAAATTTGGTACGAAAGCCATGTTTTGGGAAACGATATGCGAGTGGCAAGTTGTCAAAGCCATTCGTGACGAACTGAAATTTACGATTAGGAGTGTTTGAATCGGCGTCTGTGGCCCATGATCCGTCAACATGATGGCCCAGTACTATTTTGGTCCGATTTGGGGTCAATGCACTACTTGAAAGACACGGTAGCTTGGTACAGAGCAAACAATCTGCAATACGTGCCAAAAGATATGAATCCTCTAAATTGTCCTGAGGCCCAGTCAAGCGATACTTATGGGATCATCTACGATATCTACGGAAACACTTTAAGGCAGCAGATTAAATCGAAGAATTTGAAAAAGACTTATCGCCAAGGAATCTATGCTGAAGTTCATGGGCAGCGTCAGATCAAAAGTTCGCTCCTTGGCATACCATTAAAGGGACTGCGGATTATTTTCATTCAATTGAAAGAGAATACTATAAAGAACATATGTATCAAATAAAAATATGCGTTCGTTAACATAACGTCTTGCTTGGCATAAACAGTTTTAGTCACGAACTGTCATTTGCTAATAATTTTGCACACAGTTGACGGAACATAGTTCTCTTTGTAGCAGTAGATAGAATAGAGTATAAGCTTGTTATAGGTTACATGGATAAGACAGCTATAAGGGTCACATACAAAACAGCGAAAACAAAACTGAATTTTTGAATCGACGTTCTCCGATTTCTATGAAACTTGAAACAATGTTTGTAATAGGGAATTTTTTCAAAAAATTGTTACCTAGAAACGGTATTTCTGATCGAAATAACGTCTGAGACCAAGCCCTGTGACGTGGGTAGATCACCTTTTCGTGGTACGTTACGGGATGTAAGATCTTCTACCGATTGCTAGTCCTGTCTACATGAATCTAGGGGAACAGGATTTTTCAGCAATCAAAGGAACACATCTTAGTCCTTGATCCCATTGTTCTTCGTGTTCGCGTCAAGGAGATGTAAGTTTCCACATACACTTGGACTGTGACAGAGCTGCTTTCAAAGGATTCACTTGCACTGATTTGGTGAGATTGTTCCTTTTTCTACTTTTATCTATTTAAACTTAATTTACAGGGCTGGTAGTGAATTACTTTTTAGTGACGTGGTCACTTTCTTCAAGCCAGTCACTAAAAAGTCTTCTTTTTAAGACAAAGTTACTAAGTCACTTTTTCTTGGAATCAGTCACTATTTTTAACTTTTTAGCGTGAATTTGTTTCAAGATGTATCATTCTTTGTTTTGTGGCTATTTTTTTAATGCTTTAAAAATATGCTTTATGTTTTGGTAGCCCAAACGTTTATAAGACAGTTTTAAAGAAACGGATTTACAATCAAATCTATTGAATGTTGAAGTTTGACATTTAATTAATTTCTCACTTTAATAAAGTTAAAAGGCTTACTTAGTTTGAGTAAGTTCAAGGTCTAAAAATATTCAAGTTCTTAAATTTCCGTGTTCTATGTACAAGTTCAAGATATTGAAAATTGCCAAAGTGCCAGAATTAAGGAAAAAAAATGATTTATTTCAAGCTTGTAATAAACATTATGAGAAATTAGAGATCTTCACGGCAGTCCCAATAACTTCACAACAATTGTAGGAACTTTAGAGAAGTTCTGAGGAATGAAAAGAAATGCTGAGAATTACAGTGAAGCTCCATAAACAAACTGCGGGACATCAGTGAATTTAACGCGCTGAACATATGGGGAACTTACTGGATGCTTTAAGAACCTTAAAGCGGTTCTTTCAGCATCCGAAAATTTTCAGGAACTTTTATCAAATTCCTATAATTTCAGAGAACTTAACAGGTGTCAAGTGAACCTAAAAAATAAAGAAAACTTGAGGGACATTGTGCAATTTTTTAAGAAGTTCTAATCACCTCAGAAAATCTAGATCTAGAGATCTTTGGGGAATTTCAGATCTTAAGGCAGACTTTTGGAGCAGTTTAAAGATCTATAATAGTAAATTTAGAAAAATTTAGGATAGTTCCGTGATGAGCTGAAAAAAAATCGAGAACTCTTGAAATGTTTTGAAAATTTCACGAAAGCACAGAGACCTTCAGAGAATTTATGAAAACTTCATAAATATTTTTTTAGGACCTACACAGAAGTCCAGATAATTTCAGGGATATTCAAAGGTGTTTACAGGAATTCCATTTGTTTCCGAGCACAACCAAGATCTTGAATAGAATTGGGAGCTTTAGAGAAGCTTCGAGAACATCAAACAGATCAGAGAATCAAAGGGCAGTTCAAATGATTTCAAGGAAATTGTAGAAACCTTAAAGAAGTTTCGAGAAACTCAGGGAATTTCCGGAAACTTCAGCAAAGCTCCGAGAGAATTTCTGGAACGTGATACAAATTTTATGAACATCCGGAAAACGTGTTAGTATTTTATCTGTGTTTTTTGTTTATTTATTTATTAATGAAGATTTAGCCACTGTGGATCCATAAAGTTCAAAATGTGAATAAAAATAACGAGAAAAATTAAATCCTTGTATTCATTATTTTCTTTAAATGTCCTAAGTTAGACAATTATTAATTTCTCTGAGACTTCCAGGTATTTCAAAAAAAAAATAAAATTACATGAGGATTGTCGGTTTTCCAGGTTTTTGCAGTTAGTAGCAGTTGGACATAAGCTTTCTATTGAATCTTTCGCTTTCAAGCTTCATATCGTACATAAGTGTTTATGAGATACTTATTGAGTTTGTCTAAAACATCAAACATTTATTTGGTGTGCCATCATAACGACTACTTTTCTTCTCTTATGTCACTTTATAGTCACTATTTTTACAAATATAAGTCATTATTTGGTCACTTATTTCTTCAACATGGTCACTAAAATCACGATTTTAGACAGCAGTGATCGCTACCAGCCTTGAATTTATGAATCCGTAGCATTTTTAATCATTAACTTTTATTTGTTTACATTATATTTCAATCAGTATTCTTAAGAACTTCACAAAATAAGGTCCCAATATTTAAATTGAGGAGCTCGGCTAGCTTGGTGGCTGTGCTTTTGCTTACTAAGTAGAAGACCGTGGGTTTACTCCCAGGCTCCTCCGAAATAAAACAATTACCATGGTCACATCGCCTGCTTAAGCGAATTCGGACCCATCTCCTATCCAACTATCCAACTCCGTAGCATCTATGGGGGCGTCGGTGAGTCGCTGGCCTCTCGTTAAGTAGATGTTACATCAACAATATCCTTCCTTTCCCCAGTAACGGAGGCCGGCAATGGTAATTGTCATGCTTTTCCTGTTTTGAACTTTGATTGGAAAGCTATTCACTACCAAATAGTTTTCCTTAAGCAATCAAAATAAGAACGTTTAAGTAGATACATGACAGTTGCCAGTACGCAATCTACGAATTACTCCGTTACAAACGCAACGCAACGCAATCAAAGGAACAAATCTTAGTCCTTGTTACTTTTTATGCCTTGTTGATACGACAAGACTCGGCTTTGTCCACCGAGGATGATCTTGAAACAAGGAAAAAAATAGTAAGTTAGTCTTCCTAATTCCTAATCTTCTAATCGGTGATCACTAGTTTGAAGTAGTTAAGACTAGGATTCAGATGCATAGCCATTATCGGTGTAAAAAGAAAAATATTCTGGAATGTTCAATGGACACTAACTGACAATAGTCGAAGAACAAAAACTTTTGCTCAAATTTGCTTCACAGTAGACCAATTTACCCTACCAAGAAGCGTTCCACTCTGGCAATATACATTTTATTCATGAAATATCCAACGATTGCAAACAAAACGCTAACCATCATCATCATCGTCACCATCATCATCGTCATCACCAGCCATCACCGCCCCCGCCACTCACCATTGTGATAAACCCATTTCGACTAAACCCGACCGATTCAGTGACTGGTTTGTGTGGTTGCGCATTAAAAATTAAAATCAGAAAAGCGCGCTTTCTTCATCCAGCTTCTTTTCTTCTTTTGCGGTCACCGGTCTTCAGTTGCTTTGGTTCACTTTGTTGTGTATTTCTATGTCTACGCCACGAGCAAAATCAATCAATCATTCGCAGCCCCGATGCGCCACTGGCTGGTTGGAAGAAAAATACTTTATTCAAGTGCCCCTCCGGATCAAGTGGAAGGTACCAAAGTAAGATGCTTCCTTTCCGATTCATTGCTTCCAGGGGGTGGGGGGTGGGTATTGTGTTTGTTGTTTTTGTACTGACGCACAGTAGGGCGAGGGTGGACATAATTGAAATAAAAATGTCGAGCTGTTCGGATCTTTGGATATTTTTCCAATAATCTTCATTACATTCTATTGGAAAATCCAAAGTTTTTAGCCCAATCGGTAGAGACATGTATTTTTGGTAGAACTTCAATGTTAAAATGGCAATACATGTTAGCCAAATAACATTTTTCATATGTGGCTCTTTTGTGGAAATGGCTCTGATGTTGGCCTATGGATCTAAGATTGGGCCCATCGCTAAAAATATGCTATTTATCAATTTTATCTAGATGAACCTGTCATTGAGACGGTACTAATGGATATTTTGGTCGCTATTGAAAGTCTAGACGATTGCTGATTTTATGTATGGGCTAAGGGGTATTCAACTCTGCACACCTTAATCATTGCCGAGAGATTGAGCTGTGCCAAACAAGGTTTCCATCAAAGTGTGCCTATCAATGTGTTACTATTCCATGAGTTTGGCAACCCCGATAGTTATGACTTTTTTTTTCATTGTGTTTATATTCATAATTTCTCTGATCGATCAAGGCAAGCTTTCAGCTTCTCTTCATTCTCATTAGAGCGTTTGCTGATCGGGAGGTGGAAGAGGAAGTGGAAGCTATCAAATCTATGAAGAGTTCAACCCGTCCACCAGATTCCGGCTCGATGTCCCGTTATACTGCTGATTACTTCCAGATGTGCAGAAATGAAGGCGTACCCGATCTATGATGGATGAAATTTGGCACCTGCTCCCTGTTAAATTCTTCCCGACTAAAGAAGCCCAGAACTTTGATAGGCGAGAATTCAATCGCAACCTAGGAGCAACTTCCTCGAGCCAGTTTTTAAGGCCTTACAGTTGACCGATTGGTAGGCCACCCATGGCACTGGGCTCTCTTGATTAGCTATGGTTCGATTAATCGATTTTTTGGATCGATCTCAAGCACGACAGAAATCGACTGGATCGATCCTTTTCATTCTATTTTTTTTTGTCTTCACCTATGCACATCACTTATCTTGAACATGGATTCTGCAAACAACCAGTGTGACAGTTCAGTAGGCAAGAATGAGAATCGCCACCGGGGCATATCGGCGAAATTACAAAATTTTCTTACATCAGCCTGTTTTTCCACGTTCTGTCGATCCTTTCAAGCATGGGAGAAAAACTCTAGTGAATATCCCCATGTATACCCCATTGCTCGAGACTATTAATCAAGAATGGTAAAGTGTTCCGTCAGAGAAGCTATCTAATCTAATCTCTACTCTAATACAAACGCAGCCAGTACGAGAAAGCATCCTGGAAAATGATTAGGTTAGATGAGGTCTAATCATTTTTCTTGTCTAATTGATGTTTACAACATATCTGAGACCTGATATAAACATCAACACGGCCAGGCCTACTGCGTTGTATTTGCCGCAAAGATGATTCTTGGAAATAAATGGGAACATTTCTTGAATCTACATTGGTGGAAGAATGCGTGGACATACCGTAGCAAACGCTCCGAGTTACTATGTGTAGTTGTGTGTAATGTGTAAATATTTGTACAATATTTCTCAATTACAATTGTATAATTTTTTTTTCCTATGTTGGTAAATAATGATTCATTTGCGCTTAAAAGTTTCGTTGGATGCATCCGCTCCTTGTTTATCATGGGGTTTGGGATGCAGTTCCCCGTCATTGCTCGTGGTTATGTTTAGTGATGTGATGGAGATGATTTCTTTCACTAGAAACTACTACTCCTGGCTGATCCGCCAGCCTTGCATCGAGCTGGAACCGCAAGCAAGCAAATCAATTGCCTCCTCGCTCGAATCTTGCGTTGTGAGTGATTCCGATAGATACGCGCCCATTTTGACTTGCAGGCAGCAGCACTTTGCAGGAGAAAATTTGCACGTTCGATTTTAACCTACTTCCACTGGATATCACCCTTACCTCCTGGACTTATATTGTAACGATAACGGACACGATTCAACAGCGTACATTGAAAAATTCAGCGGAGATCTGCTTTTTCGCAACGTTTACGGCGGCGCGAAGAAAGAAAAAAAAACCCGGTTTGTTCACTGGCGGTAATCTTATAAACTCTTTCGATCCTATTTTTTTAAATAACCAAACACAGCACTAATAAACCCACGCAAAATTATTGAACAAGTTTTCAGGTGTCCAAAATGCACCAGTTAAAGGACTTATTGCACTAAATTTTCAATAAGCATCTCGGAAAATGAAGCAGCAGCAAATTCAAAACACGTCAGTTTCAATGCACGGCCTACCTCGATTTCTAAAGTGTTGCATCAGAGAGACTATTGTCTAAAACTGGTGCAACCACACATAATCAATATCGGCTCAATGCAAAACGCATGTCTCAATTAGCTTTCTTGGGATCCCTCTCGGATGAGTTTTGGTATATCTGAATTAAGTACTTTCCGTACTTACCTGGCTTTTACACTCCAACCATCTAATAGTTTGGTTTCATATGTTAATCTTTCGTTTTTTTTTTTAAATCGTTCATTTAATACTAATAAAACGAATATTATAACCTGTTAAATCAAAATCACTCACCTAATCAAGTATCCTGAGCAAAAACTTCCACATGTCAAATGAAATCAAAGTAGTCATTTATTGCTGATTGCATCTGAAACTGGACTGTCCCAAAAATGCAAAAAGTGTGATAAAAGTGCACGTTTCTGTCAAATCGTTTTGATGTCTTTGGAGCACTTATTGCTTGCATCATAAGGAATAAGTGCACCGAAGACACCAAGACGATTAGACGCAAACTTGCAATTTTATCACGCTTTTTAATAAGTGAAATCGCGCTTATTAGTCCAATTTGGTGTGAAATGCGCAATACTATCCAACTTTCCATGCTCGGTAATAGCGGCCTGTTTGTATGAATAAATGTATCCTTCACTGTACTTTTGTGTGTCACTCGAGGGCGTATGTTGTTCCATTTCTTCTGTTCCTGGGAGAGGGAAAGGGAGGGGTCAAAATCTGAACCTGCAGATAGAGTCAAAAAGCACAGTGAAGGATACATTTATTCATACAAACAGGCCGCCATTACCTAGCATGGAAAGCTGAGTATTGATCAGTTCACGAAGATTTGCCGCACTCTTCTCTCACCCGTAAGTTTTGACAGTTTTGGGTGGTTTGTTTTGGCTCCCATTCGTTGCTATCTCTTTTACTCAGAAGCAAAATGATAGGGAGCAAAAAGTGAGGTTAGGGACCGTGCACTGATCTATTCTCATCATATATCAGGCATAACATTTGATAATGGCACAAAAGCTTTTGTAAACAAACTTTTTAAGGCCCTTTACACGTGAATCGAAGTACGCTCACGCAAACCAACAACATCATCGGATAGGGGCAACTCTCACCTATTCAAAAGTGGTATTGGTTTGCGTGGGTGTACTTTGGTTCACGTGTAAAGGCCCTAAAAAGTTTGTTTACAAATGCTTGAATGATATGTATGTTACACTCACAACTTTAACTGCGTACTTACTACACAATTTATTTCTTAATGATATCAATCATCACACTAAATGACTATTATAAGTTAAATGTCATAACAAGATAGGTTATGCAACGAAATATCAACTTGGCGTTAATCTGCACCAACTTTCCTATGATCCGTTATATTTAAAACATTATTGTGCCATTTTGAAAAATGAATCGATCCAAATGATCGATTCAAAATGATTGATTAAATCGGTGAATCGATTATTTTCAAAACAATGAATCGATTCACTAAGATCGATTCTTGCCTCAGGATCGTCCAATGCTACTCTTGATACGAGCTAGTTCAAAAGACGGATGATGACTGAGATGCATCTGTAAAATGACCGGATCTTTCCATCCCGGATGATCCTTGGCAAGACCGGTATAGGAATCTGGCCTAGAGGCTGTTTTTATTGATTGATTATTCTGCATAACAAACTTGTAAATGTACCTAAACTCTCGCAGAAAATCATGCTCTGATCCTTCGTTGTACGCTTCGAGAGTCAAAATATTTAGCAAAAATGTATTACCCAGCCCCAGCGTAGTCAACATTTGTCGGATTTACAAACAATATCCTACTGAATTCCTCGATGATACGATAATAGACTTCTTCAAAATTTCCTTCACAGGCGGCTTAATATTTATATTTGCGTCCCAACTGCGAACTAACGTTCAATGTCTCCAAGTTTGTTTTTGATTTTCAAGATCACGGGATCCAACCAGTTTGTACCATAGGTAGCTTTTGACCAACCGTCAGTCACTGGAAGCAACTCGCTGAAGCTGGTTTGACTGCCGTATCGACAGGACCCTCTCGACCGGCCATGGTGTGGATGAACTTGATTGAAGTCAAGCCCGAATAGAAGCTGTTCTGGATGAAATCACGATCCACAGGGGTTTTTCCTGTGAATCGGATTGAATTTTTCTAGATTTAAAGCGATCCACGGTTCAGAGAATACTTACATTTTTTTTTTCGGGTGATCCTCGAAACTGGTTTGTCGTTCATAAATTCTTGATTGAATCGTTGTTTTACCAGTTTTATGTATGATAACAAATACAAAAAAAAAACAAATACTCTCACTAGCTTTACTTTTGAGTAAACAAAGTATTCAACCGAGTAGTCAACCTTAGCAACGATTTGCAAAACGTCTACACTCAGCAGAGATGCCGTTTTATATTATATTGTATGTGTCCTACTTGTAAAAATGTGCTCTATTTATAGTGCCGAACAGTGTGCCATGTGGTGTTTCGGCACAGTGTGCAGATTTAGGGACATTTAGGCTGACATAACATTCATTTCACCTATACAAAAAAAAAAAAAAAAACAAAATTTAAAATGTTTGTTGACTTTTTCACCTTTTTGCGAAATCGACAACTAAACATAATAGGTTTTTTGATATTTATTTTTAACCCTACATGGTCAATCTTAAGTTACAAAAAAAACATCAAGGGCCTTACTACGAGTGTCATTACACGGTGATTAGGAAGTGATACTCATAATAAGAGCCGTGATTGCCGTACAAATCAAATGGGAATAACTTCACCGTGACGACAAGTGACAAGTTTTCACCGTAAAGTGACATCCGTAATATGCCCCCAAATTCAGTCTCAATTTGGCCCTGTCTTGAAAGAAGTTTTATCAGCTTTTCAAAAACCACATCCCTATGTTTCGGAAACTTTCGGAAGTAAGCGAAAAATTGTGTTTTTTGATATCAAGTCTGATAAAAAGAACAAACCGATTCGACACCAAAATAAACGTGACATAAAAGTAGGCTATGACCAAAGTAGGCTTCGAAAAGCTGGAACTAGATTTTTAAACAAATCAAGGCAATACAAATGTCGAACGATGAATTTTTCATTCGAAAAAGATTTTGGCCCCTTCCTTGTGGGTTTTGGCTAAAACTGATTCATAATCTTGATATTGATCAAAGAAAACCCTTGTTGGTAATTTTCAAGGCATCACTAGCGTGCACAGGAATCTTGTTAAGGAGGGGAAATTTTTTTCTATGGTGCATTTAATCTGAGGATGGGGAGTACTCCAAAGTGTGTGGTGGATTCTGCAGTCCACCCACCACTGTTTCCCTAGTGTTCAATTTAGCTAATTTTATTTATGTTTTGCTCCGGTGGTGGTTCATCTTCTGCAATGGAAACTGCTTTCAGACAGCCAATGGAATTGGCAGTTTAATCTTATCGACGATGTCGATGATGATCGGTTAGTCAAATGGTTGCAATAGTTGGGCTTTAACCGAAATGATACTTAGACTAATTCTTAGTAAGCCAACAATAGACCAAGGTTCAATGGCAAACTAATACCCACTTTTCAATTAGGGAATCCAAAAGCTGTCTTTAAACTTTGTACAGTTGCGAAAAAGTCCATCCTCAGAATTCCTTGAGGTTCCTTTCGAAATTTTTATTTATATAAAATAGTTATTTTTAGAACTCTTCTTGACTTTTACTCAGAATACCTTGGAACTGAAATTCCCTTAGAGTTTCAGAAGAACTTCCTCAGTATAATCCAGAAATTATTCCCGGAATGAGCTAGAACTTATCGGTACTTCCTTGAAATTTTCCTCAAAATCCCTTCGGAATTTCACTCAGAAATTAATTTTCTCGGTATTCTTTTCGGAATTATCTTGAAACTATCTGCAGGATTCACTAGAAATTATACGCAGAATTTTCTTGGAATACTCCCCACAAATCCTTTGGAACTGTCATCAGAATTTAATATCCTTGACGTTCTTCTCGGATATGTTTAGAACTCTTTTAAGAGCTCTTTTGAAATTCTTCTCATAAGTCTACCACTGATTTTTTCTCAGAACACCTTGGAACTGAAATTCCTTTAGAGTTTCAGAAACTTTTCCTGAAATGAGCTAAAAATTATCCGCGGAATTCGCTTGAAATTTTGCTTAAAAACCCCTTTGGAATTTCACTCTAAATTTGATTTTCTCGGTTTTCTTTTCAAAATTATCGTGGAACTATCTGCAGGAGGCATTAGAAATTAACCACAGAATTTTCTTTGAATTCTCCCCAGAAATATTTTGGAACTGTCCTAGAAATTCAATATCCTTGAGGTTCTTCTCGGAATATTTCTGGACTTTTTTTTCTCAGAGCACATTGGAACTGAAATTCCCCTAAAGTTTAAGAAGAATTTCCTCTGTATTCTCCAGAAATTATTTTCAGAATGAGCTTGAAATTATCCTCGGAATTCCCTTTAAATTTTCCTCAACATCCCTTTGGAATTTCATTCAAAATTTGATTCTCTCAGTATTCTTATCTAAATTATCTTTTACCTATCTGCAGGATTCACTAGAAATTATTCGCAGAATTTTCATGAAATCAATCTCAGAATTATTTCTTTTTGAACTGTCCTCAGAATTCAATACCCTTGAGGTTCTTCTCGGAAGTTAAGTTTAAGTTGTCCGTCCATTCAGCAAAACGTTGTAGTTTTTCTACCAGAAATGTTCAATAAAGCTTGCCCCTCCATTCACCAGAACTGTGCGATTTTTACATCAGGAATTTTCAATTCAGCTTGCCCTTCCATGCAGTAGTTTGTTGCAAATCTTACACTAGAAATTTTCAATACAAACTTGCCCCCAGGTAATTCTACACCAGAAAATTTCAATTGACCAGAACGATGCAAATTTTCCAACGTTAATGTTCAATAACAATTGCCTTTCCAATCTTCTGATTGGTGCACATTTCCTTTTTTTCATTTTCCACCAGAAATTTTCAATATAGATTGCTTCTCCTATCATCAGAATGTTGCAGGTTGGCCACCAAATAAAGCTTGCCCCTATTTTCAGATTTTTCATCATTAATTTTCAGTAAAGCAGCTTCCCTCAAATCATCAGAATGGTGCAGATTTTCCACTAGAAATTATTATTGAAATTTGTTTCACTATTCAGTAGAAGGATGAAAGTTAAACAACAAAAATTTTCAGAAATGTTTTCCCATCCGTTCACCAGAACGGTGCAGATTTTCCACCAGAAATTTTCAATATAGCTTACTTGGAAAAAAATCCATTCCCGAAAACGGGAACGGACCGTGAACTAAAAATCACGGCCAGCTATCCAGAACAAAATTTTCTCAAATATACACCGTGCTGTTGTTCACGAATATGGAAACTCTTTTTTTCCCGTGTAAATAAAGCCTGTGCCTTTATTTACCTGACCAGTGCAAGTTTTCCACCAGACATTTTCTGTTCATTTCATTTATCAGAGCGATTTAAATTTTGCATCATAAATTTTCAGTAAAGCATGCTCCTCCATTCACCACAACGGAGCACCAAAAATTTTAAGTGAAGTTTATGTTTCACCATGCACCTTTGTGGTGCAATTTTCAGACTTTGCCTCTACATACACCAGAATGGTGCAAATTTTCCACCATAAATTGTCAATGAAGCTTGCATTCATCATAACGATGCAAATTATGCACCAGAAAAATGATTAAACCTTGCTTTTACATTCACCACAGTTATGCGAACTTTCCACCAGAAATTTTCAGTTAAATGTGCACCTCAAAATTTTTGGCGTCATTCAATTTTTCCACCAGAGTTATCATTTTGATTAGTTCCTCCATGTACCACCTTGATGATATTTTTACACCAGAAATATTCAATAAAAAGCTATTTCTTCGATTTACCATCACGAAGGTTAATTTTTTCAACCTTAAATTTACCCTCTTCTTTTAACCCTCCATGAACCATCTTGAAAAAAAAAATTACACCAGAAATTGTTTTGTATGCACCACTCCATTGTGGTGCAATTTTTTGACCAAACAATTTCATTGAAGTTTGTCCCTTCATGCACCTTTGTGGTGCTATTTTCAGGCACCATCTCAAAGGTTTTCAGTGCTCTTATATTATGAAATGAAGTTATTTTACCTTCAAATCAAGTTATCAAGAAATCAAGTTATTTTATATAATAATTTTGTAAATGTGGAAATAACAATCTTATTTATAAAAGGTGGGGCAATTGCCCCACCTTGCCCCACCCTGTGCACGCCAGTGCAAGGCATCTTAGAATTTTGTCCAGATTTTGCTTGGAGTCCCCTCACTGTGCAACGGGGGTGGTGGAGAGTTTAGAAGCAACTTACTGGAGCTGCTGGTATAACAGTGAGGCCAATGAAGGCAAATATAGGGTAGGATGGGGTAAAACGCACCTCCTGAGGGAAAATGGCCCGCGCTATTTCACATAATTTTACGATAGTCAATTCGTGACTTTAACGAGCAGCATTGTAAGTTCAGTACTTTAACTAGCAACGATGTTCAGTACTTGAACTAACTGGGAAGCATTATGAACTGTCTCCCCAACGCCTTTTTTTTCTCAGTTGAGTGTTTTGATCTTTGAATTCCTCTAAGTATTAAGTCGCACCAACTGGTGCTCAGCTGGTGGCCCTCGTTGCTTGGTTGGTAGGTGGGTGGTTGGCGGGCAATCCGTCGAACCGATCCAACAAATCCGAAGGCCGGTGGACTTGTTGAACTCCTTAGCTGTGGGTGGTGCAAAGTCGTCGGATTAGAAGAAAAAAGTAGAGACAGAAGTGCGTATTTGAAGCAGGAGGGACAGTTCTATTTACAAAGTTAATATTGAATTACAACTTGTATTGTTTCCTTGTTAAATTATTTTAACACAAATTTTGTATGATCCGAAATTGACAGAAAAATTACTTGAGTGCACCCGTCAAGCAGGCTTATTACGGTCACTTTCAAACAAAATGTTGCCCCGTTGTCCAGTTGCATGTTGTCCCGTGATGTATAAATTTTCAATTAAGTATGCAAATTGAATGTCTCGTTTTCCGTCTCACCTCGCCTGTAACACGACCAACCAGCCGAAGATGCAAGAATATGGAGCACACGGAACACGGAACCCGAAAACTGGTAAATTTGCATTTTGAAATTTTTCGCAGCGGTAGGCAAATGAGAGAACAACCGCCAGTGATTTTTCGCCGCAAAATGACAAAGGTGAGACACACGACGGGATCAGGGAAAAAAAAATGAGAAACACAGCTCGCTGGAAATTATCTTGTTTCTGTCACCGATACCGTCGTTATAAATTAGTTTTGGGTGAATTTATTGGAAAAAAAAGCTGCCGGTTAGATTTTATGCGCTAAGAGGCATTCCAGGAACTCACTCTCGATTGGATGTTGCAAATTGCTACCCGACAAGAATTGATCAGCACAATAGGCAGCACAATTAGAGCTGCCTAACATGCACCTTGCCCTGACGAGGGCGATCAGATCAGATCGGAGCCACAGGATTTTCCCACCAACTGCATCAATTCTCCGTTTCATCTTAATCACCTGCACATTCCATCTCGGCAGAACATCGATCGTGGAGGCAGGTTTTTCTCGCTCTATCTGTCTAATGCACTAAGCCACCACGACAAATTCCAGAACCCACACAACGAGAATCGAAGCACAAGCACTTATAAGTTATAGTTTATGCTTTGCCTTCAATTGAAAGCAACTGTGGATAAATCTTGCTCTTCGAAACGACGACTTGCTCGAAGCCATGTGCCCACGCGATGCAAAACAAAGGCTTCCAATATTCCGGATCTCTTCGAAGAACGCGCAGGCAGACCGACAGACAGACGTTTTCCGACACACACACACACTTTGTTTGTGACATTTCTAACGATTCTGGTGGCGGCGTGGCAAGAGAAGCGACCTTCAACAAATGCGCTCTCTAGAACAACTCCTCCGTCCGTCCGATCGTCGTCATGGTTAGAGCAGGAGGCAGCAGGTTCGTTCTGTTGTTGTGTGCAATTAAAAAAGCTGGTTGACTGGCTGCAGCTGCCCACCTGTTTTTGTTGCGCTGCCATTGATCGGAGGCGGGCGGCAAAAAGTTGTTCTATTTGTATTCTCACCGTCATACTGGATTTGAAAAACAGTGATGTTGACTGTAATTAGAATTCAATGCGAGATCAGCTTGATCCACCGATGCGATGCGATGGTGGCCTTCAGGTGGGAAGTAGGTGCGGAAGGGAAATCCGTGGTACCTACCAATTCAGAACGGTGCGGCGGTGGGATTATGTCGACTCGAAGCAGCAGGTCTAACTATTGCGTGAGTCGGGTGGATTTATTCAAATGGGTTTTCTGTTTATCCAGTTCAGTTAGCTTTGAAAATAAATACGAATGAACAACCAGAGCCTAATCAGTTAAGGCACTGTATTGCCAAGCCGGAGGCGGCGAGTTAAATTTGGGTTGGACATTTTCTCGATTTCCCTGGAGTCAAGGGCGTAGCCAGGTTTATAAATATGGGGGAGCAATTTTTTTTTTAAATGGAAGAGTAGGCCAAATGCCAACAGGCTGAACGCCATTAGGCCGAACGCTATTTGACCAAATGTGATTAGGCCGAAAAAGTCACTAGATTAAATAAATAATTCAACAGAAATTTGAATTTCTGTCAAACTGCATAAGTATTTTTCAACTGTGCATGGTGATCAGAAAATCCTGAATAGCTATTTCCGGATTTTTTAAAGGTTACTGAGTTAAATGACTTACCTTACCAATCAGGCTAAGGCCTTGTTGTCCTCTGCTGTCCGAAGAAGTCGTCTCCACTCTACTCGATCCATGGCCACAGTTCGCCAGCCTCGTAGTCTGCGAAGGGTCCGCAGGTCAGCTTCTACTTGGTCGATCCACCTTGCCCGCTGTGCGCCTCTTCTTCTTGTTCCTGTTGGGTCGCTTTCTAGAACCATTTTCACTGGATCGTCGTGCGGCATTCTTACGATGTGCCCAGCCCACCGTAGTCGCCCAATTTTTGCAATGTGGACGATGGATGGTTCTCCCAGCAGCTGGTGCAATTCGTGGTTCAGTCGCCTCCTCCCCGTTCCGTCATCCATCTGAGGACCACCGGTCTAATCAGCGTCTTGTAGACAGTCAACTTCGTGCGGCGGCGAATTTTATTCGACCGCATCGTCCTCCGGAGTTCAAAGTAGGCACGATTCCCTGCCATAATGCGTCTTTGAATTTCTCTGCTGGTATCATTTTCGGCGGTCACCAGTGAGCCCAAATACACGAACTCATCTACCACCTCGATTTCGTCACCATCAATCTGAACTCGGGGTGGGAGGCTAACATTGTCTTCCCTAGAACCCCTTGCTTTCATGTATTTTGTCTTTGATGCGTTGATGGCAAGTCCAATCCGTCTAGCTTCAGCCTTCAGTCTGATGTACGTTTCCGCCATCATCTCAAAGTTCCGTGCCATAATGTCAATGTCATCGGCGAAACCAAGGAGCTGGATGGACTTCCTGAATATCGTGCCACTCGTGTCTATCCCAGCTCTTCTGATCACACCTTCTAACCCGATGTTGAACAGCAGACACGAAAGTCCATCACCCTGCCGTAACCCCCTTCGAGATTCAAAGGGACTCGAGAGTGTCCCCGATACTCGAACAACCCACATCACTCGATCCATCGTCGCCTTGACCAATCACGTCAGTTTATCCGGAAGTCCGTATTCGTGCATAATCTGCCATAGCTGATCTCGATCGATTGTGTCGTATGCGAATTTGAAATCGATGAACAAATGATGTGTGGGCACGTTGTATTCGCGGCATTTCTGCAGAACCTGCCGAATCGCGAAAATTTGGTCCGTGGCAGCGCGGGCACCCATGAATCCTGCCTGGTATTGCTCCACGAACTATCTTGCATATGGTGACAGACGGCAGCGAGTACCTTGTAGGTGGCGCTCAGCAGTGTGATCGCGCGGTAGTTGCAGCATTCCAACTTGTCGCCCTTTTTGTAGATTGGGCATACGACACCTTCCATCCACTCCTCCGGTAATATCTCCTCCTCCCAAATCTTGGCAATTACCCAGTGCAGCGCTCTAGCCAGTGCTTCACCTCCGTATTTTAATAACTCACTTGGTAGTTGATCTACACCAGTTGCTTTGTTGTTTTTCAGCCGACCGATCTCCTCCTCAACTTCTTGAAGATCAGGGGCCGGTAGCCTGTCGTCTTCTGCGCGTGCTCCAAGGTCTGTTGCCGTGCCACCTTCGTTTTCTGCTGCTTCACCGTTGAGGTACTCGTCATAGTACTGCTTCCACCTCTCAATCACCTCACACTCGTTGGTGAGAAGGTTACCGTCCAAGTCCTTGCACATATCGGCTTGCGACACGTAGCCTTTGCGCGAACTATTTAGCTTCTCGTAGAACTTCCGTGTGTCGTTTACGCGGTACAGATTTTCCATCGCCTCGCGATCTCGGTCTTCCTGCTGACGCTTCTTCCTTCGGAAAACCGAGTTTTGTCTGTCCGCGCTTGTCTGTATCGCTCCACATTCAATCTCGTGCGGTGTTGCAGCATTCTCGCCCGTGCTGCATTCTTCTCCTCTACTAACAATTTGCATTCGCCGTCAAACCAGTCATTTCTTCGGTCCGGGATTGCAGTACCTAGTGCCGCTGCAGCAGTACTACCTATGGCTGAACGGATGTCCCTCCAGCGTAGTGCAACTTACAGCTGCTGCGCGTAGTCCTGGGCAACTCCGGTGTCCCGTAGTTGCTCAATGTTGGGTCGTGGCGTTCGACTTCGACGTGTGTTATGCACCGTCGAGAGTTTTGAGCGCATGCATACTGCAACTAGGTAGTGGTCCGAATCTATGTTCGCACTGCGGTACGTGCGGACGTTGATAATGTCGGAGAAGAATTTCTCGTCGATTAGAACGTGATCGATTTGGTTTTCTGTGTGTTGGTCAGGTGATCTCCAGGTGCCTTTGTGGATATCCTTGCGGGGGAAAAAGGTACTTTGAACTACCATACCCCGGGAGGCTGCAAAGTTCACGCATCGTTGGCCATTGTCGTTCGATACGGCATGCAGGCTGTTTGGCCCGATTGCCGGTCTATACATTGCCTCCCGTCCTACCTGAGCGTTCATGTCGCCGATGACGATTTTGACGACCCGTTGCGAACAGCCGTCGTACACCTGCTCCAGCTGCGCATAGAACGCTTCTTTCTCGTCGTCGGGTCTCCCTTCGTGAGGGCAGTGCACGTTGATGATGCTGTAGTTGAAGAAACGGCCCTTAATCCACAACTTGCACATCCTCGCGTTGATCGGCTGCCAACCAATCACGCGTTGGCGCATCTTACCCAGCACTACAAAGCCGGTTCCCAGCTCGTTGGTGGTGCCACAGCTCTCGTAGAAAGTAGCCGCTCGATGCCCGCTTTTCCATACCTTTTGTCCCGTCCAGCAAAGTTCCTGCAGTGCTACGACTTCGAAGTTGCGTGGTTGAAGTTCGTCATAGATTAACCTATCGCAACCCGGGAAGCCGAGCGATTTGCAGTTCCATGTTCCGAGTTTCCAATCGTAGTCCTTATTTCGTCGCGTAGGTCTGTGCCGATTGTTCCGATCCGTATTTCTTTCTGTCGGGGGACCATCGTGCACAGCTCTGTTTAGAGTCCCACGCTGGCACTAGGACGGTGATCAGCCGCTCCGAACATGGAGAACAAACGCCGTTTTGAGCCGCACCTACATGGTGAACAGACGCTAGGGTTTGGTGAAGCATTTCCTCTATCACCGTACTATGGTTACCGCGCCAGTGTTTGCGTCGCACCTCTTCACTTTGCTATTGCCGGACTGGCAACATTGCCCAGGCTACGCCAACCAGCTGTGTCCATGTTTCAGCTGGTAGTCTTTTGTTATCATATGACTCGAGGAGGCGTGAAGTAGGAACTTGTGAGGACCAGGGCTAGGTATTCCGCTCCTTCCAGGTTGTCAACTCACCATTTTGTAGCCCAGTTAAATGAATCATTACAAAAACAGTCGATTCTTAACTACCTAAACAATTCACAAAGAACTCTTTACATGATTTCTTTGAAATGGAGAATTTCATTTAAAATCATTTCCTTTCTTTTCAGTTCTTATCACAATCAAATTAAAATTAATATGGGAATCTCTCTACAAATTTTCTTTAAAACATTACATGCGTTTTAGACTGATAAGATGAATTTAAGATTGGGCCCATCGATAAAAATCAGCTATTTATCAATTGTATCTAAATGAACGCGTCATTGGGACGGTACTAATGGATATTTTTGGTCGCTATTGAAAATTTAGTCGATTGCTGAATTTATGTATGGGTCCAAATTAGGGGCATTTAAGCCGACGCTACATCCATTTCCCCTATCTCATACAATTAAACCACGTTAAAAAAAAACTAGATCAGACGTGGCACAATGAGTTTGAATACAATCTTCTGATCAGCACTGTGGGGTAGGAAGCGGTAATAGCTTGAATCATATGTCAGGAAACAGCAACACGAGGGACTCTATTTTTATATGTTCAAAAATGTATACGGTCACCCTAATGCTATGTTCAGTAGTCTGATGCAAAATTTGAAATTTTCACTCCACAGTACTCAAATGGTTCCGACTTGGGTCCTGATTATCCTCCCAAAATTTGAACTCATGCAGTAAGAACCTGACTTGGCACAAACCATTTGAAGTTTACAGCTATCCCCCGAAGAACGCGTTACCCACTGAGTTGCACCCACCGCTTTTTCTCGGCAGGGTTTCGAACAGTCGGTCTGATTTTTTGCATGTTAGTAGTTTCAATGGAGAACTAGTGGCTCGCAGAAAATCAGAGCGCTTGGTTGAAAACCCACTTAGACAAAGCGGTGGGTAGAACTCAGTGGGTAACGTGTTCTTCGGGGGAGAGCTATATACGGAAATTACAATGGAGAAACCATAATTTCGGTTCATATCTATCTCATCTGCGCTTGTTGAAAATTTTCTCAGCTACAACTTTGTTGAAAACCACTTTTCGATCAAATGTAAGGAACAAACATTATTAATGATTCAAGTTACTGATGTCTTATGATTATGCTCAATCAAATGGTGTTTATGGCGCGTAGAATAGAGTTCAAAAATCATGGCTACTATGTCACACTGCAGAATACAATGTTGCCCAAAATACAGTTGCCTAAACTTGCCATAAGATTGTCAATCTCTTGAACTATTAATAAGTATTAAATTTGACGTTTGGCTGAAAAACAATTTTCTGCAAAGTTGTAGCTGATGAAAATTCTCATGAGAATAGAAATAGTTAACAGTACAATATGGAAAAAGGCTAGAAGACAATGAACAAAAAGTTTGGTTTTCCCTAGGGGTATCCCACTCTAAACTTTAGTACTAGTATACATTAAATACGTTTAAATCTCTCATAGGTATTCTTAAATATTTTTAAGTATTTTAAACTTGAATAATTTCCATCGTAGTTACCGGTTGCTAGTGTCGTTGGTTGTTGTTGTAAGCCCCGTCAATTTTATAGTTTTCGTCACTTATGAAATGAAATTAATTCCTGTTTTATTCTATTTTAATTGCAATAAAATCATGATAATTGGTATATGTATTTCAATTATGCTTATCTAATAGTGTAAAAAATCGTGTTATTCAAATTACTGATGCTTTAGAGCAGAGAGGTTCTAGAACCTCTCTAGTTTCGAGCAGACTTTCCAGTGCGCTATCATGAATTTGGACTCCTTTACAGAGCTGTTCCAGATTCCTAAGAAAATAAGGAACAAGGAATAAGGTATGGAGAAGAAAAAAAAATCTTGGCTATACCTATGCAAGTCAACGATATCAGGGTTACGCTGCGCATTTCCTGTCGAACTACGACGATGAAACGAACCTTTTACAGTAGGAAATTGTGCTGATTGCATTACGCTTTTCGGGTTGGAAAACAGTGATACTTTAGACTGGTGAAGTAGTTTAATTGACATTTTGCAGTCGATGTTTTCATTTGAACATAAATTTCCCAGTTTAAGTAATTGGAACCACCAACGACAAGGTGCTGGTGATTGAGGATTTCAAAAACACTTGCATCGCTATCATTCTGATCCGTAGTGGCAAATAGATTATCCCGGTTGAATCGAAGCGGTAGTTAAAAATGAAAGGTACATTGGGGTAAATGAAAAGTGGTGGGACAAGTGGGTAAATGCCCAACCCATTACGAAACAAAAATCCAGTTTAATAAATTTTAGTGGGTAGACAACAATTACCCACTTGCGCCACCAATTTATAACTTATACTGTTCGATCTTTCCAGAACGTGACATGTTAAAGAAGTTGATTGGTTTTTTTTTTTTATTCAAAAGTTTGAATACTCGATACTTATTTATTCACATGTCATGTGTTGAAATAAATTGATTAAATTTAAGTTTTACAATCGTTGCTGTTAGTTAATAGAATCAATGAAAAAACGAATTCTACTTCAACACATAGCAGATATGGCTTATCAATCATGTCCAGCTCTAATAATGGTTTAACAGATGAGAATTGACGGTTCCAAATCCGAAAATGTAGTTCATATTTACAACATGTTTACTATGTGCGCCATAATTCTGCGCAGGACCTAATTCTGCGCATTTCGCCAAAATGTTGAAGTGTTTTACAGTTTTATCTTAATTTATATTTTTACCATGCACAAGTGGCTAATACCTACCATCATGTTCAATTCAATTCAAATTATATTTCAATTTATTTTTGAAATTTTCAAAACAGGCACTTTACAGCAGAATAAACACGTTCGGTGGGAAGCTACAAGATGAAACAGATGCCACAAGCTCGGCAACAAGTACAATGCGAATGGTTTGGAAAACTTTCACAACTTCTTGTTCAGATTCGATAGCCCTAAGAGTCTTAAGTTAGTGTTACATGGCCTAATTATAACGGTCGAAAAGTACTTAAGCTTATAATGCAACGATCGATAAAACCAAACAAACAACGAAGGGAAAGGTTCCATGATTGTCAATCTGACTTCTTGCTGTAACATGTCGAACGAATCATCCTAAATGCGCATCAAAGTGTGACATAATTAATAGTGCAGGTTTAATGCGAAAATGATGGAATCGCTTTCTACATTGGAGAAATAATCAGCGGCAGTTTTTTTCCACCGTTGACGACATTAATTTATAGGTGAATCATTTTTGCAATGATCTTCTCTTATTCCAAGACCATATCTTGATGCCTACAAAACAAAAAGAAACATTTAAAATAGCTGTTAAAGCTTAAAATATTAATACTGCAGTTTTCAAATATTCACACAAAATCCTTGACGACATCCGATAAATAAACAACTAAAATGTGTTTAGCAACGGTGGTAACAACCTAATGCAAAATATAGGTTAAGTATTTTTAAGTATTTCCGGGTATCTTAGGTATTTGTAAAAACTTTCTGAGTATAACGCGAGAAATATAAAGTTTAGAGTGGGATGCCCCTAGGGTTTTCCCATAGTAATTTCCATATAAACTTCAAATGGTTTGTGCCAAGTCAGTTTCTTATAAAATGAGTTTAAACTTCCGGAGGCTAATCAGAACCCGATTTAAAACCGTTTGAACACTGTGCAGCGAAAATTTCAAATTTTGCATCAGTCTTATGTTCAGACTACGAAGTTATAACATGTTACAAGACTGTCTAAATGACGTTTTTCTTGTCGATAGTTGTTAATAAGGCTGAAGTGAGAATCAAAGCCGCTTTCCAGTGTCATTCCTCAAACCAACCTCAACATGACCAGCAAGTAGTAAACACAATTAAAATACACGTGTCTCGCATTCCTTACAATGCATGCTGCAAAAAAGGCCCATTTTCATCCATAGCACATTTTCCTTCGCTCATTGCTAAATGCTAATGATCCTCCTCAACGACCGACCAACGACGACGCCAAAGACGTTGTTTGTTTTGATTTGAATTTCCTTTGTCCGCCACTTTCGCGCATTAGCCTCCGCCACTGAAAGGGAGAGGGAGCATGGCTAGAGAGAGATAGAAAAAAAATGAGGTTCAAACGCGATTATAATCGTGCATGTAAACGCGATAATGATACCCATGATCGCACAAACTCAAACACACCACCTGTCTGTCCGTGCTGCTCGCATAGTAAAAGCTCATCGTAGATGCTCGCTATGCCTCAAACGACCATTTTCACGCCTCACGGAAACTGGGCTGAGCAGAATTTGATTAATTCCGAACTTTCCTCGACTGTTTTTGTATGCACATAAGTACCTACAACACATTCCACTACGTTGCTTCGGATTCCTTTTTTTTTTTGTTGCTGGAGCAAACCTTCTTCGTGATGGGGGTTTAGTAGTAGGTAGGTACCACCTACCCGTTGTTGTCGAGGGTCACAACAAAAAAGAGCAACACTGATTCAATTACTTTCACGTCACGAATTCGTTAAATGTGAAATTTTTCGCGCTCGAGCACGACGAATGCGATGATGCTCTTTTCGGGGCTCTCGCGTTGTTGTTGGTTCAATTAGCTTCCCAGCATAAGCAAAGTGGTTGGTGGTTGTGGACGGTGCAACAAACTAGGCAGGAGGTATGTAACTCGGCTAATCGACAAACCGAAGAAGGTGACCACCTCGGAGAAGTGTGCTGCTACACGTCGCCGTCACCGGTTGAGTTGAGGTGTCGAGAGTCGGACAACAATAGATCAGGAGGGCTGTTTTTCTACCCCCGTCGAACTGGGTGGGTTCCGTCGAGAGATCACGAGAGCACTTAAACAAAGGAACGAATGTAATTTAATTCATACTTGGACTCAATGAGATGCAACCAAGTGGGAGAGGAAATTTCACCCAGGATAAGTTGTTGTGTTTGGGCTGTGAAACACAGTTTGAAACATTTCAAGCCGAGCAATGGATTAGGTCCTAAGTAACGTTAATCGATTCTCTTCATCGACTTGCTCTTTCATTAATAATTTGGCCATAAAACCGTTGCTTGACGTGTTTGTCATACTTGATGCTAGATAAGAATTTTTTCATCGAACTGTGCGTTTGGAAATTTCTGGAAATGTTTTTACATGGCCATGCGGGGAAGCAAAAAGAAAATTGACGAAGAGAATCTGTCAAAAAGGAAAAATAATTTTGAGTGAACTCTCATTAATTTGCTGTTTTAAAATACGCATCGATTTAAACCAAATGATGGCATGAGCAATTTTGGAATTCACATACGCATTTTACATGCGCCACTATTCAACAATAGCGCAGTTCCACGCCATATGACGAATCGATAAGATGCGGCCTTCTCCTATTTGGATGAAACTTTGCAAATAGACCAATCTATATTGATTGATTCTCTTAGCCGACTCTCTTTTTTATTAATAACTTAGCTGCATTCATTTTTCGGGCTAATTTTTCTACACCGTCTGTTGAAAGAAAGCATTATTAAAACTATTGGACGATAAGAACAGCTGACGCGAGAATTGTTTGTTTTGGTCAATCATTCACATTTTAGCATTAGCATTAGCATTAGCATTAGCATTAGCATTAGCATTAGCATTAGCATTAGCATTAGCATTAGCATTAGCATTAGCATTAGCATTAGCATTAGCATTAGCATTAGCATTAGCATTAGCATTAGCATTAGCATTAGCATTAGCATTAGCATTAGCATTAGCATTAGCATTAGCATTAGCATTAGCATTAGCATTAGCATTAGCATTAGCATTAGCATTAGCATTAGCATTAGCATTAGCATTAGCATTAGCATTAGCATTAGCATTAGCATTAGCATTAGCATTAGCATTAGCATTAGCATTAGCATTAGCATTAGCATTAGCATTAGCATTAGCATTAGCATTAGCATTAGCATTAGCATTAGCATTAGCATTAGCATTAGCATTAGCATTAGCATTAGCATTAGCATTAGCATTAGCATTAGCATTAGCATTAGCATTAGCATTAGCATTAGCATTAGCATTAGCATTAGCATTAGCATTAGCATTAGCATTAGCATTAGCATTAGCATTAGCATTAGCATTAGCATTAGCATTAGCATTAGCATTAGCATTAGCATTAGCATTAGCATTAGCATTAGCATTAGCATTAGCATTAGCATTAGCATTAGCATTAGCATTAGCATTAGCATTAGCATTAGCATTAGCATTAGCATTAGCATTAGCATTAGCATTAGCATTAGCATTAGCATTAGCATTAGCATTAGCATTAGCATTAGCATTAGCATTAGCATTAGCATTAGCATTAGCATTAGCATTAGCATTAGCATTAGCATTAGCATTAGCATTAGCATTAGCATTAGCATTAGCATTAGCATTAGCATTAGCATTAGCATTAGCATTAGCATTAGCATTAGCATTAGCATTAGCATTAGCATTAGCATTAGCATTAGCATTAGCATTAGCATTAGCATTAGCATTAGCATTAGCATTAGCATTAGCATTAGCATTAGCATTAGCATTAGGGAATTTAGGAATTATGTTCGTAGGTAATGTAAGTCATAGGATACACCCAGTCAGTGTTGCTGGCAAATGTAGATTTTTTTATAAATATTGAAATTGCTGTCCAGAGCGTCTGCTGGAATAAAACTGAAGGTTTAACATGGTGAACTCACCATCGTTGTAGGGGCGACCCCGGCGTAGTAGTTAACATCCAAACCTCTCACGCCAAAGTCACGAGTTCAAATCTCACCCCCGGACAAGTCACGAATGACCCAAAAGTGTTAAAATGACTACAATAATAAAAAAAAATCACCATCGTTGTGACAACCGTAGGAATTATGATGTGTTTTATATTTTTTTTATTGATAGAGGGGAAAACCCGCGGGAGTGAAAATAATTTAACTACCTCTTCTCCCGTAGGCACAAAACCTCTATGTCTTTTCAACTTAAATCATAATCAATTACAAATTTCAACTATAAAGTTAACAGATTCAAGATGATAGATGACATGTACGATAGATGGCATCGCAGAACTCCCGCTGCGGTGTCTTCCGAGGGGGACGACTCTATCTACGCTGCAGGAAAGATTGTGTTGTGTTGTTGCTAGCTGCTCGTACGCTGAGTAGATAGAAAGAAGGTTGATGACGATTCTGAAGATTTCCTGCAAAAAGATGATGCGCGATGCAAGTAGATGCGAGAAATGCAAGAAGATTTTTCGAAGGTTGATTCGCTAGTGTGAGATTTTTTGAGTATCTAAAATTAAGATTTAGATGTGTCGCCCCCCTCGGTGTCTTCAAGGTTCCATCGCGATCGGCAGTAATCTGAAAGATACTAAGATTAGCATACTTCTACAATAGTGTAACTTTCAAACCAACAAAACCAAGTAGATAAAAAGACTTGATGGGTTGAGACCTCGATCGCTGTCCTAAAATAAGGGTATTAATTAAACTGCAATGTTCTGTAAAAATAAAACCGATTTCAAATTCAATTTGGTCGATGTAGTGTTGAACGGTAGATGATATTGAGGAGAAATTATTTTGTAATACTGCATAAAAAAATAATAAAAATAGTTCCAAAAGATAATATTAGTATAATCATTGATCAATATCATAATAAACATAATTAAAAAGGTATGCAAAAACTAAAATACAGTGTAACCATGATTGATGTTTTGTTTATGGGGAGTCAATGTGAGAGTGAATGATGGTGATGATTTCAAAGTGCTATTTATCAACTTATTCTAACGATGCCGTAAATCTCATCTTTGGTAAAGAGAGATGATAAAACCGATTAGTACCTTTCTTAAAAATTGTCCTAGCTCTCTATCTACTTTCTATATGCAATTTTCACACTGCCGTAATCTAAACGGAACTATCAATTCTATACTTTCATCTCCTCCTCATCTATCGTATAAAAATTATCACTTCAGTCTATTATTCGAAATAACATCTTCAACTATGTAAATCGTTGACTTCACGCAGAAGTAATACTAAACATATAGTCAAAGTACGATATATCACTAAATGATAACTTTATGAACACTTGAAACTAAATTTCAGCACACAAATTAACAAATTCAAGTCAAAAAAAGTTTAATTCGCTGACGAAAAATACGCAGCAAATGAAAAACACGTCAGCTTTCAAGCGTGGCCTACTGCGATCCAAAATATTGAGACAAATTTCTGTGCCAAAATAGTCGATCCTCATTCTTAACTCCAAATTAGACTTTTCAATTTCCCTTTCATTAAATCACTTTTTTCTTTCTTTTCTTTGCAGGTACATATTCTTTATGTTTACGCCATAAGAATTCCATCACTGCAAGTGCTGAGAATAAAATTACTAAATTGCTGTGTGATTTCACGCAAAAAATAAAGAGGTGAAACGATTATTCAAAATGCTGGTGAGAAAATCGCATTTGGATCACAGCTAAGCAATTTATTTACAATTTATATTGAACAAGATAAAATTCTCAAGAAGTTTTATGCAAGGTTGCAAATACTCGTTACAGTGTTTGTTTGACAGCTTAAACCTGTCAATTTCGCATCATGAGAGTCACAAGCAGCAATTTTATCAACACGGGAAAAAAAGAGTTCCCATATTCGTGAACCACAGCCGTGAACCATAGTTCACGGTGTATATTTGAGAAAATTTTGTTCTGAATAGCTGGCCGTGATTTTTAGTTCACGGTCCGTTCCCGTTTTCGGGAACGGATTTTTTTTCCAAGAATTATCTCACACTCAGCGATCATAAAATCGCTGATTGTACTAAGTTCAAGCAAATTTAATAGCGGTATTGTATTTTAAAGATCGAAATATTCTGTGCAAAAGCAAAAAAAAAATGATAAACATGATGGCCTCTTCCAAAACTATTTCGACCGACTGTGGTTTAAAAATTTATAAAATCCCATGTCTACAGATCAGCTGGGCCCAGGGACCACCCTGGCTAGGAAAATTACCATCGACTACTTAGTTATCATTAGGAAAAAAAAAGTGAAACCCACTTTCAATTAAGTCTAATTTCCTCACGAAGTTCATGTACCGATCATCAGCCAGTGCATTTGCAGCAGCAATTGCATCCAATGAATGCAGTAGTAGACAGTCTAAGCATACCTCGATCCAGGGTGTACGTACATTCAGAGATAAATCCTCCATCGATGACAAGAGTTACAAATGTCAATAGCATTTATCACTGTCAGTTCTCACACGTCGCCTTCTTCACCCTCTATCTCTCTCTCTCTCTTTCACTCCCTTTAATAACTGCTACTTGTACGGTAGGTGATTGGCGCTGGCTGCTGCAACTCGTAAAATTCACGCGTGTGTATTTACAACAGCAGACACAGACCCTACTCAATGTCGCCATGACGCTTTTTGTTGGATGCCATTGCTACTCAGTCACTTTAGATACCGTGCTTGCTTACCGTCTTCATGAGCGGAGAACCAGACACATTGGGCTGACTCTTGTTAGAGCTGATTATGCTAACAAACGATTGCCGTCGTCGGCGTCGCAGAAGCAGCATTGGAAGTGCGGTAGAAGCAGCTGAGCAATTTGAAGGTCCATTGAGGTTAGTCGCGGGGCATCGCAGTAAGTACAGTGTGTGTCAGAATGAGTGTTTCCATTTTTGTCTGTTGGATTTATTTAAAAAGTAAAATTTTTAAAAGAAAATGAAAACATGACACTTGACGTTTTGTTCATTTATCAGCATCAATTGAAGGTAGATATACTAAATGAAGACAACGTGAGTACTATCCCAACAAACAATTTTAGCTTCAGACTAGCTTATACAGGCAAAACTAGCAGTATAAGACAATTTTTTACTAAGGAGCCAATTTGCAGCTAAAATTGTTCGATGAGATGTCCAGCAACTTTTAATAAAACTTTTACTTTCTAATGCATTAAAGATGCATAGGAAACAATCAATTGAAATAAGAAAGGTGAAAAACACAAAAACTGATTTCATAACTGCATCTCCAACGGATCAAACAACTACTATGGATCGATTCAAGAAACGTTTCTTTGAATATGGGGCGGTGATCTCCCAAAATACCGCTTGCGTGAAGTTCTGAACCAAAACCACGAGGGATTTAAACTCGATTTGTACGACTTGTTTGTATAACGTGTAGTTTTCTACTGGAATATAAATTGTTAAATTTTGATCATTAGTATTGCTGAAAATACGATTTATTATAATGCCACCTATTCTGAGACACCCTGTATATCTACGCGGACGTGCAGTACCGATGACTTGAATGAAGCGGCATTGTCATTGTGTTCGAAGGGATAGGAAGGTTAAACTCGGTAGCATGAGCGGATGGAATTTTGAATGAAACGTGAAAATGACAACTGAAGTGAAGCAAGTCAGATTACCCTACAGCTTGTCAGAAATAGATACTGAAAACCAGGCCCGATTTAAGCAAAAATAAATTTTATCTTTATAGTTTTCCACATTTTGTAATCAGTAGGTAACTGCAAAAATTATCATCTCATCAAAGATTCACAGTTATTCGGAAAGTCGAAGAAAAATATATTAAATTGGGTTGGATGTTTTTAAGTGCTGAATATAACCAAATTTAAAACACTGGAGGCATTCAAGGTGATCAGTGAACCAATGGACTGAGTGAAACCTCACTTGATTTCCCTCATATTTGAGGAAAATTTCCTGGAAAATCGTGGACAATTTCAATCACTTTGTGAGAAAATCTACTGTTTAACTCAATTTTTAGACGATCTGATCGTCCGTGTACACGTTTTTCTGATGCTCAACGGGCTTTTAGAAGTTCAAGTTAAAAATAAACCGAAATGTATCTCAACGTAACGGGGCTCCACGGTATTTCATACTACACTCTGCCTACCATACCCAAAACGTGTGAAGCAGCTGGAACTTCAGAAATTGGAGACAATAAAAACTACAATATTTTCCGAAATCCTTCGAAAAGTACTCTGATTTCTGATCTTAAAGTTTTGTTAGCTTCAAAGGCTCCGTAGGTTCCGAAATTTTCCGGAATTTTCAATGTTTATGATTCACAAGGGGTTGGTCACCAAAAACAAGCTTGGGCACACCTGGGCACAGTCATTGACGCTATTAGGCACCCATGACTACAATTTTTCTGATCTTTAAAGTTACTGGCAACACTGAACATTTTCTGCGCTTGCACACCGCATGTGTCAAAATGTGCTGGTCCGTCTCCTACAACATTCTTTAGATGAATTTTAGAATAGACGGACCAGCAGCAGCAACTAAAGCAGCAATAGCATTGGAAGCAGCCGCAGCCGTGGGAGCTACATTGCAATTTGTGTAACCGTGGCTCTAGCAACACACTATTTAGGTATTTCTGCTTGAAAAATGCAATCTGAATTTTGCTACCATAATTTCCGATTGGAATGTTGTTCAAGTGTTGGATGCTGCGTTCGACTGGTTCGACTGCGATGGCGTCTCCCATATGGACCATGGCGGTACCCTCTTTGCTCTTCAGGAACTTTATCCTGACAACATTTCCGTACAGGCAGAACAGATCGAACAGCTTATCGGTGTTGACTGTGTTGTTATCAAGTCCGTAGACCATCATTCCAATATGTAGTCCCAACTGGAGTCCGTGTCGTTTCTGTAAACATTGAAAAACACAAAACAAAAACTAGAGCTGTTAAAATAGCAACTTGATTTGATGCCAACATTCATTAAATCTTACTAAACTAAATTCGTAACCGACTTTGCATGCTTGCGAATTTGTTAATAAAAGTGTTGAAACTAATTTTCATCAATATTTTGTAATAAATAATAACTTAACTGTTGGTTCATAGTACCTCTTACACTAATTTTAATTTTGGAACTGACTACTACCCTGCAGTTGGTGGCAATAAATATTCTGAGGATAATTCTTACATTTGGAATAACCGATTTCAACAAGAGGTAATCAACTCTGCACACTGTGCCGGAACAAACCACGGCACACTTTTCGGCACGTAGGCACATTGACAAGTATGACACAAACAATATTATATAAAACGGCAGCACTGTTGAGTTTTGCCAATCGTACTCATTACTATGGTAACTGCTTTGTTTACTTCAGATACTGAAAACAAAATTGAAGAAAAATCTATGGACAGTTCATTTTGGAGTCTTCTGCAGGAGATCGTCTAACGTTACCTATAGCGCTGCCGGTTCTATTGCTGTAAAAGTACAGCATAATATTCAAGACGTTTGGCTGACGGACACGGATTGGGGCAACATGATTCCTATTGAGATGGCTACGCAACGCACTGGATGGATTGTACTGTGCCACAAATAAATTTGTATTCTCTCGATTCTTTCCCACCGGTTCTTCTCGTCTAGCATCACATATGCTTCCAAGTAGGACATCAGAGTATGCAGCAAGAGATCGCAAAATATCCGAACTTATCCGAACAATTGTTCCCATATTGCGTGAGATAATCGGGAATTGGTGGCTTATATGCGGGAGTTTCTCCAGATCAGATCCAACCAAATCAGAAGGACGATGAAACTGAAACAATTATATCCAATGTTCGACAATTCCAAATACTTTAAACAGCGCTTCTTTTGCTGGTGCTAGAAGACCGTATCGGCGTGGAACACATCCACCGGTTTGATTTCCCGTTGAATAAACGCCGTCACGTCCTTCTTAAGTCCCTTTTCAGCTACTTTGCGAACTTCCTCTACACAATTCGCTTCACAATCCATATGCAACGCTTTTCGGTTCATTAACTTCAAGACAGACGCATCCTTCGCGGTCGGGAGAATGTTATCATGTCATTTGAAAGGCCTTGCAATATCGGAGACAAAAAAATTGTTTTAATTGAGTTCGTAGTTCTAAAGGAAAATAGTAATTACATCAGCATTAAATAAAATAAAATAATTGGAGTTTCGACTATGATGTCTGGCGAGTTCAAACCTAGTTTTTTAAATGCCCAACGTTTCGTTTGTTTTTGGCAGCCTTCCTCGGGGAAATTAATTCTACCGTAATTAAATTTCTCCTTAGGAAAGCTGCCAACATTTTCTGAGTATTTTTTCCACCGAGAAACCGTTGTGAACATAAACAAGCACAGAAGTAATTATAAATTCAGGGTCATGGGATATTGCTGCCTTGATTGACAGATTTTGGATCATTCAGCACAGTGTAGGCACAGCTAAATCATTCGGCACAGATTAAGGTGTGCAGAGTTGAATACCCCTTGGATTTCAATGCATATGTATATCATTGGTTATTGATGTCATGCTTTTAAGCACAATGTTTAAGCTGTTTACAATCACGAAACATGTTCACGACCTTCATGAGCAATGTTATGACAGTTTGTCATAAGTGCATCTTTTTATACTATTTTTAAAATGTCGAGGAAAGAAATTTTGTCAACGGCAGATGAAAAAGGTAAACTCCGTTTTTTCAAGTTGCACCCAAATTAAGACAAAATTGAATAAATCAGCACTATAGCCCATCTACTTCTGGTTTACAATTCAAGCTAACAGCACGCGATGATTTTCTACACACTTAGAAATAACTAATTTTACACGTGACGGAATCCATCTTTGACATAAAGGGTGAAACGTAAACAATCATTTCATGTAAAATTAAGTGCTCCGAGACTGAAAAATTCGTTACTCGTCGAAACGTACGGTTGATTGAGTTGAATTTCACGTCTGTAATGACTCAATTTTATGTCGAAATTGACGCTCGTATATGTCAGTCTCAGAGCACCTAAATTTACATGATTTTTTTTCTAAGTGTGTAGTATTAGAAACTTAACTAAACGTAAACATTAGAGCATTCAGCTAAATGAAGATCACAAACTTCACCAACGTGGGTGTTTCAAGAGCTGTAGGAAACTGATTACCAATTTCTTATTTTCATTCACTCGGTAGGTCTCCTTCCACCTGGTTGATCAACCTTAAAATAATTCTTCAAGATCTTTAAACTTCCCCGGAAGTCTAGAATTTTCTGATACTTTCACTAGACTTTTCAACATTTTCACATATATCATGATTTTTAGGAGGCCCTAGCTTTAGCCCACTATCGTCCTACCGTCAATACCGTCGGCACTGGTCATGACCCCTATTTTTTAACACTTGTAGCTGTCAATGGTGTGAAGTTGTGAACTGAATATAGACTCTGAAAGTCAGTGGACTAATTCTGTGTAAAACCTCCGTAACTACTACATGCATTTCTTTTACTTCTAGAATTGAAAAAAAAAATACTTTCAACAACTCTGGTTTCTTATGAAAAATTTTAAAATCGCAGAATATTGTTTGAGTTTCTGCGGCTTATTAAGAATATAAAAATGTGAATATAGGGGAAATGGCTCTAATGTTGGCCTATGGATCTAAGATTGAACCAAAAATCTGCTATTTATAATTTGTATCTAAATGAACGCGTCATTGGGACGGTACTTATGGATATTTTTGGTCGCTATTGAAAATTTAGTCGATTGCTGAATTTACGCATGGGCCCAAATTAGGGGCATTTAGGCCGAAATTACATCCATTTCCGCTATTTATTTGTTTCAAGCATAGACCAAATTTCATGATTTCAGATAAACATTGAAATTTTCGTAATTCTATGATTTAAAAAAAAAATCAATTCCTCACCGACTTTGATAAACTGCTACAGTGCCAAGTACTCATGCACAATTACTTAGGCTCTATGTCTTATTGATAGGCTGTAATTAAATTTAAGGCTGTTAAAAAAAAAAAGTTGAGTGTATTCTCAATTGTTTGGCGGTATTTGGGTTGTAAATTTAACATTTTTTCATATGGCGTGGATTTGGCATCCTGGCTCAACGACCAAACGTCGCGGCGTGGATCTTGCAGCTTCAAAATAGGGATTTTAGAAACAACCCTGCATTTTCTTGAAATATCCTTAAAACAGACATACTTATTGAACTACTTATTGACCTGCTTGTTCCTATAGTCGCAAACTACTTCAAGCATTGACTGTATCATGGCCCCTCATTGGTGAATTCATATCTTTCGATGGATGATTCGTCGAGTGAGGATCAAGATATGATCACTTTATTACAATAGAACTGTCGTAGTCTAATACCTAAATTAGACTCGTTCAAGTGTTTGATTCACAATTCTGATTGTGATATATGTGCACTCTGTGAAACTTGGCTTTCTTATGAAGATGAACTAAACCACCCCCAAAATTTACGCATCACTTGCCAAATAAATGTGAAGAACAGAGATCTTTGCATAGCTTCTGTATATGTCCTTCCAAGGACTTCTATAAACCGCCGTCAGCTTTGGAGTTCAGTTAGTATCCTTCCTTCTCCAGTTCTAATACTGGGCGATATGAACTCACACGGTGCTGGCTGGGGCGAATCATACGACGACAATAGAGCGGCTATTCTCTATGATTTGCGCGACCATTTCAACTTGACTACCTTGAACACTGTTGAAGCAACACGTATAGCAAAACCTCCTGCTCGAAAAAGCCGTCTTGACATATCTTTGTGCTCTAACTCACTATCATTAGATTGTCAGTGGAAGGTTATCAATGATCCCGATGATAGTGATCACTTACCAATTATTATTTCAATCGAAAGTGGTCGTCTAAAAACAGATCAGTCAATTCAAGTTCCTTTTGACCTCACGAGGAACATTGATTGGCCAAAATTTGTATCGCCGGAAACTCTTGATTCTACCGATCCTCTACCAAAATTGGACGAGTATCGTTTCTTTACCGATCTAATCTACAAAAGCGGATTAGAAGCTCAGAAACGACGTGTTCCAAGTGCATCCTTCAAAATAAGACCCGCCACCCCTGGATGGGATGACGAATGCACAAAGTTGTATCTTGAGGAATCCAATACCTTTAAAGATTATCTTAGACATGTAAGATCTGAGATTTTTAAAGAGTATCTAAAGCTTGAAAAAAAAAGCGTAAGAACTTACTATTTAATTAAACCCCCTTCGTGTACGCTTTACTAACTACAGTTCCCTCATTGACTATGATCTCTCCATTAAACAGGCTATTCAAGGAGCTCCAGATCAACTTCGACCTATCTCAATTCCACGTATTTTTGCTGAAAAGTACCAACAAGTCAATTGCAATAGAAGATTTTTCACTGATGGATCACGCATTGATGGATCCACTGGCTTCGGCGTCTTCAATGAATACTCAACCGCCTTTCGGAAACTTCAGGAACCTTGTTCCGTTTATGTTGCTGAGCTAGCAGCAATCAACTTCGCATTGGGGATGATTTACGATATGCCCATGGACCATTACTTCATCTTCTCGGATAGTCTCAGCTATTCGATCGATGAAACAAGGTAGGCACTCATCTTATTTCCTTTCAAAGGTAAGGGAGCAGATGAGTTTGCTGGTCGAAAGATCATATAGGATTACCTTTGTATTGGTCCTCTCACATTGCTCAATCCCAGGAAATGAGAAGGGAGACTCTCTCGCAAAGGTGGGCGCACAACAAGGTAAGATTTATGATAGAAGAATTTCACATGATAATTTTTTTTTATTAGTACGTCAGAGTTCTCTTTTAAGTTGGCAAAACGATTGGACAAGTTATTCTCTTGGACGGCGGTTACATTCCATTATTCCAAATGTTTCCCTTGCCCAGCCAGGATTTGGTCAACCGTCCGAAAGTAGTATCTGAAGGAGGCTTCAGAAACCAGTTTCCTACCTATCTCCTTTCAATCGAAATTGTTACCCATTAACCTCGAGCCCGGTACAAGTAATTTGTACCCAACAAACATTACTGATTTTTGTCTCCACAATGTATCACACACGGCTGAGCCTAGTAAACAAACGAACTAGTTAAAACAATAATATGCATTAAACTAAAATCGTTATTTAACAATTATTAATGATCGAAAATTCATTATTTTGTTCGTTTATGTTTTGAAACAATTGATGATATTTGCAAATACACTAAATTTTGTTTTTACGCCATTTTTTACCGCCTCTAGTTTTGATCGTGTAATCTCAATGTTCAACCAAATTTAATGCAACTTGCTTAAAAAGATCACGAAAAAAAAATCTAGAAAAAAAATCTGGTGGTATTAAAATTGCTGTATCGTAAAAATGAAAATCGCTCAAAAACATAGTTGGGTCTAACTAAGTTGTCTTGCCCGTTGCATCAGGTTCCCTGGTATTCGAAGATTATGGAAAAAAAAATACAATGAGAGAGCCTACTTTGATTATTCAACAGTATTATCTCCTGCCTCTCAGCACCAATTTGAATAAACATAAATCCATCAATTTTATTGACTGTGCAAGTTACATAAAAGCTACCCCTCATTGTCACCAGCTGGTTTCAACGTTGCCCAGTTGTGTAAGAGGCAGAACTGAAAAAAGACAAACAAAACCAACACTTTTGAGTTTTTCGCACAACCATCAGTCAGCTTCTGCCCGGGCCCGGGATGTTTGCAATTACTGCCCCCAAACCCATTATCTCAGTGTGTCTCGCTCTGCGCTGTCACAATAAAATGCAAATGATGCACTTTCAATTTAAATTCGATCATTTTTTCTGCCGCCGCTGCCGCCTGGCAAATGTCGTCATCCGTCGGTTTCATCACGATATGGCACTGGTTGACTGGTTGACGCCGGGCGGACGGCACACTACGGGAAGGCATCACCAATCTAGGGCGGCATCACTGGAACAAAAAAGAGTTAAAACAAAAAATTAAGTAGGTAGGTTGGTAGTTAAATGCCAGCACCGCTTCGAATTCTGTCTACACTGTCATTTTAACGATTGATGCACGCGCGCGTATTTTGGCAACCGTGGATCTGTTGCACGCCGGGAAACCACTTTCACGCCAGAAAGGGCAACTGGCCGTCCGCCCACGTCCCGCATTTATCCGGTATGGGAAAGGGAAAACTATTGCCGCCACCGGGCGCCGCCGGGAAAAGTTGAATTGAAAGTTGTGTACGGCTTTTAATGGTGGAGTCATTAGCAAATATATGTTTGTTCTCGGGTGCTGGCCGTTTATCACGGGTTCGAATCAGCCGTCGTGTCGTTTCACGCTCTTTTAGTGTGTTGCTCATACGTGTGGTGTGCAATGCGATGCCAAGTGCCAGGAATGGATACATGTTTTTTCGTTTGTGCGCAACGCCAAGAGAAATATGGAACCTTACGGGAAGCGAGTGCATCTCAGGGGGTTCGAGGGCGACCACGATCATAAATATCGCCTGCGATGCACTACAGCCAGTACGCGGGTTCGTCGCTTATGAATCCCGAAGTCACTGCGAGCTGCCATTCAGACGGAAAAGTCAAAGACCCTTTTACTTTTTTCCCTCTTCGGTTGGCGGAGCTTCGGGTCGTCCTCTTTCTTCGTTGGCCCGTAACGGTATCCGCGGATATGTAGGTAACTGGTATCAAACACGTGCATTCCGGAAATGGAAAACCTCAGGCGTCGCACCCACCTTCGGCGCGAAGCAGGCAGAGGCGTGTGGAGACTTTTCGCGTTCTTTACGTTGTGGACGATCCGAGGACCTACGTATGCCCCTGGCCACCAAGTCAGGTTTCGCCACCATACGATACGTAGGCCTTCCAAGAAAAGAATCGCCACAGTATTCAATTTCTCATTTTACTGAAGCATGTTCGCTTTCATCTTATTCGGGTTTTGCGGTGGCTGCATCATCCACCAACCCCCTTTGAGCGGGAAAATGAATGAAGAACGCACGCTGATGTGTGAATTTGAAATCATCGCTGCTGCTGTTGAATGGAAGATTTTTCTTTATTTTTTGCTCCGAGAGACCTACCACAATACAATGCATTCTATTACCGTTGATGCACGCTGTTCCACCTGATGCCTCTGTGCACTCAGTGCGAAATGCTACCACACTTTACGTAAGATCAACAGAGTTGAATAATCTAGTGCACAGAGATACGATCGCGCTACTGTTTCTGTACTGAACAAACCCAATTAGAGAGACCCAATGTGTAATTGAATTCCGATGTAGCACTTTTTCAAGTTTTCTAAATACAAAGGTTCGTACGCATTCTTCTTCTTGAAAGCCATCGATCGATGGCGGTGGCCCTCATGTAGTGTGCACTCTCGGTAGGGTGCCTACCAGGCACTTAGCCTCAACAATCGCGAATGCCCATCATCTTGTTTGGTCAAATCACTTGTCCATCTTGACCACCAGCACCACTCACCGGCCTTGAGTGAGGAAGTTCCACTCCACTCACGAAAAATTATACGTGTACCCGTCGAATGTATGTTGTACACGGCACAACGTGCGGGACTTGAATTCGTGTCAGGCATAAATTACCCCATCGAGCAGAAGAGCATCAAACAAAACATACCCACGACAAAGCAACTTCTGAGCAGCACAGTTTTGTTCGACAAATAGAAACACTTCACCGAACGACCATTTTCCCGTAGTACAGAGCGTTTACAATGTAGGTACAGAGCCCGCGCGTTAGTACCGCTAATCACGAGAGCACACTCGCAGACAAGTGCCGGATGCATGACCACCAAATATGCAGATATAGAATTGAATGTTGTTGATGTCTCTGGCTGCAGAAGTCAAGGCGAACCGTTTCTCAAATAAGTGGGTCGAATTGGAGGTGCTGAAAGGAACGTGATCATGGCAAATTGAAGGTGATAATTCGTTGTCTGATGATTCCCTGACCAGGGAGGTACAAGATTGAAAGGCATGTCATTTGACATTTTGAATTTTGAGAAGATATTTTGCAGTCACAGCATTAAGGTATGTCATGTTTCAGAGCATAGTTTGGCCAAAACAGAACGCACATGGACATTTTTACCCTTTGAAGATAATAGGTACAGGTATTTTCAAAGCCATCGCTTCGTTGTCCTGCACGGCAGTCTGTTTCTATTCGTACTCTCATTCTCTACCGTCGTCTTTCATACACAACACAAACGGTAGAACAACATTCGAGCAAAAAGAAAATTATCAAATAACTATCGTATGACATGTGTGATTTCATTCTAATTCCTCAATTTGGTGTAAATTAAACCATTTCTGATCAGAAATTTTATTACTAGGACAACGTTGCTTACTAACTTCAGAATTCACACAAGCACAACATCAGCAGCTCTTATTCTGAGAAAAACTAAATTACATACATTCGTGACGGTCTTCGGCGACAGTGTCATATGACAGAGTCTGTCATATGACATTTTAGTTTGGTACTGTAATTTGATAGCTTGCTTTGCAAGCGTCGGAAGCAAAGGTAGTCGATTATCACAGAAAATTTATCGACTACGGTGACCGCTTACAAGACTGCACATGATACACTCCCGATCATAAGTTTGGGGTCACCCCCAAAACAACATCCCTGTCATTTTACGTCCAATTTTCGACCTTTAGGTCCTTCGAATGGAACTATCTTCGTAGAAAAATGGTTCAATATGATTTTCATATTTTGTCTAGTGAAAGTTTACTCAAAGTTACAACATTTTTCAAAATTAACTATGAAGTATGATGACTGATTTTCTCAGAATTCAGTTGGTTAAATTTTAAATGCAAGTAGCAGTAGATCCCGTGTCATCATCAAAACAGGTTCTACTGCTACTTTCATTTCAAAATTTGGCCAACCTCTTCTCAGAATTAGAAAATCAGTCATGTAAATTTGGTCGTTGGCGTTGGTTGGCGTGAGTTCTTTTTTTTTCAATGATCTAGAAACAAATAAAACAGCAAAAGGGTTTATCTTCCATTTAATTCCACTTAATTAATTTTGGTATCCATGACAGATACGTATTTCGACTACAATGTGCAGTCTTCATCAGTGTCATTCAGATTTTTCTCCTTTAGCTTACTTAAATCTTTGGTTTTTATTAGTTAGGTAGGTTCCGATTCAACACATTGTAGTTTCATTTTTATACCTATGATCTTGACTTTTTTACCTAGGGGATGAGTACTTAAGGGGGTTAGATTTTGATAAGTTCTTTAGTGGGAATGACACTGATGAAGACTGCACATTGTAGTCGAAATACGTATCTGTCATGGATACCAAAATTAATTAAGTGGAATTAAATGGAAGATAAACCCTTTTGCTGTTTTATTTAGCATTCCGCTAACAACCCAATTTCAAACCACAATCAGTTTTCCTTATATTCGAGAAGTTTCAGAAAAGCGTCGGAAAATTTTCTCATTCTATGAGTGACCTACGTTTTCGCGAATTTGAGTAACTTAAACTCAAATGTGAGTAACTTTTAGTCAATTTTGGGCCGTTTTCATTGGCCGTGCATGTGGAATTTGTTTAGAAAAGTATGTCAAGTGCTTCTAAAATTGCAGGGGGTGTAGTCGTATGGCAAAGTGTCACCAGCCGGAAACATCAAGCGTTAAGATCTGCAATTCCTCCTCGGTTCTCGTCATGTTACTGGTCCACTTGAGGCACAGTGGAGCGGTTGGCCCTTTCACACCGAATTCTTTGACCAGACTACGTTCGGTAAGCGTTGCAGAAGACCCTTCATTAGAGTGATGCAAAATTTGAAATTTTCGCTTCACAATACTTAAACGATTCCAAATCGGATCCTGACTATTTAACCTCTCAAAATTTGAACCCATTTGGTGAGAAACTGAGATGGCACAAACCATTTGAAGTTTGTATGGAAATTACTATGGTAAAACCAAGATTTTTGTTCGTGTCTATCTAATAATTCACCATATTAGTCTGCTTCAAAAGCTTTCAACTGGACTTGTAGGAAATTTTCCCAGCTACAACTTTGCTGAAGACCACTTTTTGATTAAATGCAAGGATCGAAAGTTATCAATGGTTCAATGCACTGATGTCTTACGATCATGCTCAATCAACTGCTTGGCAGGCAACATTGGTGTTTCTGGGGCGTTGAATAGGACACAAAAATCATGGCTACTATGTCACACTGCAAAATACAGTGTTGCCTACAGAGCAGATGCTTGATCATGTCATAAGTTTACCAATCTCTTAAATAATTAATAACTTTGTCCTGTCTCGTTTTACATAGAAACGATCTTCAGCAAAGTTGGTGCTGAGAAAGATTTCTATAAGAATGGCTATCGAACTATTTTGCAGCTCAATATGGAAAAAGACTAGAAGGCAATGAACAAAAAGTTGAGATTTTCCATAGTAATTTTCATGTAAACTTCAAATGGCTTGTGCGAAGTCTGTTTCTAACCAAATGAGTTGTAACTTTGGGAGGCTAATCAGGACCCAATTTGAAACCATTTAAGCACTGTGGAGCGAAAAAGTCAAATTTTGCATCAGTCTACCCTTCATCCAGGAATGCAAACACGGTGACGGACTTCGACTCCCCGTACAGTGTAACGGGAATGATTCGAAAGAGTATGGACTGTCCGCAGTGATGATGAACATGTTTCTCAGCCGATGTGAGTACAGGCTTCTTCGCTATTGCTTCAGGTTTCCCATGCAGCAAATGGAGGTGGCGAAATTGACATCCATCAATTCCGCACCTGTTCGAAATTCTGCACGTGTGACGTCCATGTGGATTAAGACAGCTTCTGCAAACCTTCAACGATTGAACATTTTTCCATCGATCGTCCACCGATAGCTGCTGGAGCTTCGTACAGTCTTTCAAGCTATGTCCTCCTTTTCCACAAAACAAGCAAAGTTTTTCATTCCCACCCTTCTCTTTTATCGGCACGACGGTGACTTGGCTCTCGGTGTGGGCGTGGATGAACCCTTTGTCCTTTCCTCGAGATTTGTCGTTCTTGGCGTGTTGACCACCCGTATAGACGACCACCTTGCTTACCGATTCGACCACCATTGCCATGAAGTTGCTGAAAGTTCTCAAACTCGCTTCTGGTTGGAACATTAGATGTTGCACCCACTGAAACTTTATGTTGGCAGGTAAATTTTCAACCAGTTGTTGAAGAAGTGCCGGGTTCGAAAGATGAGCTTGATGACCCGCTGCAACGAGGTGCTGTGTCAAATTCCTGACCGACATCCCCAAATTCCATCAACGTTTCCAGCTTCTCCGGTTTGGGTGCAAGTGTTTCCTGCACGTTTCTAATCAGCCTGTTGATGATAACCTCAGGGCGGCCGTACAAGGTTCGAAGCGTCTCAATTACATCCGGAACTGATTCGGGAGAGAGCAAATAGTATCGCACTGACTTGAGAGCATTGCCTTTCAAGCAACGTTGCAAACGTGCGAAATTTTCCACGTTGTTGAACCCACAGTCCGCAGAAGAGTGGTAGAAGCTTCTGTAGAAAATTGGCCACTCCTCTGGATCACCCGAGAAGTACGGTACCCTAGCAGCACACTTGCCACTTAATAGTAGTTGTTACTTGGATGCACCTTAATTTAGTCACAATCAAGTTGCAGCGGGGACTTGACAGGATTGAGCGTGGGGGCGGAGTTTGCGGTTGATCTTCATCCATCATTCCAATTGCTGGGATCGAATGAGATGCATGATGCGGCACACTCGTGCTGTGACTAGGAAGATTCACGCGGGTTGCGTGGTTCTTCTGGATTTTTTTCCTTAGAAAGGCTTTCCTTCCGATTTCGAAGAGGTGGATCCGGAACAGGAATTCCAAGTTGTTTCTCGGAGATAGAAGGTTGACCATGTTTAGTGGCTTTGTTGCCTCGATCTGTCGGAACTGTTTTAGGGATTGCTCCTTTGGAAGCATCGGGACGAGGACAAGAATCTCCAGGGACAAGTTGATCCTCTTTTCCACTTGTCATCGGTTGCTGCATCTGTAACCGAAATTTGCGCAATTCAGTTTCCATGAGGAGCAGCGCTTCAACCGTAACTGGCCGTTTCTGTTGTTTATGCACCAGTATCCGATTCTTCAGAAACTGCTGTATCGAACTATCATCTGGCAGCGTTCCTGCGTTAAATAGTAGCTTCTTCAAGTAGACCTTAATCTTCAGCTCCATCATACTTGGACGGAATACCGCTGCCGTGGTATCGGAAGCTTATATTCCAACTTTTTACTGTAATAAGCTTGTTGGCCCTAAAAAGGGCCGTTTTGTTGCCAAAGTTGGTGATGATTTAACCTCCGAAACCGTACAGAGTGCGTCTGTCGCTTCAAAGCGTAGACGATATCCATGGCCGCATGGTGTGTTCAGAGTAGGTGATAGCATCACAGATCATATTTTTCAGGAACACCTTCAGCACACCTCGTAGATCAGACCGGAGATAAGACCTTTTCATCCTTTTCCACGACCAGCCTGTTGTTGGGTAGAAGAGTGGACTACCTAACCTGCCACCTCCTTCCTGCTGCTGCTTTTGCTGCTTCTGCTGTCTGCTCACCACGCCGTCCGAAGCGAAAATGAGTGGAGGCTAGACAGCAGTGCTCTTTTATATCTTTTCAGGTTAAAGCAGAATGATGTGCAACCAAGAGGTGCTCGATTATGACGACTGGGTTTTAGAAGAACGTTTATTTCATGTAAACAGTGATAATGCACAATGCTTGACATTACCACTTTTTCAATAATTTCTTGATGAAATCATTGCATAGCTATTGATGCGTAGAAATACTTCTGATCGATTAGTGATAAAATTATTGAAATTGGTACAGGGGCAGCAGAGTTATTAATGTTCAAAATCTTTCATAATTTTGTTACATGTTCCATTTTCGATTTTCACAACGTGTACCCCATATAGAAATCACAGACGTAGTCCTACGTCAAAAAGAAAAGAAACGAAATGTTTGCCCGTTTGTGTATTTTTAACTCATTTCTCTATATTTTGTAGTTTATGATATTTCTAAGCACAGCTAGCTTTGATTCGATTTATAAGCTGGATTGCTTTTCTCCTCAATTTTAACAGCACAATACTTTTGAGCTCTTGCGGAGATCATCAATCTGGAGTTCGTTTTTCAAAACATTCAATTTGATATGCAAATGGAATCAATTCGCATATTTTTCAACTCTTTATTTGTTCCAAATTTAAATTTAATTACATTTCATATCAACCTAGATGCTCCAGCTACTACAGTAATTTACCACCCTGTATTGTAATGATATGCATCTAAGTTTGCTTTCATTGTTATAAAACCATAGTAATATTGAATTCCATGGCTACTGCGACGGAGATTTCCTACAGGATTGTGGTTCTATAACTCGGGAGAGTTCACTGTATATCTTTTCTTTCACGATTCATTACGGTGATCTAGTTTTTCATCTCTCACCTGTCGCAATAATGGAACTACCATTATTGACATCAATTACCATCATCAACCATCGTGGATCGAGGCAGACAAGCTAATACAATTAGTTCTAGCATCAACTCAACGGGCAGGTGTGCGCGCTTTCAGCGGATTCGCTCCAATTTCAATAGTTTATGATATTTCCCACCAATAAACCCCCCGTACACATCGAGTCCGGAATGAGAAAATCCGGGTGCGATTCAATGCCATCAGATGGGCCCCGATTGCAACAATTCGTGCAAGCATTAAGCTTTAATACGCGAATCGGACCGGGCAGCTGGAGCTGGGGCTGGAGGCGGGAGAAGGTGGAGGAGCGTCGATGATTTGTGTGACTCTTCACACTTAAAGGTATCATCTTTCGTGCTCCAATTTCCTTGAGCGCTCTTGCTGCGATGATGGCGACGAAGTGATGGTCCGCCGCATGGAATATTTAACCCCGATTCCCTCGCAAGACGCTCGAAAGTGCCTGACCCGGTGTGCTCGCTTCCAGCTGAAGAGTTTCATCGTTTGGACTGGACATTTGCCGGGGAACCGTTCGTTCGTTTGCAGATTATAATCGCTAAATATGGGTTAGTGAGCGCGGTCGCGATTAATGCGAAGCTACCCATCCGAAAGGGACTCGTGTATTCATTCAATCTGGATCAATGCTGTTGATAAGTGACAACAGAGGGAGGCAGGAGGTGGAGGCGTTGCTCCATGAAATTGAGATTCGGGATCGAAAGCAAAGTTGATTTGATCTGACAGGGCTTCGTTTTCAAACCGCTTCACGGATTTATGGCAAGCGGTTGTGACAGTTTTTGATTACAGTCGCGAATGCCTGGGCCAGGCATGGATTTGATTTAACGAAGTTGAATTAGACTCGACTGGACGGCACGCGACGAGCTCCATGGTAGATGGACGTGTGCCCTTTTTTTTAAATTGGAACCGTATCTGTCTGAACGAATGCAGTTAGTCAACTGAACGATGACGGTGAAGGTAGACGGATTGAAATTCTCGTCGAAACGTCAAACGAGCTGAACCGTTTTGAAAATACCACTTTCATTGAACCTTCTCGCATTCCCCTCGTACAACATGTGTGAAATATGGCCAATCAAAGGGCCAGCACACAAGTACAACAGCTAACAAACAGCCGTTTCGGTTCGACACCTGGCCGATGTCGATAACTGCGAGTGCATTTTCCGGATCATTCAGCAGGAGTACGCCAAGCGTAGAAAGTGCCATAAATCTATTTACTTTCCATGGGGTGGACCACCCACCCGTGTTACAACTCGGGTATTCAGCTACACATTGGTCTTTTGGATATATGTCTATAGATGCGATATATCTATCGCCCATGTTCCAACTAGTGCAAGTTATGGTATGTTTTCTCTTTCAGTTATTTTTGTTCGCGTCGTCGTCGTCGTCGTCGTCGTCGTTGGCTGAGACAAACCCTATCGTGGTGGAAAATCTCTACTGCGGGACATACAGTTTCATGTTACAGCAGTTGGGGTTGAGAAAAACGAAACTGAACAAAAAGTAACGACCACCGAAAGATGAATAAACTATGGGGAATCATAAAATTGTTATAATGCATGCTCCAGCACCGACTTGGTGTGTTGGTTTTACAAGGTAATGCAATGCATTGTTCAGTTTGAAGCAACTAACGAGAAGTTGTTTATTTCTGATGAACTACGATTGCAAATCTGATAACTAAGCTGTGATTTCAGTAAATTATTCTCATGAGTAAGAGTATCAAGCAAGTCGGTTTTGTAATTTATGAATATTTGTGCAACCTCACAAATGTGCATTCCACACCTGACCAGAGGGGAATAGTTATCCGGAATCATCCATGAAGTTTGTAGAACTCCCATGAAGTTTGTAGAACTCCCATGAAGTTTTTAGAACTTCCATGAAGTTTTTCTTCGCATTTCAAGCTCTCAACTTAATGTTCTAGATGTACTTCCACAGCTATTAACTGAGAGCTTTCGATGTCTGTACGATTTTTGCATTAGTATAATTGTGTAGCATGTACAACATACTCTATGCCCTAGAAAGTCGAGAAATTTTCCAACCCGAACAATTCCTAGACCGGACTGGGAATCGAACCCAGCCACCTCCTTGCATGGTAGTGCTTTGCTTTGCAGACTGAGCCTAATACATTCAGTATGCCAATAAATTCCTTATGCAACAGAATTTTCTGGAGTTATTATCGAGAAATGTAAAAGTTTTAAGAATTCTCGATTTTCTTGGAATTCCGGGAGTTCATTGATTCTGGTCATTAGAGTTCTTAAAGTCACTGTAGTATCAATTCCGGGAGTATCGTAAGTACCAGGAGGTCCAAATTAATCAAAAATTAAGAACTCACGATACTCTAAAGAACTTCCGGAGATGCGAAAACAATGGATTCGAAAAACTCCCGAAACTTCTGGAAATCTCAAAGATACTGAAGTTCTAGAAACTTTCATAATTTGTTGCATTTGTGGTAGTCCAAGAACTTATGGAACTCTTCTAACTCTCTAAGCAGTTGGAATTCCACAAATTATCAGAATTAATTAAACTTCTTGACGAGAATGCTGATCGGGCAACATTCGAGTATTTTGGATGCTTTTAGAACACCAGGGAAATTCAAAACTGGGGGCGGGAAAACTTTTAAGAATATATCAAAACATTTGTTGATACTTACATTTTCATATAATAGCCTTGATAAAAAGACAATAACTGATCTCAAATGTATGTGATTTGTAGAGAAAATTTGTCATATGAGTGCTTATTGCAAGGCAGCCTATATACGGCCGATAAGAGTAACTCAGTGTTGAGCCGAATTCGTCTCAAAATTGCAAAAATGTGCGGATACTCAGTGGATGAGTATCCTAGATTTCTTCAAAAACCGGCTTGAATATCAGGAAAATCTATGAAAATTTTACGTAGTTTACTCACAAGTTGAGTAAAATATTCATCGATTTTCTTGATATTCGAGCCGATTTTTAAGGACAATCAAGGAAATATTATTCATCACTGAGTAAACCATTTAATGTTGCGTCGAATTCAACTCAATTCTGAGCTACTCTCATTTGCCGCAAACGTGGTATTATGTTTTGAGAAATCAAATTAGACTTTCAATAACCACAGCCAGTATGAAATGAAGAATGTATGTGAACTTTTAAAACATATTCTTCATCATCTACTGGCATTCGCACTATCTCTGTACTTCTTCCGGGCCAACATTTTCACTCATTTTCAATTTCATTCACCCTCCTTCTGCCATCACATGGCCCACAACCCAGAGCATACTTTATCCCCTATGCATTTCCCAACGTGGTGCCAATTGTGGCATCAGACATTCCTCCTCACCAGTATCGTGCAAGGAAGCGAGAGACAGCTTTCAATTTCAATTCCATTGTAATAGCTTATGGGAGCTTTATTTTTCCCATGTACTCTGCGGTTTGTGGCACGTGACTATTACTACACTGATACCACACCTAACAGCCCCATAGCTGCCTTCTGGCAGTCCAAGTCGGGCCAGCCAACCGAGGAGAATGTGTAGCAAACAAACAAACAAACTGCAGCTCCTCCCATCATCCAAACCAACTGATAATCACCCCCATCTAGTCGTTCAGAAGAGGAAAAGAAAATCCTCAACCACCGCCTTCCCCCCCTCGTCTAACAATTGGGGCAATAGCTCTTACGTAAGGCAAACATAAATTACGTACATTATTAGAAACATATTTTTCCCTTCCCGTTCTTTCATTGCAGACTCCAACGTCGGGCTCGGACTTATCAGCTCGCGTGGTTCACACTGACGGTTATGTAAGCCCCCCGTGTGAGGGCATGAGAATCCATCAGTGATTTCGTACTTTTTGGCGATTGCAAGCAACAACGCACGTGGTAAGAAACAAACAGATATATGGAGAGAAGAATTATGTTGTTTGATTGGTAATGTAATAAAAATCCGGCACGTACATGGCTGGCGCACACAAGACCAAGAGCGCGGTGGCTTTCGAGAATGAACCCATTTAATTGTGGCGGAATTATTATGCTCGTACTCATGGCGGAACAGGGCAGGTCCCAATGTGAGTTAGAAGAATAATGGGAAGGGAGAAAAATCATCACAATAATGCTTCCAACGTTGACATTGATTTGATTTTAATGTCACGTATTCTAGTCGACAAAACAATCAAGGCGAATTGACGTTTTTATTGAAGCGATTCCGAGTGGTCGCTGGCTGTCCAATGTGCGCCGGAGAGGAGATGAAGCCATATTCGGCAAATTGTGCGCCATAAAGCCATAAATTGTACAAGGGGGTCCTTTAGTTGACGGCTCGACCAATTGGTTTTGGGATTTGTTTGGATTTAGGCAGCTTATATGCTATGTACAGGCTAGGGAGTTAAAGCATATGGGCAGGCTATGTTGAAGCATTGCCAATGATTATTTTAACATGTTGGAAGCGCTCTGGTGCAAACATTGTATTAGGTCCATGGGTTGATAGGTTTTTCTGTTGAGTACCTAGTTCTAGAAGGAGCCATATTGAGTTTCAGAAGATATAAAATGTTCTTGTTCTAAGCTTTTTGTCAGTTTGCAAGTGTTCATGATTTAGAACATTCTGTTTGCATTTTTCTTAAACTTTTCGATTTTTTAAATTTTCTCAAATATTGGGCAAGCCATTTTTCATATGTTTGGTTTTCTTATTTATTTATTTTTCCCAGAGACATATTATCGATCATAAATGTCATTTCCGTTCTACAGTTTTTTAAAAAATTCCATGGATGGCGTTTTGAAAATTTTACAAGATCCAAAATGGCCTAATTTTAACAAAAATCTCCCATAAAAAAAAACAATTACGCAAATTTCCATACATATGGGAGAAAGTTTATTCAAGTAGCGTTTCTTCAGTAGATACTCGAATTGCACGAAACAATTGAGTGCAGCATTTCAATGTCTTCTATAATGTTTCTTAATTTTTAGAGTGCTTTATTTTAAAAGTGATATTTTTTTGCTTGTTAAAATTGATGAACAACTATGGAAACATTGTATACGAAGTAATTTTAAGAAATTTTGCACAAAACTAAAATTTTCTATCTCTCAAGTGGACGAAGTTATAGCACCGACAATCTGACATGTCATTTTTTTTTAAATTCTTAAGTAAGGAGATTTTTAGCCTATGGCTAGTTCATCTCCGGAGAAAGGAGAGGCCTCAGAGTGAGTAACCTCTAAATACATGGTATATTAACATTTTGTAAATAACTTTGGTTGCTGGCTCTTCAACTTATATGAAAAAAATAACAATATATAAAATAGTGAAACAGAGGAAGAACAAAAAACAAAATGATTTAAAACAAACTACAAACGAATAATCCAAACAAAACAGAGCTCAGCTGGCATGCATGGGTTCAATAGGGGAATCCAGCTGACATGTCCTGACGGCCGAAAGAAATTCCTGCTATACCATGGCTTCTTTACAGAAGGTTACTAGTGCTGCCGAGGCCGAAGTATCATTCCCGAGCAGATCGCAGATGCTGGAAGTTAGGCAGAGTGACTCCCGAAGATTTTGGAACTACGGGCAGTTGCACAGAATGTGTTCTACGGTGTAGGGTACCGCACAGATGATGCAGTTTCTGCGGAACGACAGGCCACCATAGATATAGTAGAGTTTGGTGTGCCCGGTCCAAAGCCGAGAAATCACGCGTTGATCCCTCAGGTTGTCCAGTCCGCTCCATGGTTCAGTTGACCCTTTGACTTTGCGGATGAAGGCAGTTCTTTTGCGGAACCACTCGGCCTCCCAAGCCGCTCGAATGGTCCGCATGATCCACCGTCTGACGTCCTGTAGGGGTACCTTGTCGGTGAGTCTGGGACCCGATGTCCAGGCTCCGGCAAGGTGATCAGCAGACTCGTTACCTGGCACTCCGCAATGTCCGGGAATCCATGTGTACACGGTGTTTGGTGGGGCGTACTTGATAATCGCCTGGATCCATGGGTGTTTTGGTGCTTCCGAGGTGATCGCTTGAACGACGCTGTGTGAGTCGGTTAATATAAGTATCGGTTTGTTGGCTGGCGTCGTAGCGGCACGGGCAGCGATCTTGCAGCCTCGGCCGAGAAAATCGAGCACTGTGGAGGAAGACTGCTGCTTTCAGCAATACCGACTCCGAAAATCCCGATACCTACTCCGTTTATCGATCGGGAGTCGTCGGTGTACCGGTGTACGTGGTCGGCATAGTTGGACCCAAGTAACTTGGCGGCCGATCTGCGCAAAATCACGGATGCATCCCCTGCTTTGAACTGGTTCTTGATCCGATGGTCCAATTGGATACGTGAAGAGTGCCAACTTTTCTCTCCATCCCGTTGTAGACCGGTGCTAGGGTTCTAACCAGCTTCGCGGAAGCTATACAAGTAATTTTCGTCCCGTAAATCAACCTACTGTCGATGATGGCTCACGCCACCCGGAACCGAACATCGCGGTTGTTGGATCGGTGAGGCTGAGAGGTCGTTTTAACGAGGTTGAGTCTACTGCGGCAGTTCTTTTTGACCTGTTGAAAATGCTGGTCGAAGGAGAGCGTTCGGTCGAGGACGCGAACTGTTTTCCTGCTTGGAACGGCTTGGTCGTGGATCGTCCATTTGACGACGGCTGAGACTGCCGCTTGCGCTTGCCGTAGGGTTCGGATCTGTGTAGGACCGGTGGCCACAACCAGCACATCGTCAGCGTAAACAAATATGTAAATGCACCCAGGTAGCCGGTCAAATACCCCGTTCATTGTCACCAGAAACAACGTGACTGCGATAACGGAGTCTTGAGGAACTCCGATCTCATCGCTGAAACCTTTCGGCCGCGTGGAATGACCGGTCGGTCAAGAAGTTTCGTATGAAATACATCATATGCCCCAGTTTGTAAGTTGAAAGCCTTGGAGATGTCCAAAGAGATGATTTGAACGTGGTGTTCCTGGTCGTAAGCTTCCTTGAGGACGTCCCCCAGAGTGGCAAAGTACGTCGACGTACCGAAACCTTGTCGGAAGGCATGTTTTAGGTGGTCGAGCAAGCTGATGGTTGGCCATACAGGATGTGAGAGCGATCGGCCGGAACTTAGATGTGGCCCTGTCATTTTTGTTTGCCTTCGGGATGGGCACGACGAGCTTCTCCTTCCACAGCGTCGGGTAGGTATCCGAGACCCAGAGTTAGTTGAGCATCTCAAGCATGCAACACTTGCCCTCAAAGGGCATCCGACGTGAAAGCTCATACAAGCTACTTTCAAATTTGTGCCCAAGGCGCCATATTTGAAATACGTTAAACACTACCGACATCTACTCATACGATCGCGTCATACTATGACCAAGGACACGAACCCACGTATAAATTATATTGCCTAGGTTAGATAAAAAAAAAAAATGTTTGACGAAATAGTGTCAAGTTTTGAACGCTTATAACATGGTCATATATGGATGAAATTCTACTTTAATTACACCATTTTATTCAGATTGATTATAAGATTGGCTGGTTATAAACAAGATAGTTGTTTATCAATGATTTACTATTGAAAAATGATCAAAATGTTAAGCCGCAATCAAGCAAACGGTACCACTCAATATCATTTTTTGTCTTGGCTTTTTTTATTCATTCACCTACATCAGCAAAATACAGAAAAAAGGAGGGGCATATAATGCTAATCTAAATGCTTAAGTAAGGGAAACGTAGAAAGTTTGACTGCAGTCATCGTTTGACTGCCGTGTGATAAACAGAGGCGTTCGTTGCGTTTAACACTGCAAAGGAAACTAACTCAGTGATAAACTTTTACTCATTTGTGAGTCACTTTTACTCAATCGTATGGAAAATTTTCTTAAAGCGTAGGTTACTCAGCGCATGAGTAGCTTAAGTTTTTAAAAATTTCTTCATACGAATGAGTAAAAGTAACTCACTCTCTGAGTAAGATTGGTTTTCAGTGTACGACGCAACGAATCCCCCTGTTTATCACGTGGCAATCAAACGATGACTGCCGTCTAGGAATTAGCGATGTCGATGCGATTTTTACAGAATCGATTTTTTTGCCACGAAAAATCGATTTTTTTTCATCCATCCATTTTTCTGTTCGATGTTTGACAGAATCGATTTTTCAAAGTTGATATCGATTTTTTATTCATTTAAATTTATCAACTAAATTATTACTAAATCATATTAAAATATTATAAACAAACTGGTATTTCCCTATCCCAAAAATAAATAAATACTTTAACTAAAACATTTCATCGTCCTCAAGTTTTGCTAAACACCCTTTCAATCTTGGGCATTTTTAATTTGTTTCGTTTTATGTTATGTGTACTTTGGACCCATTCTAATTCATCTAGCTGGTTTTTTTCTGCAAAAACGATTGATTTAAAAAAAAAAACATTGAAAATGTGAGTTGTAATACCTGCAGAAGATTTTGAAAGCTCAGATATAGAGTTGAAGTTGAATAATCTAAATATTCGCAATATTTCTTAATAATTCATTCCGCTGTCAATATTTTAAAAGAGTTCAATTACTTTTTTTGAAATGGTTTTACACAAATAAATGCTTACACACATACACTAAAATAACAGGAAGTCTAATTGTAGATTATAAAGCGTAGTTCAAATACAAACAAAAATCTATTTTCCTCGAATCGATTTTTTTTTTCTTTCGATATTTTGGAGAATCGATTTTTGTTTTCAGTTTTAGAATCGATTCGGCAAACATCAATTTTTTTTCGAAACGCCCATTCCTACCGCAGTCAAACTTTCTACGTTTCCCTTACTTAGGCTCTAAACCATTTGGTGGATTATTTTAACTTTTGGTTAAAATTTGGCAGATGGAAAGTTATCGATTAACCCTGCTATCCGGTTACTTCTGACAGACAAGAAGTTAAATTTTGACAACCTTGGCTAAGTTCTTCTCGAAAACCGGTCGATCGACAGCACAGGGATTTTCGAACATAGAAAATAACTTTCGAAATGTCACTTTAACCACGAGTTAAATTTAATTCGGCAAATGGTTCACAGCCTTAAGCATTTAGATTAGCATTCGATGCCCCTCCTTTTTTCTGTATTTTGCTGATGTAGGTGAATGAATAGAAAAAGCAAAGACAAACAATGATATTGAGTATTGAGTTGTAACAGCTCGTCTCTCTGTTCTCTCGATAATCATAGCGAGTGAGCACGTGATTGGTTGATTACGGCTAAGTACTATGATCAATTTTCAGTGCGTCTATCTTGAAAACTGTCGCTTTAATGGCCCTTCGCTCATTTTCAACTTCTATTCAATTTTCATACTGCCGTACTCTAACGGAACTATCCACCTTCCCTCTTCTAAAGATCATTCTCTAGCTAATAAATCATCACACTAAAGCTTCATGTTAGCATTTCCAACCAACTCTGAATTTTCAATAATTAACCATTAATAACCAACTAGCATCTTTATACCAAACAAATAAATGAATGGGTGTGATGACATGGTAACTCGTAGCGAGGTGAGCTTAAAACTGCGCTTTTGAGGAGCATTCACACAAGACCGGACGAGCGCTCACACGAATATAAATGGGATTCCAGTCGGAGCACGTTCTGGTAGGTGTAAATTCTGTCAAAATCGTTTATCTGTATCTTCGTCGCACGAAGCTTATTCCTTGCTTGCCGAAGGCATCAAAACGATACAAACTAATCGCGCACTAGACCGTTCGAAAAATTCATGTAAATTTCTGCGAGATATAGCGCACATAAAATTAACGCTAGATTTGGCATAGGTTTACGTGATATTTCGTGTAAATTTAAGCGCAATATCGCATAAATTAGCGATATTGTATGCAAGCTTGTGAACGATTTCGCTGTTTATGCCAAGTATAGCTCAAAATTAAACGAAGGGAGATTTTACGCGATAGAATCAGAATTTTTTCTGTGTAGTTCATTAGCTACAACATAAATCCTGTTAAGAGCGCAGTGTATGAATATTTACGCTCATTGTTCTCAAAATAAAAGAAGCTCTACTAGCGAATCCCCTTTTTCTAAGCTTATCCGTAGGTCGAAGAAAATCTAATGGCATTTCAATGCGTTAGGACGGAATTGAAACTCGTAGGACGAATTTAGAATCAAGAAGCAGTATTAGATTTTGAACAATATCTCAACAATTTGGGACTTTTTTTTATAAAATCCAACGATATGTATGGAAAGGTGAATAAACTAAGAAGTCATCTTTGACATAAATATTATCAAGAGAGGTAAAGCGCGGGTTGTGCTTAGTAGGACGGAAATTAGATCAAAAACCCTATTACACAAGTTTTGCACTTTTGAGGACGTTAGGCATCAACTTTCTGATGGCTGTGTTAGGGGTGAGCACCTTGCGGTCGAACAAAATTTATGGGAAATTTGAATAGTTCCATATTCCTTCATTGTTAACTTTTTTTAAATAATTTACAATTATAAAATTTGTGATACCACACAAATTATATAGCACTGGTGAATCGACCGAGTTACAAATCATCAAAATCCATTGATTATTAGCCAAGTTATTAGCATTTAAAGTCTGGACAGATTTCATTGCATTTCCCTGAATTGGCGCCAGTGTTGCCAGATATGCTTATTTATCAGTATTTATACCGATTTTCAAACTTAATATCAATTTACAGATAAGGTTTCTCAGAATACCGGTTTTTGAGTTTTAATACCAATTTATACCGATTTTTTTTATTAATAATCAAAATGATTACTGCCTGCCCGCAATGAATTGTCAGAGGAGACTATTGTGAGAGGCTTTTTCTTCTGAAGATTAAAATATTTGAGCCTGCTCTAAAAATAAAATGCTCAATACTCTTTCGACTAATGCTTCCATTTTCTTGCCGTTTTTGGTTACCAAGGAATCGAGAAACAGCTGAAGGCTCATTCCAGTAATTTCTGGAAATCGGGAAATACTTTTATTCAGTAGAAAAATAGGTCCATAAAAACGATAATTTTTGGACTTCCTGATTTTTTTTTAATCTTCCCTTTGAAGTTTCTTCCAACTTTCCCCAGGAATTTCCATCCACCTTAAGCTGTAAGTTATTTTACGATTCCTTCCGGAAATCTATTTCGACTTCCCTTGGAAACTTCTACTGGCTTTGCCCGAAAAGTTCTTCCGTCCCTCCCGCCAGTTTTTTCAACTTCCCCGGAACTTCAGAAATGCTTCCAGAGTTTTATTGCGGTTCCATTAGTTTCAGGAAATTTTCAGAAGTTCTGAAACTTCAGAATAGTTCGGACTTCTGGGTAGGTTCCGATAAATTATAGACAGTTTCATTAACTTCTGTTCAAAACCGAGAACCCTGGAATCTCAGGAAAGCCCCGAGAACTCCAATGAGCTTAAGGAAACTGAAATATTTTGGAAACTTCACAAGCCCAAAGTACTTCAAAGAAATTTAATGGTTTTCAGGATAGTTCCATTTGTTTCAGGAGAATTGAGATAACTTTAGGGAAGCTCTGAGAACATCAAGACATATAAATTCAAGGAAATTTCTGAAACTTTAAATGAGTTCCGAGAAACTCAGGCAATTTCCGAAAACTTCAGTTAAGTTCCGAGAGGTTCATGAAAATTTTGGAAACGTTAGGGATGTTTCATAAACATTAGAAAATTGTGAGCACATTTTAAGGGAAGCGCTGTGTTTTTTATCAGCAGTATCGAGAACTTAAAAAAATAAAAAATCAGGAAGATCAGAGAACTTTAATGCTGATTTTCATTAATAAAAATAAAATAATTGAAAGCGCTAAAGAAGATCCAGAGACTTTTTAAGAAGATAAGAGATTTTCCGGTAGTTCCATAATAATCAGGGAAGTTTCGAGTACTTCGAGGATGATCAGAGAACTTTCTTCCTGATATTTTCCCATCTTCTCCTTGAAGTATCTTTCGACTGGAACAGTAAGCCCTCTGGCGTTCGACATATTCCAGAAGTTTCATCCAATCTACCTTAGGAAGTTCCTCTCAGTGTATCCTGGAAGTTTTTTTTTCCGTTTTCTCCAGAAAGTTCAATTAAAGTTCTACCGGATGTATCTATAGAGTTCACCCAGAATGTTCTTTAGTCTTCCTCTGGAAGTTTCTCCATAAGTCACTCCCCGTAGGATTTTTTTTTCGACTTTGTAACCTTCGACGAATGTTTCAACCTTATATACTATATTTTGGTGCCAGATTTGCCTTATGAAATACGATTATATTTAAATATAAATTTCATGCAAGAATTTATTGAATTCAATTTCTATTTGATGAACTCCAATGCCGTAAAGTAGAAAACATTTTTTAATAAAATAGACCGGGGAAGTTGTGAACCGTTGTCATGCTTAATTTTGGAAAAAAAAATCATTCCAAAAGACGAGCAGCACGATAAAAATACTGAATGTATCGTCAAATGAGACGACTCACAACCCTACGAGTCAGATAGGAGTTGTGCAGATAGGGTTTTTGAAATTTTAGCTAGTGCAGGGAATCAGGTGGCTCCACTGCTCGAACATTGCTACAGCGAAGATTACCACCTACTGCTCGACTTGCACGAAGTGAGAAAAACCCGAAGGCGCGTAAATCACGTGATACGATCGTCATCGATGGGCTGATGATCGTATGATGATAATTGGCTACCTAAATTCAAACCCGGCACTTCTATATAAGGGTCCCCGATCCTTAATAGAGGTCTCTTGTATCCTGGGAAGCGAAGAAGATTGGTGCATTTTAGAAAAGTTCAGCAAGTGAGATTCAAACCCGTTATTCTACCGGTGTTAGAGAAGTTAAAGGACAGTCAGTAATAAGTACTCTTGCCGGTTGAGTCTCAATAAAAAAACGTTAAAGGAGCTTAGCTCCAAGTGAAACCTAACTCGCGAAGAACAATACACGGTAGTGCGCGCTTTAGTGGCCACGTGGTGGTAAACTGGACCTCCATATCACTGACGTTGAGGCCAGTTAATATTCCGAGAGGTCGTCTCCCGGTTTGTGTAATTTAAGTCGACACCCTGAAGAACTGTCCGTAAAGTTTAAAACCGGTGAGACAAGGGGTCGCGGTGTGAGTTAGGTTGAATTCCTCTCGAAGTGTGTGAAGATTGTGCACAGTGAACCGCTTCCCAGATGCGCTGAACCGGTCGTACGTCAACACACGACCTAGCACCACGTTTTGTATCGGAACGGTATCAGCATCGGCCCTGGTAAGGGTGAAGCGATCCAGCGACGAGGAAACACGTGGCATCCAACGGCAGCGGCGGCGGCGGTATCAGCGAGGCAAGCATCAGCAGACATCAGACAGTGAGTCAAACCCTTAGAACATTTTCCTTTTCCTAAAATAAAAAAAAAAGTGCTCCAAAGTTTGATTTGATTGAATATATTTTTGGCTTGGTGTTCTTAACGTAACGCTTGTGTTCTAAATTCTGCATGCACCGAAAGAAAAGTTTCAGGTTGGGATTTTGTCGTTGGTTGGATTCAGGTGAGTTTCTTCTAGTGCGGTTTGCCGACCCTGAAAATTAGAGTTAAGCTAGCTCGGCTGGCTAGTGAAGACGTCCGCGCCAAATACGGTGGGAAGTCTTCATTTGTTACAACTTATTGGAAGGTTTTTCAGAGCTTCTCCTAACTTCCCAGACAACCAGAAGTCGTATAATAATGTACAGACAGTATCGCAAATTGCTACAGTTTTAGTCAAAACCGCATATAAGAATGGCATACCTCGTATTATGTTTAAGTTAAATCGTATAGAATGCAAATTTCCGACCAATATGCGATGGCTCATTTTTCCATCGTACTTTATCACAAATTAAATCGGATTACATCGTAAGACTTTTCAAAATGAATTTGTTATTACAGATTAAATCGCATATGATGTTAAATCAACTCGTTTAAAATTAAATTAAAATATCCACGTATATGGCCTCCACTTTTGTACGTATAAGCCATTTCTTTGCATTATATACGAATTGTTTGTTTGTATATATGTTTGTATATCACGAAAACAACTTTGAATATACGTGCATTCTGGTTGTCTGGGTTCCCCTGGAAATGGCTCCTCCGGAATTGGCTTCCGATTACTAAACTAAACTAAAAAAAATTGCCAGAAATTTCTCAATATTTGTCTTGGAAGATCCCCATCGGATTTTTTTTTTCGACATCTTTTAGAACTTCCTTCAAACTTCCTCCGCAAGATCTTCTTTATTTTTCTTCTGGAAGTTTTTTCGGTACCATCAAGAGACTAATTCAAATATTTCCCAGAAATTTCTTCCGACTTGCATGGAAAGTACATCTTTCCATTTTAGTCCAAAAGTTTGAAAAAAAATAAAATTAATTAAAATAGTGAATACCGATAAATATCGATTTTTTAATCATTTAATACCGATAATCATGAAAACAATCTGACAACGCTGATTGGCACCCTTCCCGAAAGGCGTAGCCCTACTTCAAAACTAAGGTCGGGAACTTGATTGTATTTCAACACATGTTCGTATTTTAGTATTCATATCTGATGTAATAGACTATGTATTCGCATTCTTATGAGGTCCTGAATTTGGCCAAGTTTTACTAAGTATTAAATCCAAAATATTTAGTGACATTTATAAGTTCATTCTCCTTCTCCTTTTTCCCATCCAAAAAATTATAAATCTCCACTAACCTCGAGACAGCCGCGAGTACTCGGTCCAGTTCCTTTAACTTTAAATATAAGACAGTAATAATGTATAACGGAAATGATAACTCGGCTTTGCAAAGTTTATTCGATTGAGCCTGTGCAAAAAAAGTAATTATTAAAAAGAAATTATAAGTTCATTAAACTGTATTTTAAATCAATATCAAGAAAAATGCACAAAAAGTTCACTAAACAGCTTAACGTAGTCTACGTCAACCATGTGGTCGTGTCTTGTACACAACCGCACCAATTTTGTTTTCCGTCGATCTTGTTTTCCATACTGGCAACTACACCTGAACCCTACCTATCGACCCATCAACTCATAGACCGAGGACCAACGGCTATACTTTCTATCCGAAGGAAGTCAGAGATTTTATGCCTCAGAAGATCCCGACGTCACCGATTGGGAATGAACCCAGGCGGATTGGTGTGAGAGACAGTCACGCTTACCACTACACCACCAGCGCCGCTAGCTAGTCCCTGTTGTAGCTGCTGTAGTAGTAAAATTTACGTTTAGTTGCTGGTTTTTTATGTTTAAACATTTGGTGGAAATATTTCAATTGGTTAGCCTTTGGCTCTTCATCTTTGTTCTAGTTAATTGATTATTCTAATGTGATCATTACATTTAGCGCTAATTTACAGGATACCCTTTTATGGTTTTATTTTCGTTTGAATTTAAAAATTTGATAACCTACCTACTTGAGCACAGGAACCTACCTAACTACTTAAACCAGGTTGCCAAATCACGAATGATCTGTTGGTTTGATCGCAGACAGGCGACTCTGAACATTTCCAGCGGGGAAGTCTTTTGCTCTTCGAGTATTTGAAGACCGGCCAGGTGGTGAATCTCAGAATTACAAGTTCACGGTGGACTGTTAAGGATCATTCTGAGAATCTTGTTTTGGATTCTCTGAAGCTTTAGGTGATGACACTTAGCACAACTCTCCCAGATTGGCATACTATGCTCAATAGCCGGCAGAATGATCTGCTTGTGGACAGCAAGCTTGTTTTTGAGGGACAGGGTGGACTTCCTGTTTAAGGCCTGTACTCGAAAAAAATGCACCAGACAAAAGTGTTCGCCAAAAATTTATTTTAAGTCGGATTTTCTTGAAACTTTAAGGGAATGAACTAATACATATGGATTATGTATCGGCATAATTACTTTATTCAATTTCCTTTCCATCGCTGAAAGACCGCACCTTTCCCTTAAGACCCCTCATTACATTTTGTACAATGGTGGAGCCGACCTTTTTGGTCACATTCATCCATTCTTTCTTCAACTCCAGCTCGTTATTAAACACCTTGGACGATTTTCGAACTTTGGCCTTCATTATGGCCCAAAATATTTCCACCGGATGAATCTCTGGTGAATTTGGGGGGTTGGCGGTTTTTGGTACAAAAACAACGTTATTGTCTCTGTACCAATCCAACGTCGATCGCGCGTAATGGCATGATGCCAGGTCCGGCCAAAATAATGTCTCGCCTCCGTGGGACCGCAGGAAGGGCAACAGAAGCTTCTGGAGGCACTCGGTGCGGTAAATTTCGTTGCTGATGGTACCCATTGTGATGTACGGTTTACTCAGTTTACCGCATTAGGCCACATGCCAAGCCAGAGCAAGTATTTTTTGGCGAATTTGTCCACTTTCTTCTTCCTTATGTCTTCCAGAACATCAAACCGTGATTTGGCAACGTAGAACTCCAGTTCCGGTATCTGCTTTGCGTCTGCCTTGATGTAGGTTTCGTCATCCATAACCACACATATCGGTTTCGTTAACCACTCTCGATACAGCTTCCTTGCGCGGGATTTGGCCGCCGTGTTTTGTTGATCACGCCGGTTCGGTGCCTTCCGGACCTTGAATACACGAAGCCCAGCTCGATCATGGTTTGCTGAACGAACCAGGCGGAACACTTTGCCTTCAGAGCCGCGTCGCGAATCGAAAGGTTAGGATTACGCTTGAAATAATCCAACACCTTCCGGGGCTTCACAGGGCCAGCTGTCTTCGATTTTCTTGCACTTCCAGCCCACCGCTCGGTCGTCTGGGACTCCTTAAACGATTTTACCACCCGAGACACAGTTATATGGGTGATTCCCAGTTGTCTTCCGATCCATCTCATGGTCGCAGTCGGATTTTCCATGACGGCGCGCAAAATTCTCCGGCGATTTTCTTCTTGTTTCGATGACATCTCAATAACCACTGAACTGATTGTTATGAAATTTTGCACATGTAAACAATTCACTCCAAACTAGTTATGCCCAGATTTTCATCAATTTTTACAAACGGACAAAAAAGGTGCATTTTTTTCGAGTACAAGCCTTATCAGAGGGTAGAGCGACCTGATCAAGATGTTACACTTGGTGGACGTCTTGTCCACATGGGATCAATTTGCTATCGAGTTTGAAACCAAGGTAGACTACTTCACTCGACCATTCAATGGGAGTGCTATCAAGATGGACCTAGACGTTAACAGGTGGAACAATCCGAGGTGAATTCGAGTATGGAAACAGCATGGTTTGTGTTTAGGCTGCATTGATACAAATGTTCCAGCTCTTGAAATAGTCGGACAGAACATCCAGGCCTGATTGTAGTTTACTCACCAGAGCACGGATCACTCGACCCTCAGGGGAGGAACGTCTGACGTGAAAATGTTGAATTGGATAGGCCCAAGCAGGCTACCCAGAGGGACCCCTGCATCAACGTTGAACGTATCAGAGTGGACATTGTTCAAGTAGACTAGGAATAATCTGCCCGACAAGTAGTGTTTGATGATCTTCACGAGGTAGATCGGAAAGTTGGATCGATGCAGCTTGTTCACTAGGCCATCATGCCAGACATTGTCGATCGCCTTCTCGACGTCCAACAATGCCATGGCAGATGTATTGGAATCAGACTTGTTCCGCTTGATGATGTCAGTAACCCGTGCGTCTTGCTGGATAGTAGAGTGGCCTTTCCAAACCCGAATTGCTCTTTGAGAAAGATGTTATTTTCATTTGAAAACACCAGCAGACGGCTGAGTATCAAGTTTTCGAATAGCTTCTAGATGGAGGACAAGAGGCTGATGGGGCGATAGCTTTTGGCACTGGTAGGATCTTTGCCCGGCTTGTGTATTGGAATCACTTTGGCTAACTTCCAGCATGCAGGGAAGTAGCCAAGCTCCAAACATTTTTTGAAGATAACGGTTATATGGTTGAAGAAGTCAATACTCAAGTTTTTCAACTCGAGGTTGACTACACCATCCATATCCGCGGCCTTCATGTTTTAGTGCTTCTAATAGCTGCTATCACCTCATCAGCCGATATTCTACTATCATCATGCACTACTACGGGGGTGTCAGTGACTCTAGACATTGCCTCCAGTACGGCAGGCTCATGGGGGCTCACCATGGCTTGTCCAAGATTATGTAAAATCACTGCTGTGATTGATCTGCTCCATTTAATGAATAACTATGGAAGTGCTTCAAGGTCACTATATTGAGCTCGTGTAAAAGCGTCAATGCCAGAAAGAAGAAGAAAGCATAGTAATTTTAGAAATTTTTAGATAAAATTCATTAACATTCAGTACTTTCAAAAGTGTTTTACACTTGTAGTGTGCTTAAATTTTTTCAAATCTTAGATTTCAACAATGAATAAGCACAATAAATCCACCAAGTAAGATGTTTGAATTCATTCATAAAGGGTTTCTTATACATGTGGCAAATACCCATTAATCTTTAGTCTAGTGAGACTGAAATGATAATGGTCATGACCAAACTCAAAGAAACCCCTTTTATACTTTTACATTGAAATGAAACAATCATAAGCTTACGATCGACGATCGGCATTACCAAAACGACTCCCCCCTCTCTCTTTCTCTCTGTCTCAAACCTCACGCATCTTCCCTTATTGGGTTGCGCTCGGTGTAAATCTACCATAAACAAGTCTCCGTTCGTTCCACAAAACCATGCCCAACTTCTCACGCCCCCAGATCGCTCGAAACCGATATCCCATCCGAACACTGCCGAGATCAAAGAAAGTGAATCTTTAAGCACGCTTTCGTGATGGCACTATTAATTTCGGAAGCGTCACCATCGGTCGTCGTCTTTATGTGAAAATCAGACTCCCACGAAGGAAGAAACTAGGCACCGCGACTGACGATGATGATGATGACGATAATGAAGATGATAAAAACCGTGTTAAAAATTAAACCCGATCCAAAAGCGACGAACCCCAGCCAACGCTACATCAGTGTCCGATGGTGAGTTTGATTGTGTTTTTGGATTATTACGTGCGAAGTCGTTTCCCTGGACATAAATCTCATTGACATGGCTCGGGACACAGAAGATGGAACACTCCAAGTGTTCGCACCGCAAAACCATCCCCCTCTAAAGGCTTGAATGTGAACGACGTGATAAATCCTAGTCCTTGAGCACGGTTGCACACGCACCTCAGGGTCTGCATGAATTCTCCTGGACATCTTTGCCGGTGTCGTCGGTTGAATAATTGTGGGATTTTGCTCCTCTAGAGCCTTCTTCAGCTTATGGAATCTTCTTCTCTTTGTGTGGTTTCCCAGCCAGCTCAGAATGGGAAATTGCTATGCATTGACAAGACAAGGGGGGGTTTTCCTCCCGGTGCATCCACCCGATAATTTCAATTTTATTTGACAGTTTTTCTTTTCTCTCAAGTTGCCACCGTCGTCGTCGTCTTGGTCTGGAACAATTATTTTAATTTTTCTTATGCTGCAACCACCATGACCAACTAGGGGCATCGATTGTTGTCTGTTCTGCAATTTAGACATATTTTTTTCAAGCGCGCATCCCCAGGCAGAATGGCCATAGACAATTGTAACGAGATTTATATGCGAAAATATCGCTCGATCTCCGCACACGGGCGGAACATAGAGAGACCGCCACAAAGAGTGCGAACCGGAGGCCATCCCAACCAGAAGAAGGAAAACAAAACAAAAACAGCTCCATCGAGACAGATGAGCAGCTCCGGTGGCGCTTATCTGGAGCGAATCATCGATGACAGTAGTGGTTTCAGACGACGACAAAGGCGACATTGGCTTGCGAAGGAAATTGCTAGATTTTAAAGCCTACGGAAAGGTGCTTATTTATTCTACCTTTTGTGGCACTCGAATGGCAGCTGAGAGGGCTGAGGCTGCAGAAGCGGCAAAAGTACAATAGGCAAATAAAAACAGTGTGACGACGATTCGACCGACCGTGGGACGCCGATAATTTCTATTTTTAACCGGCAAACTTTTCCAATCTTACTACCGCCAGTGTATTGCGCGCACCCCACCTACTCGGTGCAGCAGTCAAGTCAGCAGTGCGGCGGTATTGACAAAAGCGAAAATCCAACGCGCCGCAGCCCGCCGACTACTGTGTTCGGTTTGCTTTCGATAGATAGATACCGAGATAGGTGGTTACTGCATCTAAGTATGCGCTGGTCTTTGCACACAATTGCGGTGGCGTTGAACCGATTCCGGACCGATGGGAATTAAAATCATTAATCAACGAGTATTTTTTCCTCGCTCTGCCTTCTGAAGGCTGGGGACTACTATTTTGCGCGCCATACCAGATTACAACAACGACCGGGGGAATTAAATGCAGCCAACAAAGCTGGGACGAAAGATCTCGCTCGCTCGATAAGCCTTGCGAGGACTTGAATATTATGCTCTCTATCCTCTAGAATTTCGTATCGCATCGTTGGCATCTGCATGGGATGGAGGATTTTTTTTTTGTGTGTGTCTCTTTCGCAACATTAAAGTCCGTTTGGAGATGCGATCCTCTTCCATTTCAGACTAAGAAGTGATGATGGCGCAGCGAAAAAGTTTTCACTTTTTATCGATTGTTTGCCGTGCGGTAGCTAATAACTATATTTAGAATCCTCTGCCTGGGAATCTCCCGACCGAACGATGTTAATTTCGCAGTAAGACCCCTTAAAACCCTTCCTCACCGGCGCAGTGGATTTCGAGATAAACGGAAAATCGACCCATCTCGAAATGCGAAAACGATAAACAGCACAAAACGGTGAGTGTGCTTCTAGAGAAAAGCGTAAATCCCGTCCCCATTCCAAGCGAAAGGTTAGAATCGTTCGCGTTGTTCAATCCGGATGTTTTCCGTTTTTTTTTTTTTTTGTTCTTGTTGTTGAAAGCTCCTTGTTTGCTACGTGCCTGAAGCTGAAGAAAATGGATCGAATGCAAATAAATAAGACAAGCTATGGGGTGCACAAATGTTCGTCTCAGGATAAAAAAAACACAAATAAATAAGCAGGTAACACTGTGGCTGCGATTGATGCCTTCTGAAATCGATTGGTATTGCTTGTTGAGGAGAAATCCGTTTACAATACAACCTACTGGGAAATGTTGGATTCATTAACTGGTTAGTATAAAATATATTGGTATTAAAGCACTGCATTTAGAGATCCTCCGAAAAAAAGACACTTGAGCATTTCCAGACTATACATAAGTAGAAGAGTCTACTAGTTAACAAGAGTTAACTTACTTGGATTGAACGATTAATCATGTTACCATGTGTCCCGTAACGTGGGTAGATCACCTTTTCATGATACGTTACGGGATGTAAGATCTACCAGCGATTGATAGTCCTGACTACTTCAAATTAGGGGGACAGAATTTTTCAGTAATCAAAGGAACACATCTTAGTCCTTGTTACTTTTTATGCCTTGTTGATAGTGACAAGACTCTGCTTTGTCCACCGAGGATGATCTTGAAACAAGAAATAAATGAGTAAGTAAGTCTTCATCTACACACTAAGAAATACCTACTTTTAAATGTGACGTAATCCATCTTTGACATAAAGAATGACACGTAAACAAACATGTCATGTAAAATTAAGTGCTCCGTGACTTAAGAGTTCGTTACTCGACGAAAAGTACGTTTGATTGAGCTGAATTTTGCGTCTATTATGACTCGATTAGGATTAGAAAAGAGGTTAGAAAAATTCATGTAAAATTAGGTGCTCTGAGACTGACATATAAGAGCGTCAATTTTGACATGTACGCCACGTGTAAAATTAGTTATTTCTAAGTGTGTGGTTAAAACTAGGGTTCTGATGCATGGTCATTATCGGCGTCATTGTTTAATTTTGTTGCTAAGGAATCCAATTTTGACTGACAAAGGGGCACGCCTTTAGAGGGTATTTCATCACTCCAAAGGGTATAAAAGTGGGACCTTTCAATTAGAGTCGGATCGTTGCGATAAATGCAAGAATGGCAACTTTAAAAAAATCGAATACATCATTATTTCTCTATGCTTGCTTGAGAGATTAAGCTCGTGAAAGAAAATTTTCGCTCTTGTATTTTAATTTTTATACTCTCGTGGAACTGGTAGTAAAGCGGATAAAAAATGCAAGAAAATACTGTTATTATTTAATATTAGTTTGTTTAACAAAAATATCGGGGGGAAAAACTGAACAACAAAGTCCCTAACGGATTTCATAAGGTTGCTATTCTCTATTTGTTTGACCTGAATATGCATAGAAAGCGAATTATTCCCACTTCTTTCGATTTTTATATGGCGATTTTAATTACATCCTACCAGCAGAACAGCGCCATCTCTGTGGAAAATGGCCTGATGATATGATTCATTGCTATTGTGCTTAGCACTTTCAGTTATTCAAAAATCTATGATTTTCAAATTCTGGTTCTTCGAGAAATACACAAGCTTCCACTTATTAAGTTGCCATGATCTCAGATTTGAAATATTAAAATGCTAGACACTGGGCCTTGAAAAGGATCAAGACTCTTTTCAACACTTGAGAGAATTTCCATGAGAATTGGGTTCTTTAAGGGCATTGAGGAAAATGCATATTCGTAATCTGCATTAAAAATGGAACCCAAACACAAAATTTCATCAATGTTTGTACACAGGAACTATTTCAAATAAGTACGATTACATTTGCAAAAATCACCTTATTAGCGCCCCTCGGTGTCACTTTCTATGGGAGCGAGCTGTCAGTTTGTTAATTTAGTGTCTAACAGTGAAGTTATATAAAACAAAGCTCTTTAAGATGATGTATTTGTCAAAATTAAAAAACCCAATAGTGAAGAATTTTAGAGTAGAGTATTGAAATGGATTCGTTATAATAATTGATGATTCTAATGGGATTCAGATGAGAACTTCATGTAATTTCCGGTAAAAAGAAAAAGAGAATATTTAGTAATTATTCTCAGTGTCTTACTCGACTGAAGAAACCATCGCAACTTACCGAATATATATTCACCAAGGTATATTTTCACTTAGACGCTAGATAAACTTAAATCTAATTATTATTTATTTATTATCATTATGGTCCATCTGACTTGGTAGTCTCAATGAAACACTTAAATCTAGTCACTCATTAAAAATTAAAAATTGGCCGACTGCGAACGATGACGAAATCTGGAGGCATTGATGTTTAAGTCAAATAGGTCAGATACTTCGTTGAATTGATGAATCATGGCGGCAAAGGAACTGTTTGCAGCATAGTTGGTTGCATGTACTTCTTCATGTAGCAACCCAAGTAACATTTTAAGTTTTATGAAATACTACAAAGCTACTATAAAACAACATTAATAAAACCCTGGTCAAGACTGCTTTGCCATTGATGCATCCACCAAAACGTCATTGATGCTAGAATCTGTCCAGTTGGCCCACTCTGGAAAAGGTTCTGAAGGGTATATTTTCGAAGCTCTTCAAGATTGATTTATTGCAAAATGGTTGTACGAAAAAAGCATTGAGATCCATTTCAAAACCGTATTTAAGCTACAATAAAAGCTATTTGGCAACAATTAAAACCATTATCCGAGCCATTTACCCTAGCTGCTTGCTAAGTTCACTAGAAAAACAACAATCAAGGTAAACAGGATTCATAAATACCATCCGATCTTATTAAAATAATTTAAAAAAAAAACTGATCGTATAAAAATCGTGCCGAATTTCCAAAATTATTAAATAATTCTCATGAAGTGGCCTAGTTTTAGGTGCAATATAAAATTTGATGTGAAATGTACGTGAAAACATCGAAAAACTTGAGTCCGCCCACGGAAAACATCGATTTTACTAATTATTTAACAAATCATTAAGCTTTGCCGAGATTTTTATTTCTCATGATTTTTGCATTCTAAATATTTTCTCATTGCTAAATTAACTAAAATAAAACTATATCCAAGGAAATATAGATTAAAAATCGAAGATTGTAAAAAACAAACAACATAATTGTAATATGGTGGAGAAGTTGATTTTCATGGGCCATTTGTGAAAATGTTATTTTGCTTTCAAGAAATCCTTAACAAAATCATAAGGTTTTGAAATGGCTTTTATGAAGAAAACTTGTAGACTGAATTGTGTTTATCTAAAACCATTTTGCTTGATCCTAACCCGTTCAGATTTATGGCAGCATTTATGGCGGCAATGTTGCCTACAAAATGTTAAACGTCAAAGTTTGTTTATCGATAGTTGCGCTGTGCGATTCAGCGTTCTTCCAGGCGATTCTTTCCCGATGGCTTGGAAGCTGTTACTCAGAAAGTGTTCACAACATTTCGCATTTCGCACAGCTGTAACGTCGATCATTCCCGAAAAGATCGCCTTCTTCCGGATGGTTCTGGAAGTGCACCATCAAGCGATACAGGAATTTACGGTACAATGATTTTTTTCCAATTGATGACCCTTTCACCGAATAAAATCGCAGTTATGGATCGGAAACGAACTAGTGTCCGCTAACTGACAGTTTCAGTGGTTTGCTGTCGGTACTGACGCAAGTTATTCCAATCTTCATCTATTCGCAAGGTCTGGGGAAGGCTGGTCTGTTTTCAGACTGTTTTGACAATGTTTTATGAATTTGAGGACCACGATCACTTCCCTCTTCTCCACCAGATGCTCAGTCGTTGATGGTACCCGTTCCGCCGGACGTGCTGGTTCTTCTAAAGAACTAAATTTTACTGAAATCGACTTCCCTTCGGTCTTTAGCATCGCTTGAATTTTTCCTCCAACTTCGTTTATCCTTCGAGATATCCTTGTCATAAATTTGGTTACTATTCACAATGATGATCCATCCTTAAAGTTCAATTTGTAAACGGAGGAGATTTTATGATACACTTTTAAAAGCCTAAAAGACAAAAATATATGCATTTTACTCTCATTTAAAACCGAATGGTTTTGTGATTGCATTTATAATGATAGAACAGGTTTATAGAGTATTTTATCAAGACATTAATAAAAAATTGCTAATGAAGTTTATGATTGATTTTTAGAACAGTTTTATGGTGGGATTGAGAACTACTTTAAATTTAATTTTAAAACAAAACAGTTTTTGACTTCTCGCCAGACTGTAAAAGGTTTTAAAAACAGCAAAAAGGTGAACTACTGAGCAGGAACGCTTTACACTGTGAAATGCTGTATTTAAACTAAATGGATTATTCATTGCCATTATAAAACCATCATAAATCAGAGTGGATGCCAAATGATTGCAGAATTGTTACTTGGGAAGGCTCTCGGACGGAGTGTTCGGGCAGGAGCATACAGATTAATGTTGACCAGTAACTCAGGAACATCAAATTCTGCGAGCAAGACTTTAGCAACGAAGACGATCTGCGATACGTTTCGCCGCTCAACAAGAGTATCCAAACCCAGTAAACGACAGCGGTCAGCATACGGTGGTAAATTCAGCGGGTCACTCCAAGGAAGATCACGCAGTGCGTATCTGACGAATTTGCGTTGAACAGCTTCGAATCGTCCACTCCATACTGCTTGGTTGGGATTCCAGACAACACACGTTAATTCCAGTAGTGAGCGTACCAATGAACAGTAAAGGGCTTTAAAACACAGAGGATCACGAAATTCCGTAGAGATCTTGAACATAAATCCAAGCTGACGATTTGCTTTGTCGATCGTGGTTGAGAAGTGGTGAGTGTATTTGAGTTTTATCCAACATGACACCGAGGACTTTAACGTGATCGACATGTTGAACTGCAGTCCCAGCAACGTCTCTTCAAACAAAACGGCAGTCCTAGTTTGACGGAAACTAATTACGCAGCACTTTGAGACGCACAGGACCAATAATACCAATCATTAAAGATTTCAAGAAGGTTTTGTGGTTCTAAACAGTCGGCATAGCCTCGAACGACTAGGTAAATCTTCAAGTCATCGACAGAAAACAATTTACCTTCATGTAGTAGAATAAACGTAACATCGTTCAAAAATAAAGTGAAGGGCAATGGTTCCAAAGTGCTACCCTGTGGAACTCCTGATCTGTTCGAGAAACAGTACGATGAGTACGTTAAACGAGGTACGATCTAAGCCAGCTGCGAAAGGAAACAGAACATCCAATTTTTTCAAGCATTGCTAGCAACGTCGTGCACAACTCTATCAAACACAGCTTTAAGATCAGTGTAGATGGCATCCACTTGAAGTTTCTTGCATACATTTTCCATACAGAACGATGTAAACCTGACGAGATTCGTTTCCACAGAGCGGCCGGGAAAGAAGCCATGTTGACATGGACTTATGTAATGCTTGCAGGAAGCAAACAATCTCTCATTTATCAGCGATTCAAACAACTTAGATTCAACCCCAAGCGAGATAATCCCACGGTAGTTTTCCACATTGCGTTTGTCTCCTTTCTTGAAAACAGGGAACAAAGTAGAGCGTTTCCATAGGGCGGGAAATTTCTACTCACGAAGTGACATGTTGAAGAGCAAGGACAACGGAGCAGCTAAGATATCGGAGCATTTTTTAGGACCTGAACGCTTTGACCTGGTGAAAATGATGATTTGATTTTACTCATCACAGAGAGAACCATATGTACATCTACGGCAAAAACATCCATGTTCACAACGTCGGTTGGCACATCTCGGACGGCTCACTCAATTTCTGGCTGCGATGGGGAGTCATTCGAGAAGACGCTTAAGAAGTGCCTAGCAAATAGGCTGCATTTGTCTTCAGCTGTCAATGCTACGTCATTGCCGAGAAACATTTTTGTCGGTCAGAATCCCTTGGGGTGGCTTTGCAGATTATGTTGAGTACGAATTACATACCTCTTGTAAAGAAGCTTGTTGTAATGGCGATAATTATTGCTGGCAATTGAAAAATTTCGTTTGGTAAGGGTACATCCTCGATGATTAAGAGCGCAGAGAGTTCTAGCTTGCACTCGTTTCAGATTGCGAAGAGTAGCGTTAGACCAAGGCTGTTTTCCTGGAGATAGGCACTTCGGTACTGAAGCACAAACACAGTCGCGCAAAAGGCAATTATAACGAGCGACTGCTGTATCGATATCAAGGTCACTCAACACGTTCCAGTCGATCCGGGACAAGGAACGGCTCAGCAAACGGAAATCGGTCTTCCGAAAATTAAGCCGAGTGGCAGTCAAGGTTTCATCAAAACGAATTTGAGATCCATTCGCGATAGATATATCCAAATCAGTGACGACACAGTGCAGAAGTGCACTTTCGCTTACAAAAACCAAGTCAAAATAACGAGACTGGAAATTGGGAACAAGTTTTATCTGGCTCAGTCCATGGAAAGCCGTGCCGTCTACAAGCAAGTGGCTGGCAGGAGTAGTTGAAGATGCAATCGGATCTGGAAACGCATAACCCTGGCCTGAGGGCGACCAGATAGGCTGATTGAAATGACCAAGCAGAAGAAGCACATCCGTTATATCAGCCAAGGACGATGCAAACTCTGTAGCATCCAGATGAAGCTGCATTGTGCTGCAGTCATGTCGACGTTCAGGGGGAATATACACCGCTCCAATGAGGATGTTCGTCAAGCGCAGCCAGATAAACATCGTCCAATTTAGTCATTAGCCCTCTGGTGTTCTGATAGTGGACTCGTAAACCACTAGAGGGTTCGGTGCGAGCCGTGTCAATGGTAACTTGTCCAGAATCCGAAAGAGAGAATGGTGAACGGCAGCGAAAGATCACCTGGCGTAGAAAGGTTCGAAGTGGTGGCCATATGCAAACATGAACTGAACTGAATCTACTGGAGAAGCAGGTACTCCGCTGCTTACTCATTGATGTGTCCTAGGTAGTAACTTGTAGTAACCATGTGTGTCCGTTTCCTTGATCCCTGTTGAGTAAAGTTGAAGCCCGTTGTTTGTTGATCTCGTGGCTCTCTGCAACATCCAATTTCCATGGTGTAGATACGGTTCGCAAAATCGTGATGTCCTCCAGACTCATGTTATGCGTTGAGTGCATACAGCCGAGAGCAATACGCAGACAACGATTTTGAATTCGTTCCTATTTTATTAGGTGACATTTTCTTGCCGAGAGAAAGTAGGAAGAGCCTAGAACAGATAGAATAGTTGTTTTATAAAGCGTTGTGAGGTCTTCCGGATGAGCACCCCACCATGTGCCACAAATTGAACGGAGAAAGTTGATCCTCTGCTGACATTTTTGCTTCAAATACGTAATATGTGTATTCCAAGTGCACTTTGAATCAAATCACACCCCAAGGTACTTGACAGACAATGATTGAGTAATGTTTCTGCCCAAAAGTTTAAACTGCATTTGGGCTGGGTACCACTTTCGAGTAAACACTACCAGTTCAGTTTTCTGCGGTGAGAATTCGATCCCTAGATTCCTAGCCCAAGACGACAAGTTATCTAAGGAACTTTGCAATGGTTTTTGCAAGTCCACGGCATGTGGACCTTATACGGAGTCAAGACTATACTTATTTACGATTGACAAAAAAGAATGTAAAAACGAGTTATTTCAATAGAGAGAATTTCTTGAGTGAACTCCAAAGAAAGCCAGTTGAGAGTTCCAAGTTCCATTAAAATTATTTTAAAAAAAATCAGTATTAGCAAAAAGTTCTAAAATGTATTCAAGACTTTTAGATTTACTAGGATTAAGATATTCAACATGTTTTTTTCGATGCGGAGACAAATGAAAGCATTTGAGCTTCGAAAAGTATTGGAGGCTTCGAACATGCAAAAACTTTTTTTTTAATCTGAACTTAAAAAAAGCAAAAATATTCGGGGAATGACTAAAATTTAAAAGTCCATCGTGACATTAAAATTTTGATTAAAATTAGTTTTAAAAAAATATCCCCTTGTTTTGAAACCTGGTGGTTGATTTAATAAATTAGGAAATTAGAGACATTTTTCTAGCTCATTACGACACTGGTTGCTCTATTACCTGGCTTCTGCTCGATGTGAGTGCTTTATGGTATCAAACAAATATCTGACCCCAACATCCAACATTCTTAATTTACCGAGCTACAATGTTTTGCCATTATCATTCGATCATTTTGATGAAACTCCCTGATAGGAGCTTTCATATTAAACCTATGACAAAACGCTTACGCATTGAATCTTCCTTTCAATGCTAAACCTAAATTTCAATCTGAACAAAAACTGAATAACCTTCACTACGACCGACTACGTAATCCCTTCATCCACCAACTGGGTTCTGTAAGCCTGCCTATTGACCGACCAGCTAGAGTGATAGAGATCAATCAAAAAGTGATTTATTACCGGGAAAGGATTTCTCACAATTTTCGTAAGCTGAGCCCGACAATCGGTTGGAATTCACCCCGTCTCCTCCACCGAAGGAAAGGAAGGATACCAAATTAGCGAAACAAAAACATTGTGTCTTATGATTGACGGCGGCACGGTGCAGCATGACAGTAGGTGGTACATTTTCAAAGTGAAAGAGATTAGTAGTATAGCGGGTCCCGGGGAAGGAGAGAAGGCCCAAAAGCGTGCGCACGTTTAAGTTTTTGGCAGGAAATTAACCTCTTGACGGGATGGCGGTGCTCTCTGATCAAAAGGTTAATTATCTGTGAAAGTATGATAAATACGTTATTTGAATGCCGGCAGAATTTGAGGGGGGGAAGGTGTCAAGACGCGTGCCTAAACGGTGCGTCCAATGTGTGAGCCTAGTCTAGTTAACGATTTTTGACTGCTTCCTCACTCAGAAGAAACCCGTTTCTGCTGTCTCATTTGTGACGAAGCAGATTTTCATTCTGGGAGTTGAAAAAAAAGAGCGAACTATTGCAAAACAAGCCATAACCTGCACGTCTCAAAATGTCATCGGCTTCTCACATTCTACCGCTCGAATTTATCACCCCGTGACCGAAACCGGGTCCGGCGGCCGCAGGTAATCGTGTTAGCTGTTGCCACCACCTTCGCATTCATCGACACCGCAGCTAATCACACCGAATATCACGATTTCTGTAAATAAAAATTGATAGATGTATCTCCCCGTTGTCTGCGCCGTTAAACCGCTCCATTAGTGCCCCATCATACGAGTATCGTTCATTAATCACCGAAAACCATCTCACCCAAGAGGTATGGTACGTAGTTAATGTTGAAGCTCTGAGCCCGCAAGCGAAGGTGAACTCTCACGTCCGTCAGCCTGGCTCGTTCCGACCGACATCTGCCTCGGCATCGCAACATCATCGACAGCGATGAGCGGCTTCTGATCCGGAGGCTGGATCGATGCATTAGTGGCTCACCTACTTCCCATCGCCGGTCGCTCGAGTGTTCCTCCTTTTTCTCGCGCCGCATGTGTGTTATTATAATATTAATTTTTCTATTATTATTATCTTTGATTCATCAGTTCGGTCCGGCGCGCTGGTCTACCGAGAGCTTCGGGGCTCTGAGGCTGCTTTCGGTAGGAGGATCGTTTAAATCGTTCGCTTTCGGAGCGTTTTATTATGCTAATGAATGATTCAATTATTCGTCCATTATTTTTTTCGTTAATCAATCGTTAATTTGCCATTAGCGGAATTGGTTTATCGCTTCCTGTGTGCTGGAACGCATTCTCGTTAGTAGTTGATTTGGGAATTATGAAGATATTTGGGAAAGGGAAAGGCCCTCTTGAGTTGGGCAAGGCTTAAAGCAAATCATTTCGGATGCTGGAAGGTCGAAGCCTAATGGCAGAGCCTAATTGGGGTTCCCTGCAGCTAGATAGCATTAAGTGGCTAGACAAAGGTATGCCGTTAGCTGTCTATCAGATGCCTCGAGAGGAATTTAGTTTCCAGTTTCGAAGGCTTGCTTGACCTCTCTCTCTCTCGGTGTGTTATTGCTAGTGTATTAGTGATCAATGTTTGATCGATGGCACCATCAGATTTAATTGTTTATACCATAGTTAAAACATAATATGAGTTCAAAATAAGTTAGCACGTTTTCAACTTCTAAAATGAATTTTGGGAGCTGGTCAACTAGTTCCGGAGATATAAATCATTCGGGTACATGTTTTCCCATGTGGAAAATGATTACTGGAACTAATGAAGTAACATGTCAAAAATTGAGATCTTTCGTTGACATTTAGAGGTGGCGCAAGAAGTCTAAGTTTGAAAAGTCGAACGATGAACTTTTTTCAAATAAAACATACACAGTTCGAAAAGTAGTGTAAATTTCTGTTCAATATGATGCACACAAATGGAGCGTCATATTTCATATAAGTTTACATTATATATCATGTAAAGTTCTAGCACAATTCATGCAATGTAGCAAATATTGTATACAAAAGCCCATCTTTGTAAACAACATTGTTTACAAGTTTCTCGGTTGTGTGAAATTAAATTTAAGTTTACGTGAATGAATGTTTACATCACAATTAAAATTCAGAATTTTTATCTGTGTATGTTTCTATAAGTAAACACGTGATTTTGTCCATTTTGCGACATCTTCACTCGTTCTTGAGATACATATATGGCATAGCGATTTTCCTGCTTAAGTACATACGCTACATATTGATCTATCGCAATCAGCATCCTTGGGGTGATAGATGCAGCGTGAGAAAATATGATAATGAAAGAGAATGAGAGATAAAGAGAAAGAGGGAGGGAAATAAAGGTATACTTTATTACAGTAAACTCTTTCTAATGAAGTAGAGGAAATGGATGTAATGTTGGCCTAAATGCCCCTAATTTGGGCCCATACATAAATTCAACAATCGACTAAATTTTCAATAGCGTCCAAAAATATCCATTAGTACCGTCCCAATGACGCGTTCATCTAGATAAAATTGATTATTAGCAGATTTTTAGCGATCCATAGCCTTTCCTCTATTTGCAAAGAGTTTAAGTTTAACAAAGAGTTAGGAAATCATCGAGTTAGGGAGGCTATCGTGCTAAAGAGAATGAGACTTGACTGTGTTTGAAAATACTCTCTCATTCCCTCTCAATCTGATATTCAATTCAAAAGCATTGTTGTTGAATAGTAAGTATGAAATGTGTGTGAGAAGTGCGTGACAATATTTTTTAGTAAACCGAGTTATCAAGAGATATTTCTCGATACCTAATTGGCACACACCAGAGTAACTTTTCTAATTAAGAGATCATCCAACCAGCTAGAATTCAGTTATTCCTCCTTCCATAGCATCAGCAGAATACGATGGATTGATTAATGAAGCTGCTCATTTCCATGTTTGAAAAGTTCGTCCTCTCCATCAGCCTTATAACCAACGTCCTGTTACTTGAGCCTTTTTTTGCTCTCTCCAACCAATGACGCGATAGCCAAGAAGATGAACAAATTAGTAGAACAGGAATGTTCTTATCAATTAATTAGTTATACAAATTGCCCTCTATCCCTCTCAGACCTGCTAAACATATCAATACTGAAACAAAATTATATTCACCCGAGCCAACAAACTACGCCCGCCAATAGCTTCCATAATTGATCACACTTGGTTTATCAAATTCAAATCCAATATCAAAGGAACATCTGGATGTGCAGAGCACCGCAAAATTTCAACCAAACAACTCGATTTCCACTCGACCACATGCGCAATAAATTGTTGATTCCATCCGTCAACGGCAGCATTCCACAAGTGGTCTCTCTGTGCAAACCAACTTCCACTCATTTCGTAATGAAATTGTTGAAGGTACCTTGCCACCTACAATTCCATCGATAGCACAATATGATAATTCCCAGTAGAGCGCTCATCAAAGCCTATCCACTCTCAAGCACAAACAACTCGAGCCGGCTCGACTGCCTTTCTGCTGTGCAAAACCGGTTTCGCTTCCATTTAATTAATATCGAAATTGACTTAATTTGTTTAATAAAATCTTATTAAATGTATGTATGTGAGAGCATCTACCATTCCGATTCCAGTCGTCCTACTGTGCTTACACTACTTAGCAAGTACCCAGTACCCAGTTCGTGTTTTGCCTCCATGCTCCGTTCACAGCTTCAAATCGATCCAAATGGGCTCGCATTTACGATTTTATTAGACCCATCCGTGCTCACTGGGAATTAGCTCGGAGTCTTGAGGACGGAGCGTGGAAAAAGAGAAACAGTCAGCATCTGACGATGTCCCATCGTCCCATGTGGTGCTAAATGCTGATGCTGCTGCTGCTGCTGCTGCCTATGTTCATCGATGACTAAGGGAATCCCGAAGAAAGAAAACTAATTTCCAAAGTCCATTAGATCGTGACTGGAACTGTGTTATTAGAAAATTGTTTTGCAATAATTGAAAAAAGAGTACCCTTTCGTATCACGGAACTCGTCGCCAGTGGTATCTGTCTGAATGTGGCTTCACTTCCTCCGGTTTCTCGTCTGAAAAAGGTGCCTGAAACGGTGCACTTGGCGGAAAACTTCACCCGGTCTGATCGAGAAGGTAGCAATTTATGTCCCCGAGCGATCGATTTCAACTTCGTATCTGCCGTTTCTTGGAAACGCTCTCGCTTTCCGTCGCAATCAGCAGGTTAGTGAGTTGAAATCGTGAATTTATAATTCTAATTTAATCATTTACTCTAGATTGGAATGAATAGCGCAATTCAAATTGATATACCTTTTGTGTTATTTGAATTAATTTCCTGAATCCGAACAAGAAGCGTGGAATGGCAACCAAATGAGCCCACTGCCAGAGCTGATCGTGATCGTTGCTTCCCTCATTTTGACATCATTTTTTTCAGGTTCCAGGCGGACCGAAACGATTGATCTTATTGAGTTAGGAACAGGTGAACTCTAATCGGATCGTTCCCACATAATTTCAAATCAAGGTCCTCCAGATTGGCTTTTACGATCAAAGTTGCGCTCGCGCTTATCGTCATCCATCGCAATATGTCAACGTTTAGTCGGTTCGGTGGGAGCAAAACAATAAGGTGATAAGAACCTGATGCTGCGGGCAAACCTTCGACGAAGACGACGACAGGACCGACGGTCAAAAGCAAAAAAAAGAAGTTTTATTAGCTTTTAATTGATTTATCTCTGCTTTCTGGTGCTAATGGCCGGTGCACGGCTGATAAACTTTCAAGACCGAGGCGAAGAAAACGCGGTTCCCTTGGTCGCTTTGGCTTGCTTGTTTCACTGGCATATCTTTCGGTATCATCGGGTTTATCATCGCTGCCAGTTTGCCTTTGTAAAAAGAATCCCTCTGAGAAATTCGACCTGAAAAACAACAGATGGCGATGATGAAGGAAGATGGAAAGCACTTTGTGACACGCGACCTGCAGCAAAATTCGGCGGCGGTGCGAGGCCAGTTGTTTGGATGATTTACCGAAGCAGATCATGATCACATTCAGTCGGTCCCAGAAGATGGGTGCGGTAATGAGGTGCGATGATAATTTAATGCCAGTGATAAGCCTGTTTGATAAGGAAACGATGTTCAGTGGTTTGGGACAGATAAATCAGTTGAAAATGCACCATCAATTCTAACCTGTTTTCCATTTCAAACAGCCATCTGATTGTAATCAAGGTGGAAGCAGCTACGGCCGGTCAGTCAAACTTACAACAAGCTTATACTGAATATACACGGTATATTCGGTTGCGTGATTGCAGTGTCGCATTGTACTACCTTTTTGTAATACATCAAGTTTCAACTGAGGTTACGAACGGCCCTCTAGTTAGAAGCTCCTACATCCTATCATACGTTCTCCTAATCTCTAAGCTGCCCCTAGATTTCTCAGTAGATTATCTCAGAAGCTGATGAGACTTCATGGCAAATAGACGAAATAGGAACCCTCTGAGAAGGCTAGGAGAACCGTAAAGAAGTATCAAAGAGCTTCAAAGGTGCCCAAAAGAGCTTCTGGGATTACCAATGAACCAACAAAAAAGCCCAGGAGAGCTTCAGATAAAAACAGGATACTTAAAAGAACTCCAATAAAGGTCACGGTACTTTGGAAAAGATTGCCGGACTTCAGAGTAGCTTAAAGAGCCACAGAGATGTTAGAAGAACTCCAGTGAAGTCCGTTGAATCTTTGGTTAAGGTCGGAAACATGGACGAATATTGGGCTGCCATATTAATCGATCACATAATTAGGCTGAATATTAAGCTTTGCACTTCCAAACACTTGTTTGCCGAGACAAAACCGAATATAAGATAGCATTTTGGTGAAGACGCCAAATATCTGGACGAACAGCTCTATTCGGTGCATCACTAGTCACCGCCAAATAAAAGATATATGTAGACCCCTAACTAAGTACTTAACCAAACCCGGCTCCGACCTTGAAGTTGTAACCTGGAAAACCCGGTATTTCAGCGTGGGAGAACCGGGAAAAATCAAAAATTCTTTATTTATTGTCTCTTAAATTATAAGTTTTTTATTGTTCATGTATATACAAGTTTGTTCTAACTGGTGATGTGCTTTTGTGCACCAACATATTATAAACTTTGCGAAAAATAAATTTCTGAAATCATCATGATCTCTGAGAAATAATTCAACTTTATAAACGAATGTGATACTTGATACTTTATACTTGATGGGCTACGAATCGCCAGGTTGATTCAACGCCGAACGCAGTACTCTTCTCCATTGGACCCGGTCCTGAGCCAATCGCTTCCAGTCGCCATGAACGTTTAGCGACCTGATGTCCTCCTCAACTGCAAATAGCCAACGTGTCCGAGGTCTACCCCGGAGTCGACGACCTCTACCGGGTTCTCTGCTGAATATAATATTTGCTTGTCGTTCTTCCGGCATCGCACTACATGCCCAGCCCACCGTAGTCTGCCGTGTTTTATAAGCTTCACTATATCCGTACCTTTATACACTTGGTACAACTCGTGATTCATGCGACGCCGCCAGATGCCATTCTCCTGTTTACCGCTGAGTATTGTTCGCAGCACCTTACGCTCGAAGACACCAAATGCTCTCCGGTCAGACTCTTTTAACGTCCACGATTCGTGGCCGTAGAGGGCTACTGGAAGTATCAGCGTCTTATACAGAGCGAATTTCGTTTTCGTTTGCAGGCTACGGGACTTCAGCTGGCTACGTAATCCGTAAAAGGCCCTGTTTGCAGCTGCAATACGTCTCTTCACCTCGCGGGTAACATCATTATCGCATGTCACTAGTGTTCCAAGATACACAAATTCTTCCACTACCTCAAATTGTTCACCATCTAACAACACTACACTACCAACACCACTATTGCTCCCACGCTGTCTACCGGCTACCATGTACTTCGTTTTGGTAGAACTTATCGTGAGCCCAATCCTCGCCGTCTCCCTCTTAAAAGGCACAAACGCCTCTTCCACTGCTCTACGGTCAATTCCGATGATATCGATGTCGTCCGCAAAGGCAAGGAGCATGTACGATCGTGTGATGATGGTACCGTTCCTCTGCACACCAGCTCTCCTAATCGCTCCTTCAAGAGCAATGTTGAACAGTAAGTTTGAAAGTACATCACCCTGCTTCAATCCATCTAAGGTCACGAACGAGGTCGAAATCTCATCTGCAACCCTTACACTTGATTTCGATCCATCTAGCGTTGCGCGAATCAGTCTAATAAGTTTGGCCGGAAAACCATGCTCTAGCATAATCTGCCAAAGCTCATTTCTCTTCACTGAATCGTATGCTGCTTTGAAATCAATAAACAGATGGTGAGTCTGCAAGTTGTACTCCCGGAATTTATCAAGGATTTGACGCAGGGTAAACATTTGATCCGTCGTTGATCGGCCCTCACGAAAACCAGCCTGGTATTCACCGACGAAGGACTCCTCAAGCGGTCTCAATCTGTTAAACAGAACGCGTGACAGTATTTTGTACGCCGAATTCAGAAGAGTTATTCCTCGATAATTGGCGCACTCGAGTCTGTGCCCTTTTTTGAATAATGGGCAAATGAGGCCATCCAACCAGCTAGCAGGCAGTTCTTCGTCCTCCCATATCTTCGTTAGAATACGGTGGATTGCTTGATGCAGCTGCTCACTTCCGTGTTTGAAAAGTTCGGCCGGTAGCTCGTCCTTCCCAGCAGCCTTATTGTTTTTCAGCTCACTTATTGCCTTTTTAACCTCGTCTAGCGTTGGAGGCTCCACAGCTTGATCGTCGTCTGCGATGTTTACTCTGTTCCTCGATACTCCCTCACTCTCTCCATTCAACAATGTCTCAAAATGTTCTTTCCACCTGGCAGCCACCATTGTTTTATCTGTCAGCAAATTCCCCTCAAGGTCATTGCACATGGCGGGAGATGGCGCTGTTTTACTCCGCACACCATTGACAGTCGCGTAGAACCTTCGCATATCGTTCTGTTCCATACTTTCTTGCGCCTCAGCAATCACGCGTTCTTCGTATTGCCTTTTCTTTCTGCTGTGGGTTCGTTTCTCAGCTGCCCTTGCTACCTTGTACCGCTCTCTGTTCAGCCGGGTACCAGACACTAACATCCGGCTTCTGACAACGTTCTTCTCATCCGTCAACCTCTGGCACTCCTCATCAAACCAGCCATTACGTGGTCGTCTTTGAGCTGTACCTATCACTTCTTGTGCTGTTGTGTTCACCGCTCCGTGGATTGTGTTCCACAGATTGTTGAGGTCCTCGTTCACGTTGATTTCGCTAATCCGCTCATCAAGCTTCTGGCGGTACTCTGCAGCAACACCTTCTACTGACAAGCGATGGATATTGAAACGCATCGATCTCCGGTTCGTTGAATTCGTAACGGTCGATAGACGCGCCCGAATTTTGCAGACAACAAGATAATGATCTGAGTCAATGTTAGGACCCCTAAAAGTCCTTACATCAATGACATCTGAGAAGTGCCGGCCATCCACCAACATGTGATCGATCTGGGTGCAAGTTTCGCCATTTGGGTGTCTCCAGGTGTGCTTTCGGATATTCTTGCGTGCAAAGTAGGTGCTACTGATGGCCATACCTCTAGCAGCGGCGAAGTTTATCAGTTTCAGGCCGTTATCATTGGTTACTGTATGTAGGCTCTCTGTACCAATGATTGGACGAAAGAAATCTTCCCTCCCGACCTGCGCATTTGCATCTCCGATTACAATCTTCACGTCGTGTTTTGGGCACTCATCATAAGTTTTATCGAGACTGTCATAAAACGCGTCCTTCACGTCATCGGATTTATCGTTGGTTGGCGCATAGATGTTGATCAGGCTGTAGTTGAAGAATTTGCCCCGAATCCTTAATACACAGATGCGGTCGCTTACCGGTCTCCACCGCATAACACGCTTCATCTGCTTCCCGATCACTATGAACCCTACTCCATGTTCTGCCCTATCGCCACCGCTGTGATAGATATGATACTTGAAGGAAGTGTTGGCGATGGGATCCACCGCCCGGAATTCACGTTCTCCGGATCTAGGCCACCGTACTTCCTGAATAACAGCTACGCTCACATTCACTTTTTGCAGTTCACGAGCCAAAAGGCCCACTCGTCCAGGCTCATTTAAGGTTCTGACATTCCAAATACCGAGTTTCCATTCATTGTCCTTATTTCGTTGCCGGGTCGGTTGCCGAAAATTCCGTTCGTTGTTTTCTCTTTCTTCGTTTTTCTGAGTAATGTTGGGGGTTTCAGTACGCTACCTTATAGGAGTCGCGATACCTACATCATGTTGGTGGGGCTGCCACCTTAGGTGTAGCTGACGTGATACAGCATTTCTTATTCAGCCGCTCGCTCCGAGACAGACGCTGTTTGAGCCGCACCTCCATGGTGAACAGACGCTCGAGGGTCGCACCTCCTCACTTTGCTATCACCACGATCCGGATCCATGTTTTTATCGTGGTGACATTGCCCAGGCTACGCTACCAGCATCTTTTGCTGGCGGTCTTTGTCATCGGCTGACCCGTGGAAGCGTGAGGTAGGAACTTGTGAGGACCAGAGCTGTTGGGACAACACTCCTTCCAGTTTGTCGATTCACCATTTGTAGCCCGAATGTGATACTTTTTTGAAATTCCAAGAAATCTGATGAAATTGTTTGGGCACTTCTTCAAATTTCTTGAGAATTTCTATGAAATTCCTTGTGACATTCGTTAAAATTCCCTGAAAAGTTCTCCAAATTTCCTTGAGAACTTCTCTGAGATTCCCTAAGAACTTTCATGAGAGTTCACTGAGAAGCTCTCAACATTTTCTTGAGAATTTATCTAAAGTTTCTTCAGAACTTCTCTTATATTTACTGAGAACATTGCTAACATTCTCTGAGAATCTTTCCTTGAAAATTTTCCTGAGAGTACACTGAGAAATTCTTGACATTTTTTGAAAACTTCTCTTATATTTCCTGAGAACATTTCTAAAATTATCTAAGCATCTCTCTGATGTGTCCTGAGAACATCTTTGGAGCTCTCTGAGAACTTCTCTGAAGATCCTTGAGAAGTGTTATGAAGTCTCCTGAGAAGTTCTCTGAAGTTTCCTGAGAAGTTCTCTAAAGTTTCTTGAGAACTTCTCTTGGTTTCCCTGAGAACATTTCTAAAATTCTTAGAGAATCTACATGAAATGTCCTAAGAACATATTTGAAGCTTCCTGAGAAGTGATATGAAGTCTTCTGCGAAGTTCTCTGATGTTCACTGAGAAGTTCTCTGAAGTTTCCGAGTGCTTCTATGAAGAAACGTAAGAACTTCTATGAAATCAACTGAAAACTTTTTTGAAGTTACCGGAGAACTTTGAAGCTCCTTGTAAATTTATCTGACTATACATGCGAGCTTCTCCAAAGCTACCTGAGAACTTTGAAGTTCCATACAAATTTATCTGATTTTTGCTGAACTTCTTTGAGAGTTTCTAGAAAACTTTTGTGACGATCTTTGAGAAGTTCTTTGAAGTTTCTTGAGAGTTTTTTTGAAGTACCTTAAGAAGTTCGTAGCATTTCACTGAGAAGTTATCTAAAATTCCTTTGGAATTTATTTAAAAGTTTCTTGAGAACTTCGTTGATGTTTCCTGCGAAGTTTTCTTTTACCTTGTTGAAAACTTTCTTATTGCATGAATTTCCTTGAGAACTTCTCTTAATTTTTCCGAGAGCTTCTCTGAAGTGTCCTGAGAAGCTCTATGAAGTTCCCTGAGAAGCAGCGTTGCCAGATTGTTTTAAATCTTATCGGTATCGAAGGTATTAAATGAAACCAAAATATGGAACATCAACCACAACAACGACTAAACTATTGACAATAACGACAAACAACATTTTCCCTCGAAAAAAAAACCACAACCCATGGCCGAAATGTTGGGCAGATTACATCGTAGCCGTTGCGGTGTTTTAAGACTGAGAAAGCCGTTAAGCAAAGCAAAATTTTAAGTTTTGAACTATGATCGGAAAATTCCGGAAGAAAACTCCGGGGAATGTTTGAATTAGCTTCTGAACGAAGCTGAAAAAACATTCAGAGAAAGACGAAAGAAGCTCTCTTGGATGAAGTTCGAGAAAAGTTCTAAGAAAAGTTGGAAAAACATCCGTGAAACTTCCAAGACACGAATTGAGAAGCTAGTGGCGAAAATTTAAATAAACTATCGAAAAAAAAATCGGATGTCACATCCAAAGGAAGCCAGAAATGTTTCGGAAATCGGAAGTAAATTTCCAGAAGTAGCCATTTCCAGGGAAAGCCAGAAAAAGCTCGGAAAAACCATCCAATAGAAGTCCAACAAAAAACCTTTGGCTTATGGTCAAACTTCCAGAAGAAGACGAAAAAAAAATTCTGGGAGAATTAATTGAACTTCCCGGAGAAGACGAAAGAAAATTCCTGAAGACGCTGGCAGAAACTTCCCAAGGTAGATTGGAAGAAACATCTGAAGAAGTCGGGAAAGAAACAAGGACATAATTCCAGAACAAAGAGATTCCTGGGAGATGTTCATAAAACATCCCTGAAGACTCCGCAATTTCCCTGATGTTTTCGGAACATTCCTGGAATAGGAATATTTCATAATTCCTCGAAATTCCTTAAAAGTTCTTGGAATTTTCCTGAAATTGGGGGCTGTTTTGGAATTCTCTGGCCATCCTCGAAGCGCTTGGAACTTCCCTGATTATAATAAGACTACCGGAATATCATCTTTGAACGTCTCTGGACTTTCTTGAAGATTACGAAATATCTTAAGGGCTCTCACAATTTTCTTGATTTTATTGTAACATCAGCATTAAAGTTCTCTGATCTTCCTGATTTTTTTTTTTAATTTTTAAAAGTTATTGACACTGCCATTAAAAAGCATAGAACTTCCCATAAAATGTTCTCACAGTGTTCTAATGTTCATGTAACTTCCCTTACGTTTCCTAAATTTGCATGAGCCTCTCAGGACATCGCTTAAGGTTTTCTGAAATTGCCTGAGTATCTCGCAACTCCTTTATAATTTCAGCAATTTCATTGAAATTAATTGATCTGTCCTGATGTTCTCCGAGCTTCACTAAAGTTCCTGAAAACCAACAAATTTTCCTGAAGTTCTTTGGACTTGCGAAGTTTCCAAAATATTTATGATGTTTCCTTAAGTTCACTGGAGTTCGCTGGACAGAAGTTAATAAAACTATCTTTAATTTATCGAAACTTACACAAAAGTCTGGACATTACTGAAGCTTCAGAACTTCTTAAATGTGCCTGCAGCTAGTGTGGATCCGCAATAAAAAGCTGATAGCATCCTTGAAGTTCCGGGAAAGAAGAAAAAACTGGCGGGAGAAGATGAAAGAATCATTCGAGCGAAGGCTGAAGAAGCATCCAAGGTAAGGTGGAAGAAAATTCCAAAGAAAGTTGGATGAAACTTCAGGAAGTTTAAAAATGAATAAAAACTTCCGGAAGTTAAATAATGTTTAAAAATATGTCTCGATTCCCTAGAAATTACCGGAAAGAGCCATCGACTATTTCTCGATTGATGGGTAGCCAAAAACGGCGAGGAAATGCAAACATTAGTCGATAGGGTAGCAAGCATAAGACATCTTTAGAGATGATTGTTTAGAATTTTGAAGGCTCAAAAAATATGAGGTATTCAAAAGATACAAGTCTCTAACAAAAAATTTCTCCGAAATTCGAGCGCGGGCAGGCAATGATAATTTACAAAAAATCAGTATAAATCGGTATAAAATCTCAAAAATCGGTATTCTGAGGAACCTTATCTGTATATCGGTATCTAGTTCGGAAATCGGTATGAATATCTATAAATCGGTATATCTGGCAACGCTGCTGAGAAGTTCTGTTCAGGGGGTATATGAAGTCCTTCAGCATACACATTTGCATGACTATATTATTAAACTTGTATGAAACTCGGACGATTTTTTTTTCCGGATAAGTTAAGCAAAATTATTAGAAACAAGCTTGATATTGTTTCTTTAATTCTAGCAGGCTACAGCTACTTTACTTATCTGTTGATAAATCTCAAACTGGATAGCTTTTCAAGATTAACACTCCGAACACGATGCCTTAGGTAAAATGTGTAAAATGGCAAACTTGCAATGCTTGAAAAATCATAACTCAGCCATTTATTGACGGATTCCAAATATCTTGGCGCCATTTAAAACTACAGTCTTTAAAGATTTCTTCAGTATAAATAGATTTAAAATCTATCACGATCATTTTTTCAAACAATGTCAATTTTTCGTTACACATTTTACCGGAGGTATCGTGTTCGGAGTGTTAAAGAGTCGTAGTCAAGTCTTAGAACGCTACGCAAGATCCTCCAGCGACCACATCTGTATTACAACGAGTGATGCCAGATCTCTTGGAGGCCAATTCGTTGATCGAGTTTTCCGTAGATCTGGCAACGCTGATTACAACTGGCAGCGGATTTCATCAGAAGGGTCTGTTTTTTCAAAAATTCTTCTATCTGTTCTTCCACTTTTTCTAATTAATCAGATAACTGTCAGTGATTCTATCAGCTTGCAAATTCAGAAGCAGCTGAAATTGGCGTGCTGATAAAAATCAGTTGCTGAAAACAGTTAACATCATGCAATTTTTGCTTGCAGCTGGCTCATCAGCGCTAGTTAATCAGCACAAGTGTAAACCGGGCATTAACGGTTTCCGGGATTTCTGAACTATTTTCACCTCTTATTCATTCAGCACTTCACATATGGCCTTTTATCTTAGCTATCATCGCTTTGATCTTTGCCATGGTTTATCTTTTCTTTGTCCTCTTTCTTCCGGTGCCTTGCTATCTTACATTAGAACATAGGAAGCATTTAAGAAAAAATCCTCAAACTTACAAACACTCAAAGAACGCTGCAAATTTGCAATGCTTTTCATTTATAATGGGGGGGGGGATTCGGCTCTCGCATACTTTGATAAGCAGCTACAACGATATTTTGCGTCTATTATCCGACGTTTCGATGATTTATTTCATCTTCTTCTGGAAAAGAAGATGAAACAAATCATCGAAACGTCGGATAAAAGACGCAAAATATCGTTTTATGTGCTTATCAAAGATTGCAAGAGCCAAAAACCACCCCCCCTCCTAAGTTTCACAACATTACAGTGGAAAAAGTACCCCGAGCAATGCTTTACTTCATCAATGACATTATTTCACATCGCTTAGAATTACTCTCACAATCAGTGTCTGTTTTTATCATTTACCATCACACACAAGGAGTAGCGCTTCAACTAAGAGTAGATGAATTGTGTTCGTTTTGAATATCTTCGCTGTCACGTACAAGCGAAACGAACAATTGAGTTCAAAATACATCAACGAATACGCGCTTGTTGATATTCACCAGTGCTTGATTATCCAAAATTGTCAAAATCAGAAGCGATCCTCAAAAGCAAAATAATCATATTCAGTTTTAGGCAAAATGATTGTTTTGAATGTTGTCGACCCCAGAACCTAACCTGACCTAACCTGGATATTATCATCAATTTAGCATGAGGCATTAATTTTGCATCGATCTGTGTGTAAAAACCAACACAACACATTTTACAGCGCTTTATTTGTGTAAAATGAAAATAATCATTTTGCAATTGATCCTCAAAATCATCCCCACCAAGACGAAGACGTATACATATTAATATTGACAACAACACAGGCAACAAAAACAAATGTTGACTTTGAAACTCAGAGGTTGCCTTGATCAAGAGAATCTTTTTATGTCAAAATTCAAATTCATGCAGGTAGTTGGTTTTTCTGTTAAGGTTGTCTTCATTTTCAGCTAAGTTGAGTGTAGAAGGAATGATTTTTATCATTCCCACTTTTGTTCCCAGAGAGAACCTCGAATTTATTTTAGAAGAATTCTTCAAAGAACACTGTGAATGGAAATTATTTGAAACGAAAAGCTTGACAACAATCAAATAAAACCTTTTAAAGTTTTGAGCGAATTTTCATAAATAAATTTTGAAGACTTCGAGCGGAGAACCAAATTCAAAATCCAGGAAAATTTCTGCTGTCGTAGTAATGACTCATTTAACTTAGTGATCTTTGTGACTGAATAGCATCATCAATAGAAATCATCGAGAGAAGTCATTGTTTACAAAAATGATTACACCCTCATTCCAGCTCTATATAGAATTGTTATGTGTGTTCATCACAAATACTTTTGACACGCAAATATTTCAATTCATGAATACATTTTAGTATGAACAAGTCATTAATTCAACTCCAACCAGAGCCCCTTCTGATGAAGTGTCTGCTTCATATTTTTAATTTCGTCATATTATAGCATGCAGAATCTGAAAACAAAAATCCATTTGAAAACTCAAGCGTCATTATCGTGAGTAAGCCTACTTGCCGAAAACAAGACTTGTTAGATCCAAATCGACCTCAAATAGACATCAGATTCTGACAAATTTGCCGTTTCCGGTCCTCTTCCGCCCACATTCCGTTTGAGCCTTAAGAATACTTTCCAGGATTCTCTAGAAGTTCTCTGTACCCATGCAGGAACCGATAGCTAACCGATAACAAATTAATATCTTAATGTGGTATGATACCATATTTTGGTATGCTTGTGGTATAAAACCTTGTTTTGATAGGGGAAATGGCTCTAATGTTGGCTTATGGATCTAAGATTGGTCCCATCGCTAAAAATCTACTATTTATCAATTTTATCTAGATGAACGCGTCATTGGGACAGTACTAATGGATATTTTTGATCGCTATTGAAAGTTTAGTCGATTGCTGAATTTATGTATGGGCCAAATTAGGGGCATTTAGGCCGACATTACAATCATTTCCCCTATTATTCAGTAATCGAAATATTTTGTAAAATAACATATGAATACCAAAATAACAAAATGTGATCTTTCATTTTTTAGGTAATAACACCTAAAAGAGTTATTTAATTCGTATTAGAAGACCTTCAAAATAACAAACTGTGGTATTCTGGCATCTTAAAAAGCGTCTGTTATCCGTTTGTTATTGTAATAACTTAATTATTTATTAGTTTGATTTTCTTAGAATATTTTTTAGGAATTATTTTTGGTATTTTAACTTTTATGTCAGCCTCACTAATACCATGTTTAGTTTGCCAGCTATGCTATTTTCATAACTGAATTTGGTATTAATAAGTTATTTTTTCCTGCTCGGGTAGAATGCGACATGCATACCTCCACTACCTTTCCACTCATATTCTTCTAGCTCGAACTTTTAAAAAAGTGCTTTCTTCATTCGCAATCTGATACGATGATTCCATCTGAACAGGATTCGCATTTAATGCCTTCAATAAATTGGCTATATCGTTGGTGGGTCACGCACATCCATTGGGAAAACCTGATATGATCGTATTCTTTATTTCAGCGTTACTAATTTGTGGTTACATCGAAAAAAAAACAAAGGTGACCAAGCTGCAAGCATTGAACAAAGCGCACCCTGCTTACCCCTTTTTGACTAGCGTCTTTTTACTCTAGTCCTCGTAAAAAATTGCCGTATTGTGTTTGAAAGATGCACTGAAAATCGTTTAAAAATACAAAACTAAATTCCTTGTCCAGGTCTTCGGGGGAAAAAACCTGAAGTGAATATTCATGTGAACCAGTGTTGGCAAAATTATCAATCAAATGATATTTTTCCGCTCTCATACGCTCTCAATATCACGCATGTTATTGGAACAAAATATCATGCTTGATATTGATTTTACAAGCTCCTTTGATATTATGAGACTATTCACAACGTGTAAAGTTGAAGCTGAGAGTTGAATCGACGCAAAAATGATTCCGTTGCACCTCGTTTTCTTAGAAGGAGAAGGTATAATAATGCTATCTCTTTTTTCTCTTCACCGTTAGTAAAAAACGAAGCGACTGCTACCAGCCGTTATGGAAGTTGAAGTTGCGTTCGGGTGTAAAGCAAAAATCATGACACTCAATTTCACCACAGTTTGGTGAGATTTGCAGCTGGTCAATGTTGTTAGCATGATATTCCAAGCTGCGGTATCACAGCTTGCAATAACAACCGCAATTGTTTGCGTGTTGATTTTTGTCTACGTTTGATTTTGATTTTTTGATATTTTTCCAACACTGATACATAAGACATAACAATCATCAAACATTGGCACGTTGTAAAATTTGTTTATTTATTTATTTCGACAAGGAAAGCAGACTACATATAATTTTTACAATGTTTACTTACATGCTATGCATTATTTCTATTTATTATTAGTCGAGTTTTTATTTGGTTTTTGGACTAAGTGTTGTCCATTTCTTCGACATTTATGTTATACAGGCGGATCATTCGATTGAGGGGACCATTTTGATTGATGAGCATGCTGCGTGCTTCATAGGATGGTAGAAGAAATGCAGTCCAATTTAGTCGTCGAAGAGCATTCAAGAGAAATTGCTTATGGACAGATTCAATACGTTGTATGGTAGTGTATGGGCTCCATACTATGTGTCAGTATTCCAGAATAAGTCTTACATATGTAGTGTACAATAATATTGTAGAGTATGCGTCCTGAAAATTGTAACTGAACCTCATGCTATTTGATTTGCTTATGATAGTGGTAAAGTGACCTACAAATCTAAGTTTGGTGTCCAGTATTACGCCTAACTCATTTATAATTTTGCATTTCTCTACTATTTCGTTTCCTAAATGTATGTTTATGCAAGGGCTTCCTATTCTTCTACTAAATGTTATTGCGTTACATTTTTTACGTTGAGTTGGAGTAGACTTTTGCTACACCAGGTGTAGAATAGATTTATTTCATTCTGGAATATTTCTGCGTCGAAGGCATTTCTTATTTCTGTAAAGAGCTTCATGTCGTCTGCATACACAAGTACACAGTAAAAATTAAATTTTAATATTACATCCAAGAATATGCTCTTCAATCAAATAAATGCAGTAAAAGCAACGAAATGTCAGTTCATGCACTGTATTAGTGATAACTTTGTTTTTTTTTTTTGGCAAGCAATATAACACCATATTTTCGACACGATTGAAGTGCATCCACTTTGGTGTTATATTAAAATTATTTGTGTGCTGTGTACTTTAATCTTCTTAAGTATAAAGGTAATGTCGTTTACGTACAAAATAAAAATAAACCGGCCCAAATGAGATTCCTGAGGGGCCCCAAAGGTGACTAGAATTGGTTCTGAACGTTTATTTTAAAATCGTACAACCTTAAGGTTTGTTAGGCAGGACTGGAGCCAGTTCAAAAGTCCAGCATCCATTCCTACTTTCTGCAGCTTGAAGAGTAATAATGGTATGTCGAATATGTCAAATGCTTTACTGAAGTCAGTGTAAAGAGCTTCTACGTGGTTGCCATTAACCATGGCATTCAGGGTAAAGCTTAGCTTAGATTGACTGCACATATCAATGGTTGCTACTCCGTGATTGATCAGAATCAGTGAAATTGTATAATGAATCAACTGAATGGGGCTGGGAGTGACCGTCCGTTCTCATTGTACAAGTTTCAGTGACTCTATATTTTGTAGATCAATAACGGCGCCGGCCACGTCCTTGCAATAAGGTGCGAGTAGGGAAGGAATATTAGAGTGACCTTTGTTGTTTGTGGGCCGTGTTTACCTCTGCACCCCAACAAAATACACAGGAAAGGAGATTTCGTTAGTAAGTTGGGTTCGTTGGATCAGGATTCACCTTGATAAGTGATGCGACCATGGCTTTAAATGAATCAGTGTTATCATGCATTATACTTGGATTTGCCTGAAGCCTAAACAAAATGGTGGATGATTATAATATAAATCTGAAGACGTTCCATCATCGAAAAGCTGAAAATACACTTAGAGCATGAGCTTGAGCAAAATAGACCACCCGCGACTGCCAACACCAAAGAGCTGAAAACCAATTCAAACAAATCAAATCAACAGACAAAACCAGGATGAAAGCTGTAAGAGTGAATCATTACAGTATAAATCTAATGGTGTTCCGGTATCGAAGAGCTGGAAGAAAACTTAAATAATTGAAATCAATAGATCCAGTCAGAATGGAGGCTGAAAAAAAGAGAATAATTATACAGCAATGACCCCATTTTGTCAGCTAGCAAAGTATGTGTATCTTAAACATCCATCTTGAAGGAGGATGATATGAAATCACAATTATGCGGAGTTACTGAAAAATAACAGTCTGATGCGCGGAGAGGCTGACAGGATCGGGTCATAACTGTAATGTGAATATTAGGAAGATTTATCATCATCAAACTATTCTTGAATTAACCTGGAATAATGCTTGTGAATAATTGTTATACAGATAAATTAAATTGATAAACTAAATGGTTCAAACAACAACTGAAAATAGAGAATCTTTACAATGTTTATTAGACCTGTTTATCTCGAGACTGAAACAAAGTAAATTGGTGTAACAACTTTCATAGCAAAGCTTAATGAGTTATCTACCAACTTTGCGGCCAAAGGTTGACCATTCAAAGTGATTTTATTGAAGTTTGACTTAATTTCATGCTCGAAAATATCTTAAAAAGTGAAGAATTTTAAAGTATTTGTTCTACGAACTTTCCACCCATATGCTATAGAAATGTGTAGTCTACGGCATAATGTTCCTCATACTGTTCTATGAATTTCGTTTAAACATAGTTTTCGTGTAGATTCCATAGATAAAAATCAGAAAAGAGGCCGTTATAGCTAAAATTCAAAAGACAAAAGAGCCAATACAAGTTTCAATTAGATTGACAGAACATAGTTTCATTGCTTTTCAATGACAATCGATGACTGTTTCATTGATAGATGATTTTTTTTTAGAAATATGAATCCCCAGTAGACGTGCCGATAGAACTACACGATAAAAGCGTGACATCCGAACACGGTGAACAGGCCTCCCAGGAGGCAATGCAATTCGCAGGCACACTTACAACCGCTGATTACAAAAAACACAGCCGTTCAAAGAAACGGATCCAATAAACGTCACTCTCGCGAAAGCACACCCGTCTTCGTCGAACGGCAAAAAAAAAGAAGAAATCGGTGGTCAATTTTGTGATACGGAATGTCCACTGAAAATGAACCGGGAATGCACGAATTTCACCATACCCAACTGCGAAACACGTTCAAAAGCACTTTTGGAACACTTTCGATCGAAAACACTTAATTTTTTTCAAAAATAGTTGCGAACGAACCAAAATCATGAACTGATATTAAAATTATCACTCGCGATGCCACAAATTTCTGGTCCGGGAGAAAAAATCAAACAACGGAGATAGCGCCAAATCTTCTGATGCTTGCAAACACGATGAATCATGTTTTCTTTCTCGGTTCTAAAACTTCTCGGAAATCGAGAAAACCGCCAGCGCTGATCAGGCAAATGCAGCCGAAAACTATGAAAACAAACGCACGCACAAAACAGAGAGCAAACTTTAAACACCACCGTATCCGAAGGGGTTCGAAACTGCACCTCTCTTAAGGGGGTAGTACACTTTGAACGTCCAGAAAGTAAGGCATTTTCGTTAATTTTTTTAAGCAATAAAACACTCAGGGAGGGCAAATATGTTATAACCCATGTATAAGTAATCCTATGAACTACAATTTGTTTTTTTTTTAACTCGATTGGCGTCTCCCCGTGGCCGGTGCACCAGGTCGCGCGGGCGTCCTCGCGCGGAAGTCGGAAAACAGCGTGGGAAAATACTCCTTTCTATGTGATCCTGGAGCATAAATCGAACAAAAATCCTGATTAGTAATAAAATTTGGGTTAGAAATACGTATTTCGATTTTTTTTTTAAATTTATTTTTTCAAAAGTTGTGGCCTTAGGAAAAAAAAAAGTCCATTTTCTCACCCTAAAAATGCTTACAAAATCGTGGATTAAAAATCCATTTTTGACAAAATCGAAAATGTGGATACGTATTTCTGCAGAATTTAATTCTGAACAAGAAAACCTAGGCGATATCCAAATTTGATGGTAACTGGTTAGAGTTATTTCCCACGCCAGTTTGAAAAACCCCGTTTCGAGATAAACGCGTTTAAAGATAAAATTGCTCTCTCAGCGCACCGGTACATGTTTTAGGAAATCGCTTCGTAAAGCGGTAAGGAACATTCTGGTGGACTTGGAGTCTTTTCTAAATTAAAGTATACATCCCAAGGAACATTTTAAGCCAAAAAAATACATTTTTTTTGAAAAATCAAATCAAATCAAACCCTACACGATTGCTTGTATTGACAATAATCGTATTGTCAATACATTCTATGTTGTCAATATTTCTGATTTCACATCATTAATATTATTGTCAATAATTCCCCTTCGCGTCAATATATCGATACGTGTGGGGTTCGCTTTATCCATGGCATTTGAAGCATTGGAGCGGCCCTTGAAGAAGCCATGCTGTTGACTTGTTAATTTTTTTTTTAATGTTGATAAATTTTGTCGTTTATGTTAGATTCAAATAGTTTAGGAATACTAAAAAATAATGGCAATTCCACGGTGATTTCAGATGTCAGATGTTGAGCCAGATTTGAAAATAGACACCAATAAGGGGCTTTCCAAATTTCAGGAAATATTGAATTTTCAAAGACATGTTCTAAAGGAAGGCAGAGTACTTCTGAAAGATTCTTCAGGAATACAGGTGCTATCCCATCAAGTCCTGCTCCTTTAGATGCGTTCAAGTTTTTCAATGCTTTGATTCAACTAAGTAAATTCAATTCAACTAGGTAAAATCTTTATTTCAACAACTGGTTCCAGAACCAACGGTTTTTAAATTCAGTGAGAGCTGCTTCGACGAAGACTCGCCTCCCAGCCTATCGATTTGGTGCTTCACTTTTCAAACAAAGAAACCTGCGAAAACACAAAGTACCCAAACGAAACGCTAAACCACTTCTTCAAACCTGTGCTCATTATAACAGCCATCAACTCTGATCCCGTTTAAATACCCCGTCGGTCGTTTTACCTGTACCATTTCACCTTCTATATTTATTCCCAGCTCACCTCAGCCTGCGCAACAACCTTGCAGCTTCGGCAGTTCGCTCGGATCGGGGCGCATAAACATTTAAATTAGCTGTTAACGGCGTACGCGCGCGCACACACTCTGTTTGATTCATAGCCCCTCTGGGCGCACTATGACTACAAAAAGTACACCTTGGGTCTTGCTCAGGCCGCTCGAAGTCGGATAGGGAGCACCAAGGCATTCTAATTAATTTCCTGCGCGTCTCCCGTAGGCTAAAGAGAGGCTTTCCGACGACGACGACGAAACGTGCTATGCACTCTGAAACGATAGCTCTTCGTGAAAGTAGTAAAAAGAACTGCCTTTTAATTTACAGTAAATTAAAAAGCAAACTTTCAGATTAAGACTTTTTATGGAACCGAGAGGGGATTACTGCGAACGAGCTGCCAAGCCTAGTTTGAAATAGGAACCGAGAAGGAAGAGCCATATGTGCGGGCATTTCCTTGGAGGTCATGAAGAGATCGTTACTTTCTTTGTGCGAGCTCGCGTCGTTCGGACGGACTTCTAAGGAATAACAGAGCTTTTGTTTAATTAGCGTGTATGTTCCTGTCTGCCAGACGTGAGCTTTTCTTCGACTTACACGGATTGGTGCACCACTCCTTGTTCGGCTGTCAAACGAACGGACTCGCGATATAATTGATGGCAACCCCTTCCAAATGGGGCGCGCGAGGGTATGAAGTGAGTTAAATTCAGTGACTATTGACTGTTAAGAGGTTTGGCCCTTCCCTCCTCGGCAACCGACGACAGTGAAACCGTTACAAATGGTTTCTGATTTGAGTATTAGCATGAGCTTGTTGGTCTAATGGGTGAGGCAATTATAAGATTACAGCTGCTTAATTGGCAAGTTTACGGCAGGATTAGGCATTTGCTGTGATCTGTTGGAATACAGTTTTGCTTGAGAATATTCCGAACCAAATCCGAACCGCTTTTGTGGGTTTATGGTAAGCATAAACTTTATCACCCAACTCCTGGTAATCCAGTTACCTAAAAAGTTCGCTAAGACCTCTCTGGTTCCGGATTCGCCACAGCACCACTTCATTAGCTATATCTAATGCAATCGTCATCGTCGTGCCTTGAAATACTCCATGACCGTTTTTATGGTGTCCAATCTGCAATTCCACGGGCTCTTAATTAATGCAAGATAATACCCTTCGAATGTCCCAGCACAGGCAGCCAGCGTAATCACTGCTCATTAGGCACATTGCGGCACATCTCAAAGCCTTTCTTTGCCAGGGAGTTGGTGCGCGCGGATTGCAGTCAATAAAATATCGATTATTATGATGATCTAAGGTTGCACTCCATATTCCCGTTTCCCGCCGTACTTGAATTCAGTGCGAGGCAAAAACGGTAAAGTCTTCTACTAGCGTCGGAAAAGGTATCGAGAGTGTACCTACCTCGCTGCTCACAACCGTACCTTGCTTGCGACAGCTGATGTGCGGTAATTAACTGTTTTCTCTTTGAGAGCCGTTTCGCTCGGGAAAAATTCTTAAGACGAAGCCTCCACAAGTTTTCAATGCTGCTCGTATTTCAATCTTAATTTCGATAATTAAAATGATTTTCCTTTTAAACCGAGCTCTAGCGCGTCGAGTTGAATGAAGAGCAGTTGGTCTTTCGCAGCGGTAGATTTATATCAAATTTCAGGGTCATTGCGTACTTACTTTCTTCCCTATCATGACGGATTCAGCTCACCGCGACCGCTTGGGTAGATAAATGCTTCTGCACTAGCATCATGACGACGGGCGGACGCCGTGGGTCATCGAACGTACCACTAACTGACTGTACCTACTGAAATGTGGCCCTTATCCGGTCGGAATCACCGCGGGGATAATGATAATCGCACCATTAGCCATTTGTAATAGTTTTTCTCCTAGCCCGTTTCCCAATGCTTAATGATGAAAAATTATGTGCCACAGTTTTCCCCTTTCCGACCGACGACACCAGATTGCGAGCGGAGAGTGAGATTGCCATTTGGCAGAGCTTTCACATCTTTCATCAAATGATGGCACTGGCTGTGCGGACCTCGTAAACACCTATAGTCATCAACCAGGGGGGGGGGACAATGAGCAAGGGCGCAACGATTAGTGCACAAATAACGCCCTTTCCCTTTTTTCGTGGCACCAGTTGTTAATCGGCTTTTAGCACCATCATAAGATGGCATTAATGGGGCTTCAGATGCTGTGAGTGCTGATTAGTTTCCGTGAAAACTACTTCACTTTATGCGAGACGAAATGTGTACGTCAATTAAATCTGAACTTCTGGAATAAATTTGAATTGAAATTAGAAGAGTAATGATTCACAAAATGAGAGTTAGGCCGATTAGAAAAAAAATGCTTTTTTGTAAAATCACCACCTCTTTACCCCTTCCAAAATTGGCTGGAAAACCAAGGGGCAACATACAAGAATTTCGGTTACGGCAGACAATAGGCCTTTTTTCGAGATGGTTGTAATCAAGGATGCCAGATTTGAAGACGTGTCTTCATTTTGAAGTCATTATAAATCCCGCAAAGACTTTTATTTTTCGTAGACATTTTTCATGAATTGTGAAGACTTTTGAAGACACTTGGAGATTGAAGTAGATTTTGGCTCCTTATTTAAAGCAACTACTAAAAAATGGTTATTATGAGCAATGCTGTAACCAGGTTTCAAAATAGAGGAGGCAAAATCTCGAATGAAGGGATCATCGAAATATGAAAAGGAATCATTCAAATATGAGGAACAGAAATCTGCCATGAAAAATCATATCATAGTTTCGGAATCTTGAATACAATTCTGCAATCTTGAAATTTTACATTCGAAATATCAAAAATTGTTTTAAATCTCAGAGCTCAACCATTTTCAGCGCTCTAGAGTTTCAAAATGTTTGAGTGCAGTTTTAAAATTTTTAATAGGGCAAAAAACCTTAAAAGCCAAGAAGGTTTATTTTAAAAAGTCAAGCATTTTGAAAATTTCAATTTATCATTCATCTTTGGGATATCCTTATAAGATCTTAATTTTTTAAGTAAAAACATATCTGAAGTTTCAAAATCTTATTTTATTCCAAGTCTGATTTATCTTGGAACCACACACTACCAAAAATTCATTTAAATTTCCGTGCCCTGAGACCGACACATGCAAGCGGCCCAAATGACATGAGAATTTAGTTGAAAGAAATGAGAAAATAAATTCAATCAATCGTACTTTTCGTCGAGTTGCGTATGTTTCGGTTTGGGAACACTTAAATTTACATGCCATGTTTGTTTACGTTCCATAATTTACGTCAAAGATGGATTACGTCTCGTGTAAAATTAGTTATTTTTAATTGTGCATTCATAGGATTTCTTTGGGATTTGTTCAAGAATTTCTATAAATTAATCTAAGAAATACATCTTGGGAGTCTGACCAGAAGCGTCGCGTTCCTCATTTGATGACCTGTGCACCAAACTTTGATATCACGTCATAGTGGATGCACTACAATCATGTCAAAAATATGGTGTAATATTACTTGCTAAAAAGGACAAAATTATCATTAACACAATGCATGAACTGACATTACGCTGCTTTTACTGCATTTGTTTATTTATGTGGTCATAAAAATTACATGAAATTTTCGACATGATTGTAGTGCATCCACTTTGATGTGATATCAAAATTATTTTTTTGCTGTGTATATTAATCGCTACCTTTAGAGGCGAACCAGCCTTTAGGCTGAAAACCTCTTAAACAAAGAAAAACAATCACTACCTAACGTAACATTTGGCCCATCTTGTGTAAACAAAACTTGTATGGCCTTTTTCGCGTTAACCAAAGTAGGAGGAATAGCAAAACTTAACTAATTCTCGTTTTTATCACAAGGAAGTCGTAGAGTTATCTTTCGACTCAAGCGTAATGAAGAATATCCGTCAAACACTTTCGAAAACATTTTTTTCATACAAAACAGTGTCAAAATCTAGAGAAAATTCATGAAGTCCCCTGGGTAGCAAACTTGAATTAATCAGCTCTTTATTCATCAGAACAACACTATCAGAATGGACCAGAGAAGCTCATAAGTTTTGACAGGCGCAACCAGCTGAGAGATTTGATTGAGTGATTTACAACTGACAAGAGAATGAGAGCGAGCTTTTGCGCTCTCTTTCTCCATTACTCTCATTACCTGGAATCAGATTGTCAGGGAGCATGCATAAGGGCGTAAACGCGATGATCGATTCTCTTCGTCGATTTTCTCTTTTCTCAATAACTCGCTAGAATTAACGTTTCTCGGTGCGTTTGCTGTTGCTTTCGATAGCCAATACAACGTGTTACAACTCTGCATTAAACACATTCTAGAAAATTGTTTCGCTTAGCTGTAGCAATGCAAAGAGAAAATCGATGAAGAGAATCGATAATCGCGTTACGCCATTATGCATGCTCACTGTCGAGATATTCAAGTGCACAGCGAGAAATGCACGCTTTAGGCACCCATACATCACAAAATGTTCACATTTAATGTTCTTCTAATTTAAACTCACACATTCATACCGGTCTGCAAATATAATACACGTCCAAAGCGTACCAGACTGCTGTTTCCGTGTTGCTCCCGTTTGACGAGTGATCGCTGAAAGCTTCAATTACAACTAGTGGTGCAAACCGCCATGTATTGTCAAAAATTTGTGGTATGTTTCAAGAGGTGATCGAAGGTCTGCTTGGCTTACATCAGGCATTTGACCATTCACAAACTTGCCACCCGCCACCCAAAAAAGCTCGGTATAGGTGCACATTTTAACGAGTTTTGTCATGGTAGTGATATCGACATGCTTAGAAATCAATGCATTAGGGATTAGGCAGACCATCCGAACTGAATTTAATCCTCTTTGAAGCAAACCAAGATCGAAGATTCAATTGAGCCACAATATAAAATAGTGTATTCATGGTCACTTGTGGTCTGGAGTAAAGAAGTACAGCTATAATGTGGCTATAAAATTTATAAAATTTACACATTTACGCATTTACGCATTTACACCTGTGTCGTGCACAGGTTGCACATGTGGACGCAACGCCACTGAGTCTGACATAATTTTCTTCAAAACACTCTAGAAATTATCTAAAGGAAACTTTTGAAATTCTCTTTTTAACTCACTTGCAATTTGTATTAATTGTAGCATAATTTTCTTAAAATTCACCTCAGTATTCTTCTTATGCTTTTAGAATTTTCCTCAGCATTTTCTTAGTATTTCTACAAATAATCGACGGAATTATTCATTAAAATACTCGAAAGAAATTGCTCGAAATATGCTTTAGAATTCTCATGGAATTTCACTTTAAGTTTCCATGAAATTCTCATGGGAATTGCATTTGAATACTCCATGGAATTGCTTTCAGCCTCTCCTAAGAATTCACTTCCTTTGGAATACATATATACTACCTCGATATAACGTAACTGTCACTTTTGACCGTCATCATCTATATCTCTCAAATAACAATTCAATCATATAAATCAACATTACCAATAGATGGAGGTTTGTCTCGACTTTCCGATGGAATCATTACTTTGCTTGATTGAATGATCGTTTGCGAGAAATCGGCGATGGAAGTCAAAAGTGACAGTTACGTTATATCGAGGTATACCTGTACACCTAAAATTAAATTTGGATTTATCCTCAGAACTTCCAACGAATCCTCCTCATAATTTCTTCTGAAAATCCCTTGGAATTCTCTTCACAATTCTTTTAAAATAAACATGTACCTCTCCTCACAATTCAAATCCAATATTCCATTAAATTTTCTCTTGCTCTCTTGTGGAATCATGCTTCGATCTCCCGTTGAATTTCTCCTCAGAATTCAATTGGAATGCTCTCATAATTCTTTTGAACTTTTGAACTAATCTATTGTACACACTTAGAAAAAATCATGTAAATTTAGGTGCTCTGAGAGTGACATATACGAGCGTCATTTTTGACATAAATTTGAGTCATAACAAACGTGAAATATAGCTCAATCAATCGTACTTTTCGTCAAACAACGAACTTTTCAGTCTCGGAGCACTTAATATTATTTACATGACATGTTTGTTTACGTCTCATCTTTTATGTCATAAACGGATTCCGTCACGTGTAAAATTAGTTATTTCTAAGTGTGTACTAATCGTAGAATTGATTCGTTAAAATCGAACTCATTGGTATACTTGATGTTTCGTACGATATGACGGAAATGGGCGCTTATGCCGCAGTAGTGCTCTACCCTTCACATCCCGTTGATTAGGAGATACAGTGATCTTATCAAGATATTACATTTGGCTTTTATTTTATCTCCCTGAAAAACAACTTGCTGTCTAGTGTGAATCCGAGGTAGGCTACCTCTTTGGATCATTCCACTAATGATCCATTTAGGCAGATTTTGATATTCTCAGACGGATACGTGATTGTGAGTCCGTAGAAATTATGACCTGGGTTTTCCCCCATCTTGATACGAATCTTCCAGCTGTTGAAGAAATCATATGACATTCAACCCTCCTGAAGTTTGGCAGTCAGAGCTCCGATGAACCAACCCTTGTAGACGATGGATGGACAACATACCACCATCTGGGAGAGCTAGAATATCGCCGGTGAACAGATTAATCAACCTTTGTCCAAGTGTAGGTATTTCCTTAGGATATACCCACACAGATGTTGAAGGCATTAGATGTGACACCATTCAGAAAGACTTGGAACGTTAAGACGTAGGTTCTGACTAATGATTTTGAATAATCTTCACGATGAAGATAGTATCGTTGTATAATTTGTAGACCAGGCCATCATGCCAAACACAAATTCTCAATTTCCCTGGGCAAAAATTATGATTGTACTTGCCACACAATTATACTAATGCAAAAATGGTACATGCATCGAAAGCAATCCTTTAATAACTGTAGATGTTCATTAGACTGATGCAAAATTTGACATTTTCGCTCCACAGTACTCAAGCGGTTCCAAATCGGGTCTAGATTAACCTCCCAAGGTTTGAACTGATTTGGTAAGAAACTGACTGGGCACAAACCATTTGAAGTTTACATGGGAATTACTATGGGAAAACCAAACTTTTTCTTCGTAGTCTTCTATTCTTCTTCAATATTGCACCGTTAATAATGTCTATATCTATTCTTATGGAAATCAGCTATAACTTTGCGGGAATATTGTTTTTCAGCCAAAGATCAAATTAAATAGCTATTAATTGTTTAATAGATTGATAATCTTATGGCATGATCAAGCAACTGTTTTGTGGACAACACTGTATTCTGCAGTGTGACATGGTAGCCATGATGTTTTAGCTCTATTCTATGCGCCAGAAACACCAATGTTGCCTGCTGAGCAGTTGATTAAGCATAATCATAAGAACTAATAACTTTTGATCCTTACATTTTATCGAAAAATGGACTCCAACAAAGTTGTAGCTGTGAAATTTTACTTCAAGTACAGTTATCAATTTTTAGAGCAGAGTAATAGAGTGAATTATTAGATAGATATGAACACAACATTTGGTTTTCCCATAGTAATTTCCATATAAACTTCAAATGGTTTGTGCCAAGTCAGTTTCTTACTAAATGAGTTCAAATTTTGGAAGGCTAATCAGGAACCAAATAGGAACCGTTTGAACGCTATGGAGCGAAAATTTAAAAAATTTCATCAGTCCAGAACACTAAGTTGAGAGCACACAGAAATGGGAAATGGGAGGAAGAAGAAGATGACCAAAGAGTAGCATGATCCAATTCAATAAAGTTCAAGCCCACTTTGAAAGAACTGAAACACTTCAGGGAAGTTCTGAATCACTTCAGAAAGTTCTGATTCACTTCTGGATAGTTTTGAATAACTTTATAAAGTACTGATTCACTTTAGAAAAGATTTCAATCATTTCGGAAGGCAATGATTCACTTCAGAAGAGTTTTGAATCTCCTCAGAAAGTGTTGAATTGATTCAGGAAAATTTAGAATCACTTCTAAAAGTACTGAATTTCTTTAGGAATGTTTGGAGTCACTTTGGAAAAGATTGGTATTATTTCAGATTTGTATGAAGAGTTTGAAATCACTTCAGAACGCTCTGAATTACTCCAGAATAGTTCGGAATCACTTCGGAAAGTACTGAATTACTTTAGATGTTCTGGCATCACTTCGAAAAGTACTGAATTATTCCAAAAATTTTTATTATCACTTCTGAAAGTACTGTATCACTTTGGAAAGTACTGAATCACTTAAGAAGAGTTTGGAATCACTTCAGAATGAACTGAACAACTTCAGAAAAATTCAAAAATCACTTCGGAAGGTACTGAATCACTTCATACAATTTCGTAATTACTTTGGAAAGTACTTAATCAGTTCATAAAAGTTTGAAATCACTTTTCACTTTTGCAAATACCGAATCACTTAAGAAAGAATGAATAATTTCAGAAGAATTTGAAATCATTTCAGAAAGTCCTATTCTCTTCAGAAAAAATTGGAAACAGTTCGATAAGTTCTGAATCACTTCATTCAAGTTTGGAATCACTGTAAAGTACTGAATCACTTGAGAAAAGTTTGGAATCACGTCGGAAATCACTGAATTGATTTAAGCATTTAGCACTTTTGAAAGTATTGAATCAGTCCAAAAAATGTGTGTTATCACCTCCACACGTACTGAATCATTTCGGAAGGAACTGAATAATTTATGAAAAGTTTGGAATCACTCCAGATAGTACTGAATAATTTCAGAAAATCTCTGAATCACTTCAAAAAAGTTCGGAACTGTTCGAGAAATGACTGATTCAAGTAATAAAAGATTGAAATTACTTCCGCAAGCACTAAATCACATCTGCACGTACTGAATCACTTCTGCAAGTACTGAATAACTGAATTCTGGAAGTACTGAATCTTTTCAGAAAGTCCTTACTTTTTCAGAATAAATAAAATCGGAACCGCTTCGAAAAGTACTGAATCGCCCCATAACAGTTTGAAATCACTAAAACAAAAAGTACTGAATCACTTCAAACAAAATCGGAATCACTTCGGAAAGCACTGAATTGCTTTTGAAATTTTCGAATAATTTTGGAAAGTATTGATTCATTCCAAAAAAGTGCGTTATCACTTCCGCAAGTACTGAATCATTTCGGAAAGAACTGAATCATTTAAGAAAAGTTTGAAATCACTTCGAATAGTACTGAATAATTTCATAAAAGTTCGGAATCACTTCGGAAAGGAGTGAATCATTTCAGGGGGGACTGTTCCGGAAACAATTGATAAAATATTGAAATCACTTACGCAAGCACTTAACCACTTCGGAAAATACTGAATCACTTCAGAAAAGTATAAATCAATTCAGAAAGTTCGGAATCAATCGTACATTTACACCAGTACCACGTAGTGAAATAAATCCGAACCAATGTCCAACGAACGCCTTTGGTTTTCTGACCTATTTTGGTGAAGACTAGAACTTCCAAGGTAGTCGGGATCACGAGATAAAATAAATCAAAAAATGCTAAATGTTCCATGCACACTAGCGCCATGCAGCTACTGAATTCCGAACCAAACTGTCTTTCGTTCAGACGCCCTTGGTCTTCTGAACAACTTAGCAACTTCACTCATTTTAATCTATCTTGAGCACTTGGTGGTCATCATTGCAATAAAAATACTGAGGATTATTCCCACTTTATGGAAAACCATTTTCCCAAATATCAAACTTGCAATACTACTTGTGTAATTAGTTTGTAGAACTCATCTTTTTCTGCTTTCCAGTTTTGGCTTACTAAAAAAAATGAGATGACTATCTAGTCTTAGTGGAAAGGATCGTGATTCAAGATCTGCATGCAAGAAATGGATTGCTCCATTTTATCTCAACAACAAAGTATCGGAATACTAGACTCTCACCTAAAGACTGGAACGCGCAAAAACTGGTCGACAAAAAATCTTTTCTTTCAGTCAAAATTCATATCACAAAAGCCTTTAATTTTTTTTTTAGTTCAATTCATATATTTAAAGGAAAGAATGTTCGTTCATTCTTTTGGTTTGCCTAATTTGAACTGCCGTGCCTTCCGCTTAACCCCTTCCATTAAATTTAGCACAGTAGTCTCATCGACCTTATTCGCCGCCGAACGCCAGTTAGATTTAAACTGCTGCTCTTTTTCCATGGATTTATTAGTTTTTTTGAAATTCCGTTTGATTAAGGCCCAATACCGCTCGATAGGGCGGAGTTCTGGACTGTTGGGAGGGTTGTGGTCTTTGGATACCAAAACCACGTTGTTCGCATCGTACCACTCGATTGCCTTTTTTTCCCATAGTGGCAGCTCGCCAAGTCCGACCAGAACAGCACAGGTCTATTATGTTGCTTTAGAAATAGTGGCAGCCGCTTTTCCAGGCACTCCTGGCCGTAGATCTCTTGATTGATGGTTCCCGTAGTAATAAAAATGCCACTTTTCAGACCACACGTGCATATGGCCTGCCAGACGAGATATTTTTTTTCGGGAACATCGGTTTTGAAAATTTCTGCCACCTTCCCTTTTGCTGATGCGGTATAAAACTCCTGTCCCGGAAGCTACTTGAAATCTGCCTTCACAGTCGAACTTTGTGAACAGATTCGTACACAGCTTTCGGGACCACTGCTTTGCCGACGAGTTTTGTTTGTAACCTCTGTTCGGCACCTTCACCTTCTTAAACGTCGACAACCCGGCTTGTTTCTTGGCCCGCTGCACAGTAGTATGGAATACATTGAGCTTGCCAGCGACGTCCCGGATGGAGAGGTTAGGTTTCCGCTTATATTTCACCGCCACCTTCTTCTTTGTCGCTGCCACGTCCAGATTACGATTGCCGCCGCTCCAGGCTTCCTCTAGGGCTTCCTGGCGGTCGACAGACGCTCCCCGAACACTTTTAAAACGTTTTTCATGGTCAATTTGGTCACATCCAGTAATTTTGCCAACTTGGCGTGTGAGAACGTCAAATTCTCTTGCTGCGCGAGAAAAATTTTGACACGCTGCTTTTTGAAAAGTGGAGAGCTAACGGTGAAAATTCATCATAGCAACCATTGTATATACACTCAACTTCCAAATGCAGCATTTTAGGTTTTTTCTTATGCATTTTTAACAGAAATACGCCAATTTGAAGTTGACCAATTTTTGCGCGTTCCAGACTTTATATAAGTAAATAAAATGTGAAAACGCCTTTAATGCGGTATTTTTTTATATGTATGTCTACTTCTTGTAAATCAAAGGTCTTTGATGTATTAGGCTGCATTTCTCAATATTATGAAGTTCACAACTATACTCATGAAACCCTCTGCCTAGGACGCTCTATTGAAAATATAAATCGAGTTCATTCTAGGCGGTCGGAACACGAACTAAACAGAAACCCTAAAAAGTTGGTGATTTGTAAACCAAGCAGCTTTTTCGAAAACCGTAAGGGAGTAGAAAATATGCCCACAGCTCTAGAGTTTTGGGCCACTCTACCGGCCTAACTGCCCTAATGTTCTTCTGTAATCTGACATTATATGTGAGAGTTTTTATTTTTCTTTTCGTGTGATCAACTTGTATGATTTATTGTTGAAATACAAAACTAACCAACAGTTAATTTCATACTATTGAGTTCCCTCCAAATTGGAAACCCTGACTTTAACTCACCATCGCCCTACCGTTAGTACGGCACTGGTCGGAGTTGTGTTGTTTGCCACATTTGTTAAAGCGAGTGGCCATGTCGCAATTCTTGATACAGTACCCAAACAGTAAGCTGTTTGAGCATTGGGTAACATCACGGATGACCGGTTTATAACGTTCCCATTCCACCACGATGTGAAATAGATCCCAAATGTTCCGTAAACTCTTCCGGCAAGTTGAATTATTTTCCAGTTACACCAGATACAGCTGGTCGCGACAAGTGGCGTCATGACGAGCCGCCTTGAAAAGCTGGACCGGTTTGAGTTGGAATTCCAACGTCATCAATGGAAGACATATACATCGCTAGAACTGTATCTGCCCATAGACGGTATATGAGCCAATCTAGCGCCATATTTCGCCAGTCCCGGCACTAGAGTGATCACTCTAGACTTCGGATCGTATGATCGAACTTCTTAGCGTTAGCGTTAGCGTTAGCGTTAGCGTTAGCGTTAGCGTTGTTATGATATACTTCGTAGATTGGATACTAGCGACACTCACGTCTCTTCTGAAATTCTCAGTTAGACTACTTTCAGGAATAATGCTGAGGAGTAAACATTGGTTCCAATCTAAACAAGAGTAACAGAAGCATGACTGTCGCTATTCCCGGCCACGCCCATCTTTACCATAACTAGGGATAGGGAAGGAAATGTTGATGTAGTACTTACTTAACGAGAGGCCACCGACTTAGCGACACCCTCATAAGTGCTACGGAGTTGGAGGGTTGGGTAGGGTATTCAGTTAGGATTCACCTCAAGTTGGCGATGCAACCAAAAGTATGTATTGTTTATTTGTTGTTTATTTAATCTCTCGATAGCCGGCTATCGAAAGAACATATTAATTTTGTTTAGTGATAATGAATTTTAAGAGTCATGATGGAGAGCTTGGGATTAAACCCATGATTTTCTGCTCAGTAAACAAAAACGATCCCTCCAGGGTCATCGAGCATCTCAGAACCATAACGCTTCGCGACAATACAGGATTACGTTTTCGCTTGATATGCAAATAGTTTCCGAGGTTAATGTTCAATATCAAATATACAAATGATGGTGGCGATTTATTGTGCTGTGGAAGAGCTTGGGGTTAAATCCATGATTTTCTGCTCAGTAAGCAAAATCGATCCCTCGAGGTTCATCGAGCATCTTATAATCCACAGCGCTTTGAATAACTATTATTTACGATAATTACATGAAATAAATAAAATATAAACTACAAACAAAACGTGACTGCTAAAATCTCAAAAAGATATTCTCACAAATATATTTCACGCCACCAGGAATCTCAAAACCATTAGACGTTATAATGATACTCTGCACATCTTAGACACAAGAAGAGGCCAAAAAGCAAGCGTCCGACACACAAAACCCGTCAAATCCACTTGCAGTCACAATCAACGATTCTACGAATCGCGAGTGCTCACGAATCATAAAACCGCTGACTGCGACACCCTGAAAGCGAAATTGACAGGCTCTATGCGTCAAACACCCGCCCTCCAACCTCTTCCCGCATCCAACAGCACAAATCTCCATTACAACATCTATCGAATTCAAAACTCCGAAAATCACTCATCTATAGCAAGTGAGTGGAAGCAACCCTGCATGCAACCATTCTTAATGATACACTTGTTCTGCCTATCTTTCTATTAGGCCTGTGGACATGCGTTTGCTTCGAAACTTCTAACCAAACTGGGTAAATTTTCAGATCACAAAAAAAAACTTGAAAAAAAAACTTTCAAAGGTAATTACAAGTAAGATAAATATTGATTATTTTACGCGAAAACGAGCAAGTAATATTAAATCTCTTGTATCATATGCTAATGCAAATTGACTGTAACAAAAATAATATGTTTAAATAAAATAAAATATTAATAAAATTATATGCAAAATTTACAAGAAGATCATTACTTTATTGGTGAGAAGTTTTTAATAAGCCCTCCCAGTTCCTCTGTATACAGAACAAATCTGATACTATAATCAGAATTGCTCAGTCTGCATAATGCAGCCGATTGCATCAAGGAAGTTCTATTAACAACCAAGAATTAATCGTTTGAGGTATACTGAAGCATTAAGAAGGTGATATGTGTCACTATAGGAAATCATCATCGTTGCAAATATAAAGAAATTAAACATAACCCTTTGCTTCAGTACCGTCAACCTCCATGTCCATGGGGAGGGTTCGGATCGTATGATCGAACTTCTATACAAAAAATCACATTCCGCACCCTAACGGAACTCTCAATTCTGTCCTTTAACCATATTCTCTAGCATAAATTTCACCCTATATCTCGTATTGGCTTTAGATAAGTATCTGCTTCAAGCTTTGTAATCGCTGCCTTCACACATGAACTTTACATTTATTGTAATATTGAAGTGGTCTAATTTTATTCATATCATCCACACGTGAACGTGTATGACATACAATTTCTTCATCGTCAGATTTTTGTCAAAATTAGCGAAAGTAGTGGGGGCCAAAACTCCTATCTGTCAGTATCCTCCTTTTGTTTGGCCTTAACTGATGACTTGCCGAATTCCTTCACCTTCACATACAACCCCATAGCTTACGCTGCTTTGGCAAGCCCCTTCCATCAATCTGTGACACATACGCTCCGAAACAAGCACTCACTACCAAACACATTGCCAAAAAACTGCAACTAGGGTGAATGCTCCTATAGTTGACACTTTCGGTACTGGAATTAATGCTGATTTGAACGTTTTTCCCGTAAAATAGAGAAGAAAAGTAACTAGTTGGGTTGCTGATATGCTAGGAGATCTGCTTATTTCATTTTCAAGTGGTGCATCCAACGGCCCGCCGAATGAGATTTTTGCAGCCCGCGGAATGTTTTCAGCTCGTTTACTCAATGTGGCCCGCGGACTGGGAATTCATTTCATAGATTCTTTAAGCCTTTTGTAATATCATAATTTATATTCTTCAAGTCAGAAATGTATGAAGGCTCCGCTGAAGCATTCAGTATACGGTTTTTGATAAAATAATGGATCGGACATAGAGAGTGCCTAATTTAGAATCATTACCTCCAGTTTCCATTGCTATGTTTGTATGAGCCCAACTTGTCTATAATAGACCTATCGCCACAAAAAAGTGCTAACGAACTACTGAAGACCAGCTTAGACGATTCAATTTGGCGTTCAACTCACTTGGCCAACGTATAAAACGATCAGAAAGTTGATCGATAGCCACCTTTCTCGCTTTCAAATCTCTTGAACGCCAACTAATTTTGGCCTTTAAAGCCGAACATACACCACTTAAGTGAGTTGATTGCATTCACCCCAGACTGCTAGTTCTTGCTCAAAGAAAGTTGGACAATCGTTTTCATGGTTGCCTCAGTGAAAAGTTGTGTTCGAACACGTCAAGCTTCTTCACATCACTGGAAATATTGAATATAATGCAAATAAATATTTAATTACATTTCTATTTTTTTTTCCAAGCAACGCTTATGAAAAAAAAATAAAAACAAAGTGAGGCCTGCAGCAGTATGCCTTCACCAGAGCACCACTGATAAATCAAACAAATTAGTTCCCCCACTATTGGGTCATTTACCCTACCTACTTGGAAAGATGATTAATAGATCGCTATCGTCCAACAAAACTGCTGAAAGTTGTACCCACCCAACCAACGCTCCACATCCGCTTCTCAGAGTATCAACAACAAGAACAACAATGGCGAACTAAGTGAGGGTGTCACTTTCGACCTCGACGAGAAACGGAATCCTGCCTCCTCTTCTGCACGCCATAAAGCAATTAATAATAATACGACTTCCCATTCTGCACGTCCCATCGCACTCGACCACCTCCAAGGCCCCAAGTTGTTGATGCTGACAAGTGCTTTCGTTTACTCTTTTTTTTTTCGCTCAACCGACCACCAACTGACAGCTCTTCGGTGGACCACCGGCCAGATGACCAGTCACTTTCAGTCAAAGAGTCTATGAGCATATTGCATCAACATCATTATCCATCACACCCATCTCTTCCTGCGGTCGACCGGCGACGACAAGATCATCTTCCCACAGCTCTTTAGCTCTCCAGATGAGGTGAACTGATATTGCAAATTGGACTCCAGTCTGTGGACGTGTGGCTGACGCCGGGAATTAGTTCTGAAACTTTACTATACACAACTCTATTTCCGTTCTGATCCGGCCACGGTGGCGGCCAGGAAGAAACCAATTCGGGTGGCTTCCTTCAGTCGTTCGGTCGGCATCATTGATCGAAGGGGGAATTGACCCGTTAATGAGCGATTTTCGCGCGATGATGGAGAGCCATTTGCACTCGATTGCCATATAGTGTGGCGCTCAAATTGGATTCGCGAAAATCGTCGGAAATTGGTCCACACTAAATCCACGGTACGAAGCGGTGATTGGGTAATCTGATTGCGTGGAATGTTTGGCTTTTATTTTTAAGTGCCCCCAAATGCAATAGTAGTAGGCCGTGCTGTGGGTAAAGATCGTTTTCGCAACATTTACTGGATGTGCTGCATGAAAGCATGCGTGGATTTGATTGATCATCAAATTTGTGTTTCTTGTAGAGGTTTTTGCAAAACGAACATTTCGACAAGGTTAAACTTTAAGTTAGCAGTGATTTGGTCTGTTAAAGGTGTTTATTGAACTAAATAGATTTGCAAGTCAGTGCCTTTGAAGCCAAAACAAGATTTCAGTTGAGTTGTATTCGCATTTTAACACGATTTGAAAATAAAACTACTAGGTACCAATCAACTTACGTTGCGATATGTGATAGGGAGGAATAGCGACAAAGTAAAGCTCATAAAACGCATCTTAAAATTAGCAGCCACGAATGTTGGCGCCAGCTGTCAGTCCTTTTTCTGCATACGAAAGGAATGTCGAAAGTGTCGTTCCAAACATGCCTGCAGAAAATTATTCTCGATACTCACTTTCTCCCAGCCGAAGCCTGCTTGTTTTCTTGGATGACTCCAGGTGTCATTCGATTAGACCAAAAAAAAAACTCGTGGCCTGCTCAGCGATGGGTTATAAACAGCCGTTCGGGGGAACGTCGAAGAAATAATATGCAAATATGTGTATTATTTAGCATAAATATGCTGTGCATGCTTATTTTTCTCCACCAGCAGAGCCGACAAAAGCACTATTTGACCGATATCAACCGGATTCTTTCCTGCCAATCTCGGTTGGAGTCCTCGAGCGGAAACGGTTAGTCGAATTGACACAGCAAAATCGCACAGTGAGCAACGTCTCTGCACGGCAGGGATGCCAGATTTGTAGACATGTCTTCATTTTTTAAGACATTAGAATTCCTTTGAAGACATTTTGTTTCCGTATACATTTAATATTTTGTGAAGTCTTTTGAGAGATATTTTGGTGTACACAATTGAAGTTGGTAATAGGTTGACATAACATTTCAAACAGCTTCTTGAAAATGGTAATTGAAACATGTTCATTTATTGACTAATATCACATCTATTGGCGCCATTTGAAACTACATACTTTAAAGATTTATTCGGTATCAATAGATTTAGAATCTGTCGATAAATTGCTGAACAGTGAGTTTTAAAACATTGCCAATTTGCCGTTATACATTTTACCGGAGGTATCGTATTCGGAGTGTTAAAATTCCTTGAATTACATATGATTTTTGCGCAGGATTTCTTTTAAAAAAAAATTTTCAAAATTCTCATGCAATTCTCTTTTGAATTCCATTGAAATTCTATTAGACAAATTTAAGATTTTACCTCTCCGTATTCCATGAAACTTCACTAAAATTGTTGATGGCCTAAAAATGTGAAACTACCGAATAAATCCACAATCTTTTCTCTCATGTAATCCATCTACTCGTATCGCTTTCCATCTTTTTCGGGAAATAATAAATCTTCTTTCGGAGGCGAACCAGCATCAGGCTAAAAGCTTCCCTAATAAAGAAAATCAAACCTAACCTAAATCTTTTTTCGCGCCACAGTAAAGTATTTTTTCCTGCATCTTATATAGATTCACCCTCTCAAATTTACTTTAGAAAAATTCTGAAAAGAACTCTGTGAAAGGAAATGCATGAGAACAATCAACTAAAATCCTTTTAAAGTATTGAGCGGATTTTCAAAGACAAATTTTGAATACCTCAAAGCAGAAACCATTTGACCTAGTGATCTCATCAGGTCAATCGTATTCTTAATTCGCTGTTAAGCTTAATTTTAATAAAGGGTTTTGCATTAAGTGTTTCCTATCTTGGAATGTATGGAATATGACATCGTTCAAATGGCCGCCTCGGCTTGGCTTGGTGGCAAATCGTGCTGAATCTTGATGATGGCAAGGGTAATGTTGACTTTGAGGGCATCGGTGGTTTGCGGCTTATTGGCATAGGCCTGCGACTTAACATAACTCCACAAGAACAGTCAAGCGGTCTTGGTGGCCAGTTGACATCGCCTCCGCGCAAAATAACCATGCCCCAATACCGCACCGTCCTGTTGGAACCACACATCGTTCACATCCATATCGTCTACTTAAGACCAGAAGAAATCGGTAATCATCGACCTGTAGCGCCGTTGACAGTGATGGCCTCGCCAGCGTCGTTTTCGAAGAAGTACGGACCGATGACGCCTCCGGCCCAAAACGCACACCATACAGTGACTTTCTGGGGATTCATTGCCACTTGGTGAACCTCGTGTGGATCGGCCTTGTCCCACATTCGACAATTCTGCTTATTCACATACCCGTTCATCCAGAAAGTGGCGCAGAAAAAAAGATTTTCCGGGAAAATCGAGGTCTGTTTCCAACTGTCTATGATCGTTAAGCTTGAGCTTCTGGATCAATTGGATCTTGGGGTTGATGCATATATTATGTCACGCTCTAGGGTGGGGAGGGGGTCTAAGATGTTTTGCATTGCAATTCATTAGGTATAGGAAAAACGTAACGATAGGGGGGAGGGGATAAATTTCTCCTCGATTTAGCGTGACATAATTAATGCATGGGCCCTTGTATGGGTGCAGACCCAAGTCTCGACGCAGAATTCGCCAAATTGAAGCCTGCGAGAGGCCCAGGAATCGACTGCCGAGGGTTCTCCTGCACACTTTCGGTGATATTCTATGGCAGACCTTGCGTTCCGTTGACGTACGGGTGGTTGTTGAGTGTTCGCCGAACCAGTTTTTCGAATTTGTTCACCACATTGCGAATAGTCGCAAAGAACACTTACTTTGATTAAACAATTTTACACTTGTAGCTTTAACAATATGGCCGCAATGAATTGTCAAAGTTAGGAAATCTCTATTGGAAAACCCTTTGTTTCGTACAACCGAGAAAATTACCAAAACACCTGGTAAAAATCGGGAGAAACCTGGAATTTGCTAATCGGAATTTCACAACCGTCCAGGAATTCAGCTCAATCTAATCTAACACCAACACAGCCAGTTCTTGAAAGCATCCTGGAAAATGATACATATATACCTACATAATTTTTCTTGTATATTTGATATATGATCGAAGATGCGTCACACATATCAAAACGGCCAGGCCTACTGCGCAGCATTTAAGGTCAACTACTGGGGGAAATCCTGATTCCCTAGTTTGAAGTTGTCACGACTAGGGTTTGGTGGTAGATCTTACACCAGTAACGCACCACAAAAAGGTGATCTCCCGACGTTACTGGTTTGAAAAGATAAAAGTTTACAAAATGGAACGAACTCACCAAGTTTAGCCAATTGAACCTGAAGGCTGCCTGAAATGTGTTGATGTAGAAGTCCAAATTGTAGACGAAGATTGACAAAGATCAACATGAACTAGTCCGGTTTATGGCAGTTGCGTGGAATGTCTTCCTTCGATTTGAGATAAACAAATGTTCGGGTATGTAGTCGATTTTTGATGTGCAATGGCAAGCCTTTTCGTGGCAAATAGTCTACTTGGCTTCGGAACAGCTTATCAGCGGCAAATAATAGGGACATAGAATGAGGAACTAGAAATTGTCTCCTGGGCCTGGTTATGGCCAGATCAGCAACCGTTTAAAGATATAAAAAACTCCACGGAAAAAAAGACGTCAGGTTCGAACACACGCACAGCCTACTCCCTTATCCCATGCAACAAATAAAACTTCATGGTTCTTCAAAACTCGGCGGGTATCTCACAACCGTTCAGAAATTCCGTTAAAAAACAAATCTACTCAAATCTCTCATTAAATTTCATGTGAAGCTCTAACTTGAAATGTTTTACCAAGATAACAGAAGTTCTGATAAAAGGTTGTTATAGTGGTCTATCAATATAAGCAGCCTCATTTTTAAGTCGTTAGAAGAACTTGAATGTTCCGGTACCACAATTGAATAGCATCCTAAGCAGCTTCTGGTGGAACTTGAACGGCACTTTTAGAAAATAAGCCAACAATAGTGTTTGTCCTCTACACCAATTTTTATATTTAACTAGCTGAGTGTGCCCGGTCTTGCTCGGGATTCAATATTAGCTTGAGTTTATGCGCCAATTTTAAAAAAAGCATGCTATATTGTACGTAGCCCCCCCCCTCCCTATTATCTAAGGGGCTACCCCCTATGATTATCTCCTTATACCCTCACACTCGCCCCCACATGCCTAATTTGGTTCCATTTGCTTGATTAGTTCTCGAGTTATGCAGAAATTTCTGTTTCATTTGTATGGGAGTCCCCCCTTACAGAAGGGGGAGGGGTCTCGAACCATCATAAGAACCTTCCACGGCCCCAAAAACCCCTGTATACAAATTTTCACGCCAATCGGTTCAGTAGTTTCCGAGTCTATAAGGGTCAGACAGACAGACAGACAGACAGACAGACAGACAGACAGACAGAAATTCATTTTTATATATATAGATTCGCAATTTAATTAAAATTGTGTCTAAAGCTAGTGTAATTTATGATCATGTAAAAATGTTTTAGTGTATTAGTTTTAGTATTAGAGCTGTTTGCAGATTAGAACTCAGTCCTTCTTCGTAAAAACCCCAGCACGCACCGCTACGCCATCTGAAATACAGTCAAGATTTCTATATTGCGGATTCATTCTCATTATTTGAGGTAGACCAATGCAATGTTCTAAAAACTTGTAGAACAATAAATTCAACTTTGCTAAAGACACCAAATTTCTATCTCTTTTGGTTCATGAATAATCATATTTTTTTAAACAAGCATGCTAGGGTGGCCCCTAAAGTAACAGATTTCGTTGAACATCTTTTCATACGTTCATTTCTCGTAAAAAACGGTGTTTTGAACACATTTAGAAGTTATGATGACACATATTTTTGACTGAGCAACCAGGTTGATATCTTTTTTTAATTAGAAAGTTAATGGAGTTCTTTTTCGAAAAAAAAAATGTTTTTTTTTTAATTGTCAATATCCCAATATGGAGCAAACCGTTTTTAAAATTTTTGTTTCCATTTGAAAGGTCGTGTTTTTCTTCATTTTTGGTGAAAAACTGTGAAAGCATTTTTTGTTTAATGTATTTAATGTAATTTAAGATAAGTCACTTTTTTTTAAGCAAAAACTTACCATAACTTTGCAAACAAAGGAAATATCAACTTAGTTGCTGAAGCAAAAATATGCGTCATATAAAGTTCCAAAATTATTTAACAGAAAATTTCTACGAGAAATGAACGTATAAAAATATATTTTAAGTTCTTGGGCCATCCTAACCTGCTTGTTTAAGCAAATCATAACTAATCAACCATAAGAGATAGAAATGTGATGTCTTCATCAAAATTGCTTCAAATTGATAGTTCTTTATCTTTTTTAAACAATTGGTCTATCTCAAACAATACCTAAAAGTGATGGTTTGGGCGCAAATATTTGTGTCTTCCTAAATAAATACGGCTTTAAGACCATTGTGAACTGGTCACCAGGGTAAATTTTCAGGTCATAGCTCCAAATTCATTCTGATAAGACGCCAATGAGCGGTTTTGAAAAAAGCGGACCTCCAAGCTCAGTTTCAAGAACTGAACAATTTTATGGATGTTCCGGATCTTAATGGTGAACCATCTCGTGGTCCCAAGGGTCCATTTTTCGGTCACAACTTCCATTTTATTCTGACATCTATGAGTGATTTTGAACGATCAGAAGAGCTCTAGGATCACAATTTTCTGATCACAACCCCGAATTCATATTGATAAGATGTCAATTAATGATTTCGAAAAAAACGTGGAGCTCTAGGATCAGTATCATGAATTGACCACTTTTACCGATGTTCCGGATCTTCCAGTGGACCATCCCGTGCTCACCAGGGTCTATTCTGGTCGCAATTGTGAATTAATTCTGATAAAACGTCTATGACTGGCTTCGAAAAATTCGCGGAGCTCTAGGATCAGTTACATGAATTGACCACTTTTACAGATGTTCTGGATCTTCCAGTAGGACATCCTGTAGTCCCCAGAGTTCAAATTTCTGTCGAAACTCCAAATTAATTGTAATAAGACGTCTATGAGTGGTTTAGAAAAAAAAAAACCTTGGAGCTCTAGGATCAGTTTCATGAATTGACCACTTCTCGGGATGTTCCGGATCTTCCGGTGGACGATCCCGTAGTCACCAGAGTCTACATTCCTAACATAACTCCAAATTCATTCTGATGAGAAGTCTATTAGTGGCTTCTTGAAAACTGCGGAGCTGTACGATCAGTTTCATGAATTGACCACTTTTACGATCTTCCACAGGATGTATCCAACCGGAAACTGACGGTTTCATAAAGGTGGTCAACTATCTGCTTAACAACTTCTTCAAAGACATCAGGAAGTTATCTCTTCAAATTGCCGTACAATCAATGTTTGGTCCCAATTAGCTCTAATCCCATATGCTACGTGTATTCGTTAATGCCGGTTCCTATTGTTCGGTCCCTGATAACCGTACTATAGAAATCTTGACTGTATATTAAAGTGAGCTGCTGTTGGAGATTTTAGTGTCGACTGACTGACTTGAACACGAAACCCACTGTGCCACTGTGTGTGTGTGTGTGTGTGTACAATCTAACCCCCACTGTCCGGCAGTGTTATTATGGAAGAAAACTGCTTTTTATTACCCTTAAATTAAAGCAGGTTTAGTCCGGGAGTTAGAAGGTGTTAGCTCTATTGCAGCTCCAGTGACCCATTTCAGAATGCCTGGTAATTCACGACCACTCCGAGGTCACTTTTACTTACAATAAGCCCCGCATGTTCACTCTACCTTTATCAAATGGATAATGGTATCATAAACACACTTCCAGATTCAAAAAATATTATTTCCAAATCTGGCACGTATATAGTTTTGAAATTTGTTCAACTGTATTAAATCGATTTGAATGGACATTTCTTACCAATTTTGTTTCGAATACCTCTTGATTCATCTGCTGGCAGCACTTACTGGCCCTTACCGGCGACCAACTCGTCTGCCCGCTGTCAGCTCTCCGGACGTCCCCTAGAAAATGCAATCTAGATATGTATAAGAACAATCTTCAACTGGAACGTACTCACCAAATCAATACATCCGGGAGCACATTCCCGATGCTTATTTTCTCTCGCATGTCCGTCGTTGTCGAACGGCAAAAAAAAAAAGAGTGCAAGGTGAGCAATTTTGTGGTACGGAATTTTCACTGAACATAAACCGTGAATTTACGAACTTCACCACTCCCAACTGCGAAACACGTTCAGAAGCACTTTTGGTACACTTTCGATCAATTACTTTCGAAAACACAACCAAAAAAGTTACAAGCGAGCCAACATCAACACCGAATATGCCGAGCTCTTACACGCACCTTGCAGCGCGTAAATAAACTGAAATTAAAAATTATCACTCGCGATGCCACTAATTTCTGGTCCGGAAGAAAATCAAACAACGCAGATCGCGACATCTTTTCTGATGCTTGCAAACATGTTGAATCACCTTTTCTTTCTCTATTCTAAAACTTCCCGGAAAGCGAGAAAACTACCAATCACACACGTATAAACGTCCGGGAGGTAGAGCGCCAGCGATAATCCGGCAATTGCAGCCGAAAACTATGAGAGCGAACGCACGCACAAAACAGAGAACAAACTTAAAACACAACCGTATCCAAAGGCGTTCGAAACTGCACCCGCACTTTAGGTGAATCATCCTGTCGCAAAAAAGCCATGCAGGAGACGGATTCTTGATCGCCTTTAACTTGTTTAGCGCATTGGTCACAGGCGAAAGTCATGCTGACTCAGTTTCCAAAAGTGATTTAGAAACAGCGGTGGAGATGCTCTAATACGCAAAGAGGAATTGGATTCTCAAGATCGCCCAATGCTTGACAATATGTCTGATTGGATAACTTTTTCACTGTTTTCACAACACAAAATATGCTCTAATTAGATGATTATCGCAACGAACTGCACTTTCCACTAACAACCAGTACAATATTACATGTATACCGAACGGAAAAAAAATAATAACGATAGCCCGTGTGATAAAAAATCGACAATTTTAGCAGCGCACAATCACGACGATGTGAATCTACCATGTTACCATTCTATCACACGAAACCCACTGTGCCACTGGTCCTTCAATATTTACCTATATGAAATACTGTTACAAATAAACACTTGTGCGGATTGTTACATGTGGGCTTCGACGGAACTTTTTAGAAACTTCAAAGTTGCTAAGAAGTTCCGAAGCGAACTTTGTTTTCAGTCTTGCCTGATGTTCCTAAGTAGCGCTTAGGGGTTATTTTATTAACTTCAAGTTGCTAAGAGTACGCATCGGTACTTTTTAAAGCGTGAAGTTCCTCGTATACTTTCTTTGGCTTCTAAAGCAGCCAGAATGTTCTGATGGAACTTTATGGAACATGAAAGTAGATTTTATCGTGGAATGCGAAACTTTCGGTTGCTTGGGATTGGAGTTCTGGTCAAAACTCTTTTCGTTAATCATGAAATACCTTGGCGTTGTCGCTAGAATTTATTTTAAATGCTCCTTATTCTTCCAAGTGATAAAATCCTGTAACACCAGACCAGTCTAAGGGCTTTGAAAACATTTCAAGGGCCCGTATCTTATTTTTTTTTTCGGAGTGAGGACGAATTACATTAATTTCAAATTTATCATCAAAATAAACTGCTAATGTCTGGTTGTTTTCCTGGTGATTGCGGATTTCCAGCATTTTCCTTGTTTTCCTAATTCCCCAGTTCACTGCTCACCTAGAATTCCCCTTAAAATTATTCATTTGATTCTCTCCTCGCTATTTACTCAGAACTACCTTGGAAGCAATACTAAGACTTTCTTGAAACTCTTCTCATAACGACATTTGAATGCTCCTCAGTATTCCTTTAGATTTATTCCTTGAATATTTTATATAGTCAAGAAATTCTCATCGAAATTATTTTATAAAGTTACAAATGAATTCTGAATTTTTTCCAATAATTTTTAGGTTGTATTCAAATGTAGAACTCATCATGGGTGGTTATCAAAATCCAGCATCTGAATTATCTTAGATGTTATAGAATGAGAAAAATAAAACCTTTTTTTTCGATTCCCACAGTTTAAAAATTTATTTTAGTCCAAAATCTCTTCGTGATCTTAATTCATTTAAATTTCTAACAATGTATTTCAAAGTCCAATTTGTATCTGTCTAAATTCTAATCTAATAACGTTCATAAGCCTTTTTTTTATTAATTTTAGAAACTTTGAAAAGGTTTCAAGATCCAAAAGATCAAAAACCTAGTTAAATTTCAGGACACGGATAACTTTCTGTAACTTTGGAGACTCAGGAAGTTGTGAAATTTTCAAAATCTTGTTAATTTTTAAACCATTAAACCATTTTAAAGAGCATTAAAGTAGGGAGTATATTCCAGAGGCGAGCTAGCGAAGGGCTGAAAGTTTCTCTAATAAAGAAAACTAACTAACTAACAAGTAGGGAGGATGTTCGCCATCTGGACCTAATGCATTCCCAACAAACAATCGTCTATTGAAGAAACGACTTGTTGGCCACTTTATTCAACTGCATGCTTAATAGTACCTGTACTATTTTAAATAATAACTTGTGTTCAGGCTTTGTTCACACAAATCTGGAGAGTTTATTCAACCACAACTTTGAACTACTTGGTTTTGTATAAGGTATGTCGAGTAGCTTTGAGTTGTAATAGAGTTTATAGGTTATTTTTTTTTTTTCTTTATTATTCAGCGTTTATTAGACATTACTGCTTCCTTAAAACCGTGATGCTTCTGTATACGCTTGATTCTCATGTGAAGGAATGTTTCATTAGACATTAGTATACATTTATTAAACGAATTAATAATTAATAACGAAAAAATAATTAACTGTGGGAAAATTAACCCGAAAATAAGAGAGACGGGGACAGGGAAGGGTGTGTTTCTTAAGTGTATTGCATTTATTATTTCTGACGTGGCTCGCACCACACAAATATTAGAAAATTGATTAAATACTTAAACATGTCGTTCCATGGGATTCGAACCATGTACCTTCTGATCACCAGCCGCTTGCCTTGTCATCTGAGTTATCCAAGAATTTATCATATGGGCAACTCAATAATCAAAAAAGCTTGCTTGAAAGTAAATACCTATCAGCACTCCCGATCGCAACTCTAGCTCCTTCAAGGTCCTGTGGGAATGATTCTTTAGTGATGACTGTGATGACTGGAATAAGGTGATCTGGTCAGACGAGACGAAAATAATGCACCATTGATACCATCAGACCATACCATCAGATATCATAACATTTTGGTCCATGAAATGTGGTCCTGGGCCCACTTCAATCTTTTTTTGAAATATATTGCGGACAACCATGGCTTCTTAAGAGCTACTCTGCCCTTAAGACTTTTCTTTTGAAGACGATTTCGTACGGATTGTGATGTCAGTTGAATAGAAAACTCGCTTTCAATCTGTTTCGCAATTTTCGGAGCTGATATTCCCCGGTCGAGCTCCGCATTCTTCACGATAACTCTGTCAATTCAGCCATTTGTCTTTGAAGGACACCCCGATCGCTTGGCTGGTGAGATAGAACCACGCTTTTTGTACATCTGCACAATTCTAGCGACCGTATCTTCGTGAAGCTGGACAATATCGGCGATATCACGGTAGCTTTTGGCAGTTTTGTGATGTTCAATAGTCAATCTTCGGATACTGATCTAAATTTGGTCTTTTTTGGGCATTTTGAAACAAATAACTTCCAATTTTGAACACAAAACTGAAATTTTGAGCACGAAAACTTCAAGAGCACTAAATGACAGATAGACACAATGTTTACATTTGATAAAGTTGCAGAATACACACTAAAACTCTGTAAAACACACTTAAATCATAGTATCCGTTTGGGGGTGGATAATCTTTTTTTGCGTAATTTTTTACAATTTTACATAATTTATCACATGAAATCTCAAGAAAAGATATAAACGCCGTATTTTAAATGGCAATGTGATAAATAAACATAAATTGATAAATCATGGAAGAACACTCATAAAATTAAACTGATTTTCACCAGAAAAACAAAAAAAAATGTAAATTGGTAGGGGCGTGGATAAACTTTTGTTATTTTGTTATATTTAGCATGTTATTAAATCAATTGAAAACAGTCGAATTAAAGCGATAATGCATGTGCAAATAACATTTATTCAGTTTGTTATTAGATCAAACTTCTGGTTCTGAATCAGGAAGACAGTCAACGTTTATAAAGCATTTAATAAGTAAGTTAATCATATCAGAGAAAACGGCGAAATAAAGGCGCATCTATCGATCTCAAAGAGCTTTTTTCAGCACGTTATTCGACATCCTGTTTTATTCAGCATTGTACACTGTTATACAGCATTTATTTAATGTGTATGCCTATTTGTGACTTTGAATTGTTTGTTGGGTTGTTCAGCTTGATATTTGTTCGATCTCGTTGAAGATTTTTTTTTTTCAAACCCCATCTGGCAACCCTGCTGTACAGTCTGTACTCGCTTATATTCCAGTAAGAAGCCAAATAGTCAGTGCCTTCACCCGGAAATAATGCGATAAGTATGGAAATTCGTAATTGTCTACACCCCCAGTACGTCCCAAGCAATCATCGCAAGAAGCCCATAGCAAACCCCCTTTGGTGACTAGTTTTTTCATCTTCTCGCTGCGCACCCATGTGTCACTGCTCAACTTGCAAATTGCTCGAATAGGCCGCAAAATTAGCAATGACAGTCAGCATTTCTCCGCTCCATCGACCGATGGGGCTTCCTTTTTCTCCCATTTGCGTCGTTGTTTTAGTCGTCCGTGTTTTTTCTGTCTGTTTCCTTGGATGGCGCCTTCTTCGATTGCGCGGATCCCCACCGAAAAAAAAACAACTCGGCACAAGAAGTAGGCGACGACGTTTGGGGCAAATCAATTTTATTAGCTTTCACCAATTTCTGTACCTACAGCTCGTTTAGTTTCATCATTGAGCGGAAAACTCGCCAAACACCCGGTTGCCAGGGGCGGATGGGCAGCTGGGCTGCATGCTGCTTAGACGACAATTTATCCGGACAGTGGTCGGCGGTCACTTTTGCTTTTGTTCCATCATGTGCCCAACAGAAATAAAAAGATAAATGGAAATTAACGAGCATTCTCTCATTACGACCGTTTCTCTTTCTTCTTCACTTTTACTTACAGATTGGACAATTTCGGTTTCAGTTAGACGGAACTCATCACTGGTGTGTCGAATTGTGAAGGTCGCAAACACACACACGTCTCGACGAAGGCGGAAGGTGAGAAATCAATTAGTTTTCGCTATTTACACATTTGACGGTGAATTGTCACTTTGACAGCTGCTTGTTTTCTATCTCTGCTCTGTGGGACCATCAACGGAAGTTGTTAAAACATTCTTCTTCTCATTTTGCGTTCACCCAGTAGCGAGCAATGCGATGGTCGATTGACTACACCAAAACAGGACCCTAAAATCGAACGTAAAACTGTCCAATTAAATATGCGAAGCCGTAAAACTGCGAAAGCAATTAAAAACAAGCGATTCAGGATGAGTCCTGCTCCACGCTGGTTTACGGTGAAAGTATCGTTGACTAGTGCAGACCATCCGATTTCGATAAAATTCGCACAATCGGACGTTGTAAATCACTCTGAGCGATGCTTTTAATGGAGGACATTGATTTTCTCATGAAATTGGAACTTAATGTGTAAATATGGCAGCAATGTTGTGACTTTCTGGATATTTAATGTGTGAAAACGCTCCGTTAACTTCTTCTTCTTCTTCTTCGCATTTCAAGCTTATTGCATATCGCATATTAGCTTATTGCGTGCTCTCAACTTAGTGTTCTAGATACACTTCCACAGTTATTAATTGAGAGCTTTCGATGCCTGTACCATTTTTGCATTGGTATAATTGTGTGGCAAGTCCAATCATACTTCTATGCCCAGGGAAGTCGAGAAATTTTTCAACCCGAAAAATTCCTAGACCGAACCGGGAATCGAACCCAGCCACCTCCATCATGGTCTTGCTTTGTAGCTGCGCCTTTACCGACTGAGCCAAGGGAGGCCCCGCGCTCCGTTAACAGCGGCAATGAATTTCTCGAACTAATTGACGACGAAAGACCGTTGAATATTCCATGGAATTTTTTGACTAAGTTATGGTTATTTACTCATTTCATGAGGCGCTAATGAGTAAATAATATTCAACAGAAAATTATTGCTTAAGAAAATATGAAGGATTACTGTAGATGCTGGCTCCTAATTTGATTATCAATTTTGTCGTCGCATTCGATACACCCCTTTGTAATTTAGAGGTGTACTTGGCATACACAACGCAAATAATAATAAAAAAAAAACCTCAATGCTAGTTGCTATTTTATGCGGTATCAAAAAGTAAATTAACAGGCAAAAGCAAAGTTAACTGGAATGAACAACAACAACACAACGAGTTAAACATTCGGTACCGTCGCGGTTACGGCAACCGACAATTTAATACTTAGCACCTGTTGTAACCATTCGTCTAAATCGAGTACAGCTCTTCTCCGTTAAGTGCCAACACGTCACGTGCTCACCAATTAATCCAAAGGTACCTACTGCAACAATGAGAAACTCAAGTACCATTTCTACAGGTAGAACCCTTCAGTTCTGCCTGGTTTGCTTTATTGTGACCAAGAGCACAAATCGTACGCTATAACGGATATGATTCGAGTGAAAATCCGTATCCGTATAACGTAGATTGAGCTGCACACAGCCTTTGGACAGCGGTTGGACTTCAATGTGCAATTGATTGGTCCAGCGTTTCTCAATCTATGGGTAGCAACCCACTGGCGAGTTTCGGATTGTTTTTAGATGGCTCGCAGGTTTTCAGATACCACATTTTGAGGAATTTTGGATCAGGATTAAAATTGAGTACCCAGCAATAAAAAAGGTTGTTAATTGATTATTATTATTATTATTATTATTATTATTTAATTTTGTTCATCGGACTATTGTCTACATGAAACAACCTTAAAGCTAAAACAATTCAAGTGTTTCTAATCCATGCCAAAAAGCGAGATGAAGATTCCCCAAATTCGAATAATTCTTCGACAGCCGTAAACGTACGCATCATAGTTGTTAGTGGTTCGTTGTAACCGAACGCCGTTCGATGGTACCGCGGTTGGAGAAGGGTACCACTTCGTAATGTTCTCGGTGGTACTCGGATATCCAACAGCGAGAGAAGCCTCGAGCAGTCGACCTCACCATTCAATAGCTTGGCAACAAAAACTGCTTGCTGATTTTTCCGTCGGCATTCCAGAGTATCCAAGCTCAGCAGATTGCAGCGATCAAAATACGGCGGGAGATTTTGCGGATCACGCCATGGTAGATTACGTAATGCTATCCTGATAAACTTGCGCTGAACATTATCGATCCTCAAGCTCCAGGTCAACTGATGAGGAAACCAGACCAAGGAGGCATTTTCCAGGATTGGTCGCACAAGTGAGCAATAGAGAGCTTTCAGGCAGTGTGGGTCAATGAAGTCCTTCGATATTTTCGACACAAAACCTAGCTGGCGATTCGCCTTTGTGATCAGAGCAGAGCGGTGGAGGTTGAACGTCAACTTATGGTCCAGTAGAACACCAAGATCACTGAACTGGTCGGTTCTTTGAAGAACCACGCCGTTGATGGCATAGTCAAAAACAATCGGCTGCCTGATGCGGTAATACGACATTACCATACATTTAGTAATGCTGAGGGTAAGCTTATTCCGACGACACCAATCAACGAACAGATCCAATACCGATTGAAGACGAATGCAATCCTCAGCAGTCCGCACCACGAAGTACAGCTTTAGGTCATCGGCATACGCAAGCTTACAGCCATCTCAAAGTAGAAGAAGTGCGTCATTGATGTACAACACAAACAGCAACGGGCCAAGATTGCTACCCTGTGGTACACCTGACGAGTTCGTGAAATACGAGGAAGTACTGGAATCGAGTTTCACTCGCAGAGACCTATCAGTCAAGTAGGAGCACAACCACGAAGTCAAACGGTCCGACGCACCGAGTTTGGATAGCTTTGCCAACATAATGTCATGGTTGATCGTATCAAACGCTGCTTTTAGATCAGTGTAGATGACGTCTATTTGTGCCCCATTTTCCAGTTGCTCAAAACATGTCGTGGTAAAATCTAGCAGATTTGTGGTAACCGATCGTCCAGGCATGAAGCCATGTTGGTCACTAGAGATATAGCATTTGGTGTGCTCAAGAATGAAACCACTCACAATTATCTCAAACAGTTTTGATGCTGCAGAGAGATTAGTAATTCCTCTGTAGTTTTTAACGTCACGTTTACCTCCTTTCTTGTGTACCGGAACCATAAATGACTCTTTCCAGATTGCAGGAAATTTCGACTCTACAAAAAATTTGTTGAAGATTCTGCAAAGCGGTTCAACAAGCGCTCCAATGGTACGACAATACACTGCAGAAGGAATGCCATCTGGTCCAGGCGAGCAGGTACATTTCATTTTCTTGGCGGCATTAGTTACCATAACGGGCGTTATTTCAAAAGTGTTTATGTCAACAAGGTTTGAAGGCACATCCGAAACAGCCGAGACAAGTTCAGTCGAGGTGATGGATTCTGCGGCAAAAACCGACGAAAAATGAGCAGCAAAAAGCTCAAATTTCTCCCCGCCTATCGACGATTCAACGTCATTGAAAAAACGCTTGCAGGCATTGTTGAATTTTTCCTCTTCGAGTTTACATAGCTCCAAAAGCTCTTGGGGTTTCGCCTTAAATTAGTTTGCACTCGTAAAACGTACGATTTGTAGAGCGAAGAGTTTAGATTACGGTACTCGTTACACGCCAAGTGAAAACTACGCTTATTTGCCAGGGAACGGTATCGCCGAAGTCTACGTTGCGAAGCATTTCTTTTTCGTTTTAGTTTTCGTAGCAAAGCGGTGCTCCACGCAGGAAAAACAGCAGGCCGACGAATCGGTACGTTTGTATCCATCCAATTATTTAGCACAGCACACAACGTTTCAGCCATTTCATCAGCATTCAGTCCATCGAAAAGAAGATCCCAGTCAGTGACGGAAAGGAAGTCCATTAGAACATCGAAATCAATCTTGCTATAGTCTAACGCAAGCTCATCACTCGCATTCAGCAGCAGTGCACCGTCATCAACTAGAGATGGTAAGCAGACGACTAGTGGCGGATGATGAAGATCAACTGGCAAAAGTGGTGAAACAGATCTCGAGATTTCCACAGGAAAGTCCGTATGGCAAAAGAACAAATCCAGGATGCGTCCTAAGTGGTTGCGCTCGAGATTTCTCTGATGCAGGTTGTGGAAATCCATGCCATCAATCAAGAATGAGCTAGCAACTGGTAAAGGAACAGAGTTCACAGATCGAATCTCGCCATCAGCCCAACTCCAGGATATCCCAGGTTGATTGTAGTCACCGCATACCAGCAAGCAATCGCTGTCAGAGCCACTGTTACAAAGCTCTTGGATCGATTCAATATGCCCATTCAAAACGCTATGATCCTTGCTCTTGTCTGGAGGAACGTAAATTGCACGCAGCAATAGTCGCTTGGATCCAATCCTCGTCGATACACACACTTGTTCTATCGTTTCTCCGCTCGTTGCAACGACACTGCTACTGATGAAACGATGATGTACGGCAATTAGAACCCCTCCGAAACGAGATTTGCTGCTGTTTATATGGCTTCGGTCACATCGGTACACATTGTAGTTGCTTCCGAAAAGCTACGTCGAATTGATAGCCTCGTTAAGCCCCGTCTCGATTAAAATGATGACGTCAAAATTGCACTCCAGGACGTTGCAGTAAAAGTCGTCGATCTTGGTGCGCAGTCCACGTACGTTTTGGTAATAAACCCATAAACGACTAGCGTCACGGGTCGTGTTCTGCAACATGGAAATATTTGGTGAATGGTACAGATACTCACCTCTGGTGGAAACCCTAGGGTTTCCACCGTCCACAGAATGTCGCAAAGTATGATTATTGATAATGGTGCTAACCCTAGGGTTTCCACCGTCCACATGATAGAGCCTTAAGTATTTGTCAGTGGATTGCCGTTGGATCCAGACTGGTTTTTTGAGTAGTCGGTGAATTCACGGAATAATATCCCATCAGGCCACGTAGAAGCGTCGAGAGCTAGTTCTTTCAGCGATGGATCCAAGCCAACTTTGAAGGACATGAAAGTCAGCTTCGTCATATCCACTTCCTTGGGAATGAGACGCACGACGTCAGCAGGTGTTGTTAGATCCAAGCAGCGAGAAGTAATTTTTTGAATGTCCTCAGCAGTTATTAACGGGTGTAATCCGGACAGGTAGAGCCAGAACTTTGGAGGGGAGATCGGTGGTGTTAGACACGGTACAAACAAGTCACTGAGATCAATTGCATTGGTCCCACGCACAGAAGAAGTGCCAATCGGTCCACCTTCATTACCACGACGACGTTTAACACCAAGTCTGGGCCAGGCATTTCCCTTCCTTGATCGATTCGATGGTCGCTCAGCAGGAATATCCATGGAAATGCACTTGTCAACATTATCACTCAGCGATTCCACCAAGTTGAACAGTTGTTGAACCTGAGCCGGTAAGCCATCAGGTGACGGAGTCGTGTCGTGTGCGAGCTCATCAGTAAAATACTGTTTCACACTTCTGCCATTCATTTTATCCCGGCAATTTGAACAAACGAATACAGCCTTGCCTTGCGAGAATAGGTCTTTGCTCGCACAACTGAGGTTGAAACCACAACATTGCATGCTGATGTGGAAGAAAACCTCACAAAAGCCGCAGCGCAACGGCTCGATTTCGTTGATTTCCAACTGGCATTCTCCGCATTGTTTTTTCTCCATCCTTACAGCGAACAAAACAAAACTCAGTGAACAGCAACAAATGATAGCGTTAGCCCGAATACAGAAATGTGGTTGAAAATTAAATCCTTCGGAATCGTCCAAAACAGCAAATTCACAAATCAACTCCAAACCGGCGCCGGTGGTGTAGTGGTAAGCGTGACTGCTTTCTAACTAACTCCCCAATGGGTCTGGGTTCAATCCCAGCCGAGGTCGGTGGGATTTTTCTGAGGCATAAAAATCTCTGGTCACGTCTTCCTTCGGAAGGGAAGTAAAGCCGTTGGTCCCGGCCCATGTGTGTTGTTGTTGAATGGGTGCGATATCCTACGCAGGTGTGGAAGCTGCCTTCCTGCACATTCGATTCCCATCAATGGATGGCAATCGATGTCCGTCGGTGATTGGCACTAGATTGCGGAACAGAGACCGACGTTAAATAAAAGAAATGACAAATCAACTCCACAATTTAGCGATGAAAGCAGGTCCAGATAATACGTCAACGTTGAAAAAACGATTAAAAACTACAGTCAAACGAATTAAAAATAACTTTTAGCGGACACAATGTTAACGCGAATGTAACACACAATGGAAGCGTAGTTGTCGTGATCTTCGAAATTCATGCTGAAGTATCAATCAAATTCCAGTATTTTAACAGGGTGGGCAGTGAACCTAGCAAACCCTGGAATTAAATTCTGAGTTAGCTTTATGACACAGACGTTATTAAAGATTCATCTTTTATTAAAATTTGTAATCACAATGAGCAAAAATCAAGGACATGGTCACTCCGTACAGTATGCCAAAATGCAACTTGCTATCCTCCTCACGATCCCGTAAAATTCTCCTCAGAATCACCTTGGAATTCTCTCTGAAGATTTATTACACAACTTTCATGGAATTACTCTAAGAATGTCTGAGAAATTCAATTCAGAACATCCTTGTTTCTCCCCAGAATTTTGTTGGAATTAATCTTAGGATTCCATATGATGAATTATCTCCTAAATATCTTGGAATCCTAGTCAGAATTATTTAGAAATTAAACGGTCCATGGCCATCCAGGTCAATGTTTATGTCACAACTCCAAATTCTTTCTTATATCAGAGTTACATGTGTTATCGAAAATAAACCACGGAGCTCTAAAATCAGTTTCATGGATTAACCACTTTTACGGAAAATCTTCCGGAGAACAGTCCCATGGCCATCCGTACTCATGTTTATGTCACGACCCCAAATTCTATGTTATATCACAGTTTAATGTGTTTTCGAACAAATCTGGAGTTCTAAGATTAGATTCATATGTTAACCACATTTACGGATATTCCGGATCTTTTGAAGGACTATCCAGGACCATATTTATTTCACGGCCCCAAATTCATTCTTATATCACAGTTCCTAATGTTTTTGAAAAAAAACTACTGAGCTCAATGAGGACCTTCATGGACTGACCTCTTTTACGGGTGTTCCAGATCTTACAGAGGACGGTGCCAGGGCCATCCGGGCCATGTGTTCATGAAAAATCCACGGATCTCTAGGATCAGTTTCATAGACTAAACATTTTTACGGATGTTCCAGATCTTCCAGAGGACGTTCCTATTGCAATCCAAGCCCACGTTTATGTTACGACCTCAAAATAATAGGTGTTTTCGAAAGTTCTAGGACCAGTTTCATGTATTTACCACTTTTGCGGAAGTTTTAGATCTTTCCATTGCAATCTTGGTCCATATTTATGACACGACCCGAAATTATTTCATATATCACAGTTCCTAATGTTCTAATAAAATACCGCTGATCTCTAGGATCAGTTTCGTGGATTGACCACTTTTACGGATGATCAGGATCTTAGGAACGGTCAGGAAGACCGTTCAGTTGTTTCCATAATCCACATAATAAGAACCATGACTGAATTTTGGCTAATTATGAACATTTGTGCTCATTAATCAAAATTATAGATCTTAAGCCTCTTTCAAAACCGATAAACGCTTCACCACATGTGACTGTTTATGATGCTGTCTGGATTTAATCCGCGTGATTTTCGATTCCTCTTACATGGCCCCAATGACATCCTTCCGACAAACCTTGAATTTTGGACACCCTGCTGGCCACAAAGACCATCCATGTAGCAGGAATAGCATTGATCCAACGTAATACGCACGTAGAGGCTGTCCAAAGGTAGACCTGAGCGTCGATGCGAACCGCCTTTCTCATCTTTCGGCAGAGTTGAGTTGCTAGAAGAGCGCCACAAAGTTCAAACCTTGGAAGGGATTGTGTTTTCAAAGGTGCGACCTTTGATCGTGACGCCAGGAATCGAACAAGGGTATTTCCTGACGATAACTGGCTCCGAAGGTGTAAACAGGTTCCGTAGGCCTTCAAAGAAGCGTCAGAAGAGCAGTGCAATCGTGGTAGTTGTTGATAAAATTGCCACCAATTCTCACTAACCTTCGAAGGAACCGGATCATCCCAATCTAGTTTTTCACCGTTTTGCATCGTCCACAAGCGTTGCATTAAAAAATTTGGCTTCAACGATAACAGCTCCAATCAGCCCGGTTGCGTCAAACAGTGTAGCGATAATCGAGAGAATCCTTCGTTTCGTGAGTTGTTCAGTAGGAACCAGCTTGGGGATTTGGAGCTTAAATTTCAACTTATCCGTTCCGGGAATCCAATCCAAACCTAACGTGGTCACCGATGAATTTGAGTCTAAGTTAATTCCCTTAGTTTTGGGAAATGGATAAGTTTTCCTGTGGAACCCCTATCAAAATCTTCGAACAATTCGATGACCATTTCCGTAGATGAAAACCTCCTGCTTCCATCATTCCCTGCAAATCCGCTTTTAGCCTCGATGCCCTTTCAATGTCATCGGACCCTATTATAACATTATATATGTAGGTATCCTCTGGCAATCGGCGTGAAATCGGTGATCTTCAACGATTATTAGCTGTTTCAAGGTTCTAGTAGCTATAAATGGTGCCGGTTTAGTTTTGTAGGTGACCGTGCATAGTTCGTAGGTTTTGATCGTAAGCATCGAATGTGACTCGCACCTTGGTTTTCGTAGACGATTCCTTCACCGCAGGATGGTAGGTTTGATAGGTAACACCGCTTGATATTTTTTGTATATTAATTTATTTAATAAGGCTCAACTGAATTAACTTTACAGAGCCGAGGATTCTTGTTCACTATACAATACATCTTATAACTATAGTCAAAAGGTACAACACAATAAAAAAATTATCTTCCGCTATCCAATAACCCTCCTCCACTGGGAGCCGCTTCCAGTGATTTCATTGTATGGCAGATTCGCCACCGGGGGTCAGAGCGCTTACATTGCAGCAATGGACGCAAAACGTGGTCAGCACTCACACATTCATCACGAAACGGAAGCTTTCCAAAGTCGACGACGCATCGACTGAAAGAAATGCTGATGAAAAACAATAAGGAGGACCACACAATGGTTGCTGCCGAGTAAACAGACGATCGCGTGACACACATTGAGAGTGGTCTGCTTCTGTCGACAGCCGAGTGAACACTGATCCCGCTTGATATCGTTGCCTGTAATTTTCTTTAACCTCCTCCATGTGTTGTAATTGTTGATACTCTTCCATGGAGGCCACGTACTGTTGACATAAGTTGCTATCTTTCGCCAACCTGTCGATTCGAGACTGACAGATTGCAGTTGTCTTGAGTTATCGCTTTAGGTAATTGGTAATGCCATGTGGTACACATACCATCCAGCCAAACATCGAATCGATCAAAGTGGGCATGTTATCTCCAAGCGATATTTTGTGTTCGGTGACAAACAAACTGAAGAATATCTCAATACCTGAATCATATCCACTCCAGTAGATTTGAAAAATCCTAGATCCGCATGATTGATGCCTTGGGGAATCGACCTGATGCGTGACACGTGTGATTACTTTTTTCGGCTTTAAAAATACTGGCCGATGTTAAACATATTTACAACAGCTATAATCTACAGATCGTAGGAATTCTAGTGGTACAAACATTTTAGAAATTCATCAAGAAATTACTAAGCTATGTCTACGTAAACTTGCCGTTACACGTTTTTCGGAGGCTTCGAAGTCCGCATGAAGTATTTTACCCACCGTGATAGGAGTGTTAAAAAGCTTCTTTAGAAGTTACTATAAGAAGCTTATTCTAAAAGCATGCCCGTCGCTCCACTAATGTGACTAAAAAATCAATCCATTTAACTATTCCCTAATTTTTATTGTACTGCATTTTGTTCTTTGAATTAAGGTTTATAACCGATCTTCAAGATCGAAATAAGTTTTTTCAAACAACCATAATTTTCGAAAAGGTTTTATGAAACACAATTCACATTGGAGACTCATAATTTATTCGAGGTCCTGAGGTGGTTTTACCGATTAAACATATAAAGGGATCCGATTCGCGCCATGCGAGACAGACTTTCCCTTTTGACCGAGAACATAATTATTTTGAAAGCATGAAATTTCAGCAACTGTTTGAAGGTTCAGAATTTTATAATGCTATTTACCAAATCCTGTATCTTGAATTTCTGTACCCGAACTATCTTTTTTTTAATTATCTATGTAAATTATTTTTAGATTACCACAAGACTTCCGACCAGACTTGAACATGTTCATTACAGCTAGAATGCTGCTCTTTGAAACTATGAGATGTTATAATAATATTTTTTATATGAAAGATGCAGGAAGAGGAGGTAAAGTTTGTGTATGACACATAAAACCTGTCAATTTCGCTTACAGAGTGTCAGAATAAGCTATTAGCTACTATGAATAGTACTCACTCATCGCGATTACTCATTACAGCCAGTGCTGAGATTTGTCATTGTCATTGACAGACTTTCGCGCGATATTGACAAAATTGTTCGTCACATAGTCACTGACAGACTTGATCCTCAAAAAAACCTTCGTCAAAATCTCATTCATTTTTTCGTCAATGACAAAGATTCACCTGATAACAAAAAGTGTAATTTAGTACATTCTGTGTCACATTATTTTTATCCAAGTAGCTCAGGACGTAGATACTTGTTCAATAAAATGGATCCATGTAATTATTTTGCTCAAGTCATTTAATTTCGTTACAAATTTAGCTAATAAACAAATCTGCACATGTTCGTCACTGACACCATTGTCATTGACAATTGACATGGTTTGCCTTGACTATGACTGTTAGCTCAAATGAGTGACCAAAGCAGAATTGTCAATATCATCGTGTACTGTCGAGATTTTGCAGCACTGATTACAGCTAAAATAACTAATTGTGACCCTCTGAAAGCAAAATTTACAGGTTTTATGTCTTTATCTCCTCTTCTTGAATCTAACATATACAAATTATTATTATAATATTATAGTTTCATAATTTCGAATAGAAGCATTTTAGCTGTAATGTGCATTTCCAAGCCTGTTCCAGACTCTTCGTACGACACTTTACTCAAGAATTATATTAGAATCATCCCAAGATGTCATCAGAGTTGCTTTCAGGGTTCCCCTGAATAATCTGATGATTCTCCCTGGCATGCCCTTGAATGTTTTCCCCATATCAGCCTTAGAAATTCTCTGCATACGACTTTAGAAACGCCTCTATGAAGCTCTTAGAATTCATACATCAATTATCTTAGTATTCTAAATAACTCTTGCAAAATACCCTCATATTAATATCCATAATTATCTTTAAAAGCTCCCGCTTTGAAATACATCATTTTTTTAAGTTCTAAATTATTTCCTTGGAGTTTATTTCAGGATTGTCTTGAAAATCTAAACTATTTAGGAATTTTCAGGATTTTGTTCAGTAAATTCCCTTGAAATTCAGCTGAGCATTCGCAAATCATCCTCCCAGAAATTCGTTTAAATTCCTTTAAGGACTTGTTTGAAATTTGTCACTGATTTCTCCTTGCAATTCCCTTGCATTTCTCTTTTGAATTCCTTTGAAAACAACGCATTTTATTCTCGCAACTAAAGACTGCATTCGAAAAGATTATAATCTATATCCCTAACAACAATTTAGGTTTTATTATGCTCTTGCACACCATGATTTAGGCTTGTAAAATGTTTTAAACCATAGATGTTTAAAACTTGTGATGCTGCTTGGGGTGTTTTACCATATTTAGCTATTTGTGTTAAACCGGGAAAACTGTGTTAGACAACCGAGAATTTAAATTTTGAAATCCGATAACCACACTGTTATTATAAAAAGTCAATGGGTATAAATGTATACATCGGAATACGACTGAGATAGTGTGGACAAACGGATGTGTTGTTGGATGGAATCTCTACAAGTATCAGAAATTTAATAACTTTTTGCATGTGCAATTTAAGTCCATTTTTGATTCAAATAAAAGATATCTTTTAAAGTGATTCTGCCACCTCTTGGTTACTAACATAAACCTACAATGAAAATAGTTTTCATGTGTCTCTTCATTCATTTTGATAATGGAAAAAAAACTAGTTGGAAGTGTAATGTTTACATGATCAAAATCTCGTCACAATCTGTCAAGTGTTGGATTGGGCGATGTTCAGAGAAAGATCGATCTTGACGGATCGATCTTATATTTGGCTCTAATTTCGATCCACTGATTAAATCGGTACCAAAGAATCGATCTTTGGTAGATCGATCTTTAGATTTTTATTTTAATACGCTTGTTTTCGTTGGTACTCTTATAAATTCTTTTCTTAATAATATTTAATTAAACGTTGTCTTGACGGTAAGGAGCAATGAGCACAGGAGGGAGGTAGCCCAAAGCTTCAAATGTAAATATCGGAATCGCAAATAGTGACGTCATTGAAAGAAAGCAATGCTGATGTTGACGTTATGTTCGTTAAATTTACAACGCAGTCTGTGGTGAGAGTAAATCGTTTTTTCGATGTAAAATACTTAAAAAATGTAACACCTTTTTTTTTAAGATCGAAAAGATCGAAAGAAGAGATGGATTTTTCGATCTTTTCGTGGACAAAGAATCGATCTGAAAAATCGGAAATCGAGATGAAAAAGATCGATCTTCCAAAGATCGATCCAAGATCGCCCAATCCTAGTCAAGTGGTTATCGAGATAACTTCCAAGCAAGAAGTGCTTCGACAAAAAATTATCAGGCCAGTCCCACAGGTGGATGGCGAAACAGTTTTGAATCGACAATTCGACCGTGTCCCGTTTGGTAAAATCATTCAAGGAGACCCAGACGACCCAGCGGCAAGCTGGCAGCGGAAGAATAGCGAATACGACCGACCCCGTGAACGCAAGGAAGGTGAGGGATTACTTCAAGCGCAATCCGAACCTTTCGATTCGGGACGTGGCTAAGAAGGTCAATTCTTTCGTCAGGTTCGTTCAGCAGACAATGAAACGGGCCGGACTTCATGTCTTCAAGGTAAGGAAGGCACCTAACCGAACCGATAAACAAAATACGGTGGCCAAATCCCGCGCCAGGAAGCTGTACCGCGAGTGGTTGGTGCAGCCGGAATGCATTAATACATTAAAGCGGACGCCAAGCAGATCCCCGGCCTAGAGTTTTTCGTCGGCAAGTCCCGCCTCAATGTTCCGGAAAAGTTCCGAAATAAGAAGGTCAACAAATTTGCCAAGAAGTACTTAATGTGGCAGGCGATCTGTGGGTGCAGAAAATTCAGCAAGTCGTACATAACGACCGGTACCATCATCGGTCAAATATATAAATAAGGTGACTCATTGTTTTGGCCGTATCTGGCATCGTGTCATTAAGTGAAACCGGTGATAGAGTGGTAGGAAGCCAACGATATTGTTTTTGAGCCGAAGGAGGCAAATCCGCCAAACTCGCTAGAACTTCGCTCAATAGAAAAATTCTGGGCGATTATGAAGGGCAAGCTCCGGAAAACAGGGAAGCTCTTCAAAAACGACAAGGATTCGAAGGATGAGTGGTTGAAAGTGTGTGAGAAAGATGGCGCAAGTGTTGCACAGGATTTGATGGGTAGCCTAGAAGAGGAGGTTGAATAAACCAGCTTTGCAAAACATAACTAATGCGGGAAATGGCTCTAATATTGGCCTATGGATCTAAGATTGGGCCCATCGCTAAAAATCTGCTATTTATCAATTTTATCTAGATGAACGCGTCATTGGGACGGTACTAATGGATATTTTTGGTCGCTATTGAAAATTTAGTCGATTGCTGAATTTATATATGGGCCCAAATTAGGGGAATTTAGGCCGACATTACATCCATTTCCCCTATGTGTTTATTTATTCCCTGTGAGTTTCAAAAACATCCAACTTAAAATGAATTTTTGGTGATAATTTTTGTCTTATGTGATCACAGACAAATTTTGTGAAATTCACATGAATTTTCGCCTACTACTGTTACTACTGCTATTACTACTTTATTTTTTTTATCCGTTAGTCACTTTTTCGCTATTTTTGGCACTTTCCGATTGATCATAAATCGCTTTTTAGTTACTATTTCAAAACTATGTTGTCACTACGTTACTATTTTATTGGAAACTAACCTCACCTAGCCCTGTTGTCATCGATTAAGTGAAAATCGTTCCTACTGTCCATAATAAGGAGATCAAGTTCCCCCGATTGCCACCCTGGAATCGCCAGTGGAGATAATGATAGCAGTGGATCAAGAATTACCTCAGCTACATGTCACTTTCGTCAGATATGTTAAACGCTACAAACAGTAAGGAGGGGTTGTCACATTAAATAAGAAACAATGCTACTAAGCAAACTTCAAATTGGGTTTCCTCGAAATAAAAAAAAATCCGCTTGGTAAGCTTGAGAACCACTGAATAATTGCATTAATTGCAGTCCAAGCTGTAACCGTGGCTGTAGAACATGCTCATTAGTGTGGGTCAAGTTTGTATGGTGAATCACAACTCCCTGTTTCCCACTGCTCTTTCGATCTATGCTGAGATCCGGATTCTGGATTTGCAGGAGAATTTTAAAGTTATATGGGAAAATGTATTGAAAACGGAAAGAACTATCAATTTGCTTGACAAAAATTCACATAGGGGAAAAGTATGTAATGTCGGCCTAAATGCCCCTAATTTGGGCCCATACATAAATTCAGCAATCGACTAAATTTTCAATAGCGACCAACAATATCCATTAGTACCGTCCCAATGACGCGTTCATCTAGATAAAATTGATAAATAGCTGATTTTTAGCGATGGGCCCAATCTTAGATCCATAGGTTAACATTAGAGCCATTTCCCCTATTGCTCAATATTTCCCAAACCTAGGACTTAGATTGAACAAACTATGCAGAACAACTTTGTCGAAGCCTTAAATCGATCGAGACTCCTTTTATCAAAAGTTATTTGTTTTTACTTTAGGTCAAGTGTTTCACGCGCCAAGTGTGCCGTTACCATGTTACAGTTGCTATAAATCGTTGGATACGCATGGTAGTCTAGTCGCATAGGAGTATTGAGCGAAAACCCAAAACTTGATAACTTCAAAAAAATATAACTAAAAAACGGAAAAAAAAATTGCGGATTTTTTTTATGTTGTGTAAAAATCCTAAATTTTCATGGAAAAATATAAAAACATATTGCGCCCTCTGTCTACAAACACTGAAAACCATAAAAAACAATACAATCAATGTTTTTCAAATACAAAATCACAACTGTTTGATATCTTATTTAATTTTTATCTTATTTTTTTTAGTGGTTCAAAAGTTATAAATTTTTGAAATAAGTCATTTAAAAAAAATCAATTTTTTGGATCACCCAAACATGGAAATGGTCACTCAAATGGTATTTTGACGATAAGGAACAAAATTACCCATTTTTACGAAACCACCGAAACGAGGACCACCATATCGTTTTGCTATGAAATGGCTGTAAATATAAGCGTGTAGCTATTTGTAGAGCACTAGGCATAAAGTAAAAGGTTAATAACTTGTTGCACACAAGTCAAATCCGTAAGCGGTCTTCAATCAACTTTTTCTGCACGGTTCGTTCAACCTAAGTCTCAGGTATGGGAAATATTGGGCAATGTGTGAATTTTCGACAAGCAAATGAATTGCTTGTCTTTGATTCCCATACATTATCCCATACAAACTTTTAAGTTCTCTCGCAAATCCAGACCGCAGCCAAATTCTTAAAATTTGGCGCAGTTGTTGGGAACCTCAATACAGATCTGCAGAGCAATGGGGAACATGGGTAGTAAAGTTGACCCACCCTAGTGCTCAGTTTGTTATTACTGATTGTGCAACAAAAGCTTCCACGTTCCACTACAGCACTGCACTCGCCGATGCAATGAAGAGACTGCTCTTAACCTGGCATGATTGTTCTTTCCAGGAGCCAACCGAAGTGCGAAGAACTGAGTGCAAGGGTCATCCATCTCTCTTCAACGGGCTTTAGAAGTGAGAAGTAGCAGCAGCCGTATCATCATCAACCGCCTATCATCCACCACCAGTTTGATGAGAAAACGCGGTTCTGCGGCTCAACCGAAGGAAATTTCTCACAGGCTGCAGCTACGGTGGTGGTGATGTAATTTTCCCTTTAGCAGGCTAAAGGTGTGAACAACGGCACTAACGGGATCGATGAGAAATTAGATTGTGATCACATTATGCCGTGAAAAATTGCTGCCATCAGTTTGACCCAAATCGATCCAGCAGCCAGAAACGGTGTGCACGACGGTTTCCGCTTGGTATCGCAGTATAAGGGAACTGAAATCAATAACAGCTCAATTACTTTCCAATCCATCTTCCAGGAGGGGTGGGGAGGGGAAGGCCAAACCCGATTCCAAAGCTCGCTCGTTCTTCATGCTAATTAATCGCTCTCTGATTGCCTTGTACAAACAAGGCAAAATTGAATTTCAATAAGACAGCTGATATCGACCTTACAACCAAAAACAGTAGATAAGCCACCGTCACCGCCGCCTACGTCACTCGTTGCCTTTTCTTCTATATGGAGATGTTTGCGCTGCCTTGATCTGCCGTTTTAGCTCCGGCTTCTGCCAGTAAACGAATTTCGCATAGGAGCACAGCACAAACAACAGCCATCAGTAACAGTGTGAGTGATGAGATGATGTATTACTCTGAGACGCCCGTCGCCGCTGCTATGAACCTTTGTTTGCTTGTGTTTTCTGTCTGAATGCTTCACCGAAGCAGGTACTCCTCCCTCCTTCTCCGGAGGAGGTTTACATAAACAATTCTGCGCTCTCCATGCAAAATACCCACTCGTGCTCGAGCTGACGGCATTCGGGATTGAGTGAGGCTCAAGTGATGCGGGTGGAACCGTGGAAGGTTGGACTACGCGCTTTGATAAAAGCTAGCAACTCTTTATTCAAAACATGTGCACAACATGCCAATTTGCGATGGTTATTTAGAAAATTGAAACCTCACAACTTACTGCCCGAACGAATACGCTACAAACCGTTGGATGATTAATCACTTCCCGTTCATAATTCATCAACACGGTCGTCAACAATGAGTCTTTCCATTTTTCTCCGCTCCCGGGAAAATAACACATCCACCTAATTTGCATGAAATCGAATCCACGCGGGTGTGTGTGTGTGTGTCAGCGAGGAAGAGGGATTCGCGACTCCAAAAAGGTGTTCGTCTCCTCCTGAGCTTAACAGAGAAGGTTCACATGTCTACCAGGGCGCGTGATTCGACACACTTTAACGAGATCACGTTCCTATCACCTGGTGGTCGTCCCATCTTATTCATCTGTCTGTGGGTTGTTTTCCCCAGCTCGGCAAATTTTTGTGCGCGGTAACAGATGCAATCTAGATTTCCGTGCTGAGATTCTGTGGATCATTTTCCGAAACTTAGCATCTAATCGTCACCCTTGCTGAGATCTCAGTAAAATTGGTTTGCCAAGAGCTCGGAAAAAAGACTGAGATTCAGCTAACGAAATAAAGGGTGTACATCAGGATGATCAAAGGTTGGGACGCCAGATGATTTGTTTTTTTTTTTAAGTCTACGGTGAAAATTTAAAAAGTTTGGGAATGTTAAAAAATGTCTGCAAAATCATTTTTGACGAAACGATCGAAGTATGCTTTCGCCGCGAGTGGACGTGTTTATTTTTCACTGTCAATTTGTTAGCTCGTGTCGTCTAAATTTTGAAAATATTCCTAACCGTGTAGAACAGCTTAACCTGAACAATGTGAAAATATGAAAGGATAATTACCAATTTATCACGGGGGTTAATGTATGCTGAAGCCTGAAGCGAAACTTTGATATTCTTGGACCGTAGGATTTGTAGTGATAGATACCGTACCTGGTGGCCAGTTTGCAGCCAACAGCTCAAGATGGAAAAGACAAAAATTTGTGAATTTTTACCCTGCAAGCGGTTGCAAGCGGAAAATCAACTGAACTAGGAGTTTCACGGACTTAAACATGAAGAATTCAAGGTTTCTGGTGTCAAGTTCAAAATGGTTATTTGGTAAACATTGGACACATTGAGTAAGATAATTCCTGGTCGTTTTGATGGTAGAGGCATATCTCTGATATTGACAAGGAAAATTATTAGGCCTTATCTAACCTAATCATTTTCCGGGATGCTTTCTTGTACTAGCTGCATTTGCATTAGATTAGATTAGATTAGATTAGATTAGCAAAATCCTTGTTGATGAAACTTGCTCTCGCTTTCTACCACTAGCCGGAGATGAACCAGCCTCGTGCTGAAAATCTCCCAAAACAAGAAATCTAAATCCATCCATTCTTCAACTATGACCAGAGGGGTTTTGCACAATATGAACGCATACAGTATTCATTTTACATATTGAAGTAATGATTATATGCATCAATATTGCAAAAACACCACTCAGGTTTAAGTAATAAGTTGATCGGTTTTTAGTCGACACAAAGATACACAACCTATTAAAAAATCAATTAAGATTTGTGTTTCTATTTCTCGACCATTTTTGGCTACCCAGTAATCGAAATACAACTGATGGTTCTTTCTGGGAATCGGGAAATATGTTTATTATGTGACCAGATCTACTCATTTTGTTGAATGAAATTCCCTAACATTCAATCGAAGTGTTTTGTTACTTCATACGTGAAGTTTACGATTTTCAGAGTTGGGATGAAATCAAGAGGAAATCAACACTGCACACTGTGCCGAAACTCAGTATGACACACTGTTTGGCACGTTAAGACACGCTGATACGTAAGTCACGAACAATATTATATAAAACGGCAGCACTGTTAAGCACTGAAATTTTTCTAATCGATTTTCCCGTTGCTTAGGTTTGCTTACTGCAAATGAAAATATCCGTCAATACTGATGCAACAGTGATTAGTCCTAGAATTTTAAAAATTTATTGATACACGCAGAGTTTGGGGCCGTTTTTAAAATGCAAGAGGCATAGGATGAGGTAAGTATTGTCAAAAGTTCTGCTAGATTGAAAAACTATTAAATATATATATATATATACAAACACAACTTTTAGGCGTACTTTTAGAAACAGTTGAAGCTAGAGTATGGCCAAATAAATTTCCACATCACTGTTTAACACTGTTAAACGACACATTTCGCGACACACCAGTGAGACTCAGAGGGTGTTTTAATGATAACCTCTGAAAAAATATTTGGTAGCTCTAAGCAAAGATAGCACAGCCGTTTCACTTAATCCTGAATACGATCCACCGACAGATTCAATTCGCGGACTTGTACCACCATTCAATGACGACTGGATGCCGAAACAGAACCATTTATTGGCAAGTTCTGTGAAGAAAATCAGCGATCATGAAAACTATGCTGTTGGTGAAAATTTTTATGTTATATTAGCCACGATGGTCATCGGGGCATCACCGTTTTGTGTACTGTACAAGTGCAGTGATCATAAAATTCACTAATGAACATGTGCTCCAAAAATGGCAGTACGTGGAAGCTGAACTGGAAGAAGCTGATACAAAAATAGTTGCTCATTGTTCAAACGACGATCCGCGTCTGGTAACTGCAATGAAAGTTCAAAGCGAGGGGGCAACTCTATCTAAGATGCAGGAAAAAATTTGCTTTGCTGATGAGAGATGCTTGCACGCTTGGTAGATAGAAAGAAGATTGTTGAAGATTTTGAAGATTTGCTGCAAAAAGGTGGAGAGCGATGCTAGTAGATGGGTTTAGATGCAAAAGATGAAAAAAGATTTTTCGTAGATTGATTAGCTAGTGTGAGATTTTCCGACCATCTTAAATAGAGATTTAGATGTGTCAAACGCCCAGGTTCACATGCATACCACACATCTTGTTATATTTCTAACATGTACATTCTTTTTAGCATATAAATAGTAAAATGGGTTTACTCCCTGCCTTGGTCGCTTGTCTTCCAAGCCTTGGTTTGGGTCCGCCTTGGCTAGCCTGGTTAAGATCAGTTCTGTAGGCCGTACTGATAACCCAAAAATCTTGGTAGAAGCCTTATGATATTTTATGTAATTCTACCTTTTCCGAGATGAACTCAAAGATCAGAAGCAATGTTTGTGATGATGTGGTGGTGCTTGAATTCGTAATCTTTGATGTAATAAAAATATATTTACTTCTGTGATTGTGTTCATGTCAGTTCCTTCATGACACACTCGTTTTGCATCATTGAACCAAGCGGAATGAATGAACTCACTACATACGTGTTATTGTATGATCACATCTCCATTTTCCATCTTTCAATAAACCATCCATAAGAGCTTGAAGTTGCAATCAAACAATCTCAAAAGTCATAACTGCAGGGTTGCCAAACTCATGGTATACTGAGACTGAAATCTATATTGCGCCACTTTGGCTCATTCAGCACAACGCTTGGCACAGCCTTTGGCACAGATAAAGTACTCGTCGCAGATTGAGATGTGCAAAGTTGAATACCCCTTGGATGAAATGCTATACTAATATCAAACATGAAGCTTTAGTGCAATAATCTATTAACTAGAGAAGTTCAGAAGATGATAGATTGTTAGAGTACGGCAGTGCTAAAATTCAACAGAAGTTGAAATTGAGCGAAGGGCCATTTATGCGACAATACTAATCAAATTCGCACTCCATTACTTAACTCATACTTTGATGGATGAGGGGATTTGAGGTATGTCCTTAAATCCACAGGCGCGTTTGAGTTGCTCATATATAGTCTGTGGCTTTGGAATAGTTCTAGCGAAAGCATTTCCTGGCAATGGTGCTACATTTCTATTGTTTTGCTTCTCTCGTCTTGACAAACGTAGTCATCTCAGAGAGAAGCAGTAGGGTGGTGTTGCGTGCTGTACCATCATCAGCATTGATGAAAGCTGCTCTGGCCTTGAGTTTTTACATTTAATCAAAGTGGTTTGTTGCTTCATATGTGAACTTTCTCTAGCTAATAAATTATCGGCATTTATAGACAACACACTGATAAATAAATATATACAACCAAGGGCGTGGACAGGTTCCAACTCAGAGGAGTGCAAAATCTCGAATTTATCTAATTTTATTTCAAAGGAAGAGAAATTTAGCTCCAATAATCAAGGATATCAAAGTTTTACTAAATTTTACTAAGTCTGAGATCTCAAAGCATTGAATCTTTAAAACGTCTCATATTCTAGACTCTTGGAAATTTATCCTTGTCTGGAATTTGAATCTGAGTAATCTAATTTTGTTTAAGTGCCGAATAACGAAGATTGTTTCAATCATGAAAACTTTTCCTAGCATAAGACTAATATCTACCGAGTCTCAAGTTTTTATTTTTTCTGTGATGTGTGATCCTAAATCACGAAAAACGTTCTATATTTGAAACATCTGATGCCCACGGGATTCTTCAAGGATGATTTTTAGAACTTTCTCAAGAATTCCCTCAGAGCCAGAATTTAATCAGAACTCAGCTTAGAATTATCTCAAGTATACCCTTAAAATTTTCTTCCTAATACTCTATAAAATCTCTGCAAAATACTTGTACGATTTGAGCTGTCTTTATATTATTTATTTTTTGTTGTGTTCATCTTCGCCCGAAGAACATTTTTACAGCAAAAAAATTGTAAAATTTTAGAGGAAAATTGGATAAGTCAGAAAACTATCTTCTCTTCCTCTATGTATCGTGAATGCTCGAAATTGTTTAAAACAAAAGTTCAATTTTTTGTGGAACGAAGTTTACCGGGTCTGCTAGTTCTTAATAATCCTCACAGTATTCCCCACGAATTCCTCAAAAAATTCTCCTTAAATTTATTTTGAATTCTTCTCCGCATCGGTTTTATCACATAACATATGTGGAACTCGATTATCAAAAATTGAACCCGTTTCAGTGATTTCAAGTGGTGTAGAAAGGCATCGATCTGTCAAATTGATTATACCAGCTGTAAAATGAGAAAGGGAATCAAGGGGGTAGGCAATTCTATTAAAATAATAGTAACCTGGTATTATTTTTCTGTAGTTATGGCAAAATGTGGGGAAACTCCACCGGAATACTTGTTTAATTCTTCTCATTCTAAATTTGAGCGGATATATTTTTCTATTTTATTTCTGTAAACTTAGAAGAATAATGTAAGTACCTTTTGTTTCGTTAAAATTTTTCTAATTGTTTGGAACCAATTGCATCAACCTTTGAATTCATTTGGATTCGTAGGAGGAAAAATATGACTGCGCAATTAGTAGTTTACTGCATTTGGAAGTCCAGACAGAAGCAGCATAATTTTGCAACAAGTTGCCCGGTTTGAGCTGAAAATATGCAGTGTTTTAAGGTGACCATTATTCCGCTAGCTGTCTCAAAGTTACCAGGAACGGATATTTTTCTTGTCAAGATTAAGCACTATTTACAAACGCTTTGCGTAAAGAGACGGCACTTCACTGGTGGAGTGAAGAGATAATACAAAGTTCGCTAGATTCATGCACAGATTGACAGATGATTATAGGATTTTACCATAGGAGTAAAGAGAGCAATGCAGAGTCATCGAAAACCGCCAATACTTACTGAGCATGCCACCATATATCTGCTTCTCTTTCAAAAGAGCAAATATCGCAAACGTAAACAATTACTTTTTCCGCAAATTTCTCGAGAATGAAAAACCACTCAAGTAAACCACTGCGACAATTATGTAGAAGGAGAGTCCCCCTATCTGATAGAATTGGTGGCTTACATGGATTGACATTGAACTACGAGAAATTTACGAAAGAAGCCATTGTTTACGTTTTCAACATTGGTCCTTGTGAACGCTCAGTGTCGATATCATGAACATTCTATTCTGACAGATCGATGGCCAACTATACCAGTTATACCACTTAGGCAATACAAAAAAGGGGCTAACTTTTAGTCAGTTATTTTGCATGAAGTTCCACATAAGTTATGTGGTTATATGCTCTCTCGAAAATAACATGAAACTATCCTCCTTGAAATACTCACCAAAATTTCCCTTGAAACTCTCCTAATGCTCCAAAACTTATCAGCGGAGTATTCTATGAGTTTCCTATGCTTATTTCTTAAAATTTCGTTGGAGCTTCCCTGGGAATTTTATTTCTTTTGGAATTCCCTTGAAACTTTCCTCAGCAATCTAATCTATTAAGAATTCCTTTTGGATTTTTCATCTTCCCTTGAAATTGTTTTCACAAACACCTTGGAATTCTCCTTGGAAATTACTGGCAGTTCACATTAGTTTGGAATTTTTATCACAACTCTTATAAAGATATCCTCCGCATTCCTATGAAGTACCCCTCGAATTCTTTGCACAATTGTTATCTTTCTAAACATACTCTTAGTGTGTTACAAAAATTAAAATGGCGGCATGCTTCGAATGCCTTTTCTATACACCCAGAAAATTCTTGAAATTCTCCTCCAAATTCCAAGTCCTCTAAATCAGCTAGGAAAGTGAAGCATTTTAGTTACTTGAAGGTGTCACCTGGGACGAACTAATATAATAAATATAGGTCAAAGTCAAAAACAACTTGAAACACGTTAAATTTTGGATAACATGCACAAGTGCAGGTACTTAATAAATCATGGGTTATGGTTGATTGGGTGAATTAGAGATTTCAATTATTTATTAAATTGGGCTAATGAGATATCATAATCATCAAACGAAAATTTAGACAGCCTAATGACATTAAGTAGATTGAAAAAGGAGTTAGGATGCGGGGGTCCGCTTAGGGAGGCAACTAGCCTTTTCATATATTGTCTGTTTATTTTGATGGTTGCTTTAAAATATAAAATTGGCATATATGTGAAAGGATGAATCAGTGGGAGATGGATTTAGGGTTTCTTTACATTTTGCAGCACAAATCTAGTACTGTGCGTTATTTCATCAAAACCCCCCAATAACCGACCTCTTCAATCCCTTCCATTTCCCATGGCGTTCAAGTGGTCCACATAGGCTATTCAGCCATTACCCTTCCTTTATCCTCGACTTTGGATTGACTTGCGCTTCACAATTGAACAGTATTTCTCAATTGGCCTTAGGTCTGGAGTATTGGCCGAATTCATCTCCTTGGGAACCACTGTGACGTCATTTTCACTGTGCCACTGTTTGGTGGAATTTGAGTAGCGGCAGCTTGCAAAATACGGCCAGAATAGGCAATCCACCTTATGTTGCTCCAGAAAAGAGAGTAGTCTCTCCCGTAGGCACTTCTCCTGGTATATTTGCTGGTTCACGGTCCCAGAAGTAACGTAAGTTTCGCTTATCAGCCAAGGAACTTTTGGGGAATTTCGACTTCGTTTTGATTTTGCATTCTTCTGGGGCACTCTTCCGGTCAACCGAGGTATAAAATTCCTGCCTAGGAATTTGAGCAACAACTGCCTGGACCGGATAGACCGGGATTTTCATTTCGAGCGTACAGGATCGAATCGTGACGTTCTTGCGCCGGTGAAGCCATGATGTAAACAAATGAACTTATCCTGACAACCAATGCCTACTGTGATGGTCAATCCTGGAATATTGTAGCATTGTATGGTCTTCTTTTTCAATCACGCACGAAGAAAGATTAGAATCAGTACAAAAGCAAATTCTATTATACGCCCTTCGTTAATAAGGTTGGACATAATTTCCTCTTCCACCATATGAAGCACGCTGCATGCTTATAAACATACACACATTAAAAGAGCGTCGTGAATATTCAATGGCTTCATTTGTAATAGATATCGTTTCGCAACGCATAGACTCAACAGAACTTTTATCAAAATTAAGTTGAACCTACTCGGCAATTCAGAAAATCATCGCACAAATTATGCAAAATATGGGCCATTAAATCCCATGATCGCCTCTTACAATCAATACTGCGAAACCATTGGCTTTACAATATCTCGGCATAAACTAAAACAATAGTTTAACTCCATACGGAATTATAATTCATAAGAACAAAAATAGGACAGAAGACACTGCTTAGTTTTCATTTCAGACAAAATTGTACTTTTTACATTTTCATTCAAAGAATTTTCTTTTTATATTTAAGAAAAAAAAAACTGTGTATGGGTCATTCCAACTCAAGTGGGTTCACCACCTGTGGTCTATGTCACCGATTTGAGCCAAAATTGGCCAAAAAGTTCATTTTGGCATTCTGAACAAACCCCTTTTTTGATTTAGCTCTTAAGTGCCCAGATCCTTCTGGGCTACAACCCTGGATCTTCGAGATTTTTAAAAATTTCAATGTTCAGAAGAGATTACTCCACAACCAAATAAGCTATTCGTGATCTTAGAACGTCAATTTGAAGGGTTTTGACGTAGAAATACGTCTTTGTTGACTATACTGGGGTGCGAATCAAAAATTATGTGTGGTGAAATAGTGTCAGGTTATGAACGCTTGTAACTTTGTCATTTATAGATGAAACCTAAATACAAATACGCCAATCGATAGGATATTACTTTACAAATCTGCTAAAATAAAAACTTTTACAATTTTCCATTAAAAAGCTTGTGAAATATGTAGAAATGATACTTTTATCACTGTGTTTATTAAATAAACGTTTTCCCCAAACCCAGTCATCATAATCGAGTACCCATGGTGGCACATCGTTCAGCTTGAACCTGAAAATATTTAAACCAGTGCTTCTTTGGACGGCGAGGCAAGCAAGAGGTGGATTTTCTTTCTCTCTCTCTACCGTCGTGCTGAATATTCTCGAAGGCACTGTGACCGGATGAAATCGGGCAGGTGTGAGATTGAGGATGTCGTACCGAAGCTAATTGTTGCATCGGACAACGTGGTGGAGATCGAACCATCGGTCCTTCTCAGGACCACAAATTTTGACAGAAAGATTTATATTCCTGGGATAAATCGGCAGTACCCCCCCCCCCCTTTAAATGACTCGTTGGACGTAAAATAAACGATTATTGGCATCCATTCTTTAGTATTATTAGAAATTAGAAAGATAAAACTTTTCTCCAAACACACATTTTTCATGTCCATATGTTATATTCATAGAAAATACACGGCATACATTTGAAATGACATAAATAGGTCCAACCAAAATCCATTACCCTACACCGGGCAAGTTGAAACGCGTGGAGAAGTTGAAACAGTAGATGTAGATCTTGAGATTAGTTCTAATAAAGTAGTTTGCGGTAGTACACAATGCCTCTCAAAAATAATTGCAGTGAATATTCACTTCCGCTAAGAGATACACGTACCGTTTCAACTTACCCTGCTAGCCATTAAACATTAAACAGGTGGAGAAACTGTAAACGAGTTTTTGCTCTGACTTTGAACATTTTATTTGTGAAAAGTCACAGTATTCTATTTTGCATCATTCTACGAACACGCTGTAAGCTACATAATGATGATGCATGATACTTTTATGTTAGGGTTGTCCTCCAAATTGGAAAAAAAGAAGAAATTATCGTTATACCCCTTTCTCCCCTACTTCGCTGACATATGAACCAACATTTTGTTCAATATTGAAAGTACCGTCTTCTGATAAGGAAAACAACTGCCTGTTACGTTATCATAAAATGCAACCTTCACTCTCTTCTCTGCTTCAGAGACTTAATTTAAAACTAATGATGGAGCTACTGAAGAAAATTGACGTATTTTTTGGCAATTGTTTTATCCAACAACATGCATGGCGTCTTTGTGGACTATACTGGGGTGCTACTCGAAAATATACAACGGCTTGTTTAGTACTCCATATTTGAATTTTCATAATTTATCACATTCCAGGAAAAAAATACTTGAACCAACATTAAACCATAGCCAAAACATTGAAATATTTTAATTTACGATAACTTTATCTTAATAGTCAAAAATGCATTTCATACATTAATTTTGCGTAGTTCTACGTCATACTGCGGTCGTGTCTAGGACACAACACTTTAATTTTGTTTTATGTAAATTCTTATAGGTGTACCCACATTTTGTTTTTTTTTTTTTTTTTTTTAATTAACTACAGTAAACAGGCTGATTACTGGCAGGTATCCAAATTTTCAAAAAATTGCCTGGGCGGGATTTTTTATATCCTGATATTTTGGGCTCAAATTTTCACCACACGTTGGAAAACTGTTCTACTTGATGTGTTTCCAGTTTTTGAGATATGATCAGATGAGTGAATTGGAGTTTTAAGCTTTTCTGGTGGAAAAATCAATGCTATTTATTTTTTTTTTTCTTGAATTAATTAAATTTGAATTTATTTATATTAAGAAATAAAAAATGGCAGCCCTGCTTTGGCTCAATAAAACAGATAAAATTATACTTAATAAGTGAAAAAAAATCTCCTTAAAAAAGATCGGGTTGCTCCTTAAATGATTGATCAAAATACGTTAAAAATCTTAAAATGCTCAGTAAATATTTAAAGTATGCTCCATAAAATAGAGAAAACTGTACATTAAGCATTTGAAAATGCTCCTTAGTATGCACCGCTTTGCACCATTTTGAAGTGTTATTGTACCATATATCATTGGAAAAGCTGCTGTAGAAAGGTTAATAAGTACCATGAAATCAGCTGAAATGTTCAGTAAAAATGCACAAATGCACACAATGATTTACTGAACATTGCAGCTGATTTCATGGTACTTATTAACCTTTCTACAGCAGCTTTTCCGATGATATATGGTACAATTACACGCACGGTTTAGTTCCAACACTTTTGGAACCTGGCGATATATCTACACGGAGATGAAAAACCACCCAAAATTAAGTACTTTTCCCTCAATTCCGGGATTGAGCCCAATAACCCAAATTTGAGTAAATCGCATATTGCAGTTTCCATATAACGCCAACGAAATAAGTACCTACTCTTAAGAATATTCTACCCAAAATTAAGTTTAATTCACGTAAATTTGAGAATATGCAATTTACTCAAAAGTAACTTATTGGACTGAACTATATCGATGGGTAGAATCCCTCGTTCCTTTTTCGACAGCAATAAAGAATGTAAGTTAGGGGCTGAACTCAATATTAAGTAAAAAGAATTCAAATTTTGGGTGGTATTTTTTCTCCGTGTAAGCTCATATATTGAACTGATTTTCCACGCAAGGTTCCTTTTTACTTCTATAATGATGTGAAAAATAAATGTTTTATTCTTTCAGTTATTCAGAGATGTCAGCTTCTAAAAGATAACACACGATTTTATGCAGATTTATGACATGCTACATTTTTACGTCCATGGCTGCTTGAAATTTTACAACAGTTATTCTGAATCACCCTGTACAGAAAATCAGCTCAATTATTTTTTTTAAGAATACACGTTGGTTTCAGATCGATTGGTAGCTCAGCAACAAAATGGCAATGGCCGAGTAACGGAGGATTAAGTGAATTTCGGACTAACATTTCTTCCCCATCCTCACCAGATACAAGGACGTTGCCAGGATTCCTCTGGTCGGTTGGAATATGAATCATTCTTTATCTAAGCGATAGTAATTTACCCAAATTACTATCTAACAGTTACGGATGCAGATGGGTCTCCTTCTTAACAGTTTGGAGCTTGTACCACCTACAAAATTGTGCGACTTGAACTATACGTGATCGGACATCTACGTGGATCATTTCCGCTATAGAAATGTACTACGATTGGTGCTGTTCGTCACCATGATAGAACTCAAAATAAAGCAAAATTTCGTATAAAAGCTGGCATGAAAAACTCGTTTCGTAATATGGCCCAGAACTGCTTTTACCCAAATCATGAAACAATTTTAAATCAATGTCGACAGTTCGCCTCCCATCGAACTGCTAGCCATTAAGAGCGGAGCCCTCGACCCGTTTCTCGCCCATTGTGCAAATATGACATGAAGCACTCGGGAATGCACTTATAAATATTAACAAGCAGCCCTACTGCTACCGCTGCTGCTTCCGTCGTCATCGGGTGACAAGTTACTCCTTTTATCAAGCACCCATCTCGACGTCGTCGTCGTCATCATTTAGTTATAAGCCGCACCAAACTCTGCACTGTTAATGGAAAACGGTCGTTAAATCTTCATAGCTTTTTAACTCTCTGCCCTGAAGTTTTGCTAAATCCATTCGAGCACCAGCCAACTAGTCTCACTGTGGTTGCAGCTGTTGACTTCCATATAGTTGTTGTAGTAAAAACGGGTAAATCCTAACGGGGTTGATCTGTTGCGGATTGGCTGGAGCTGAACAAAAAATAAAGAGTGCACTTCTCGGTCCTGCATTCCTGCGCTTTTCCCAGTTGGCCCAGTTTGTTGGAAAAGGCGCATATCCCAACCAATAGTGGAGAGCGCGGTGACAACTGATTAGAGGCGAAAATAGTTCCACTTTTAATGCCTCACTCCCCGGCTTCGTCATGCATCCTCACAACTGCTACCAGCTACAGGTCCCATTAAGCCGTTGAATGGCGTGGTATACGAAGTTATCTCTGGTGGGTTTTTTTTCTCTGCTCGGTCGTCGTGTGTTGCACCATGGAGATAAGCGGTACCAGTCTTGGCGGGTGCAGATCTAACTGCTAGCCATTCTGCGTCAGGTGAAGGAAACGGGCCTCAGGTACTTGTTATTTGCGGTCCAGCCGGCGTCGAACCACCGATGAAAGGACGTGATGCGGTTCGAAGTTGGAAAATTACAAGCTTGCTGGCTGGTGTAGTCAGCCAAAGCGCACCTATAGTGCCCAAATGAGAGCAATTTTCATCCCCCCCACCTCTTTGCAAACTGGCAACCACTGCTGGGTGGCAGTTTCGAGTTACAAACCGAACGGACCTTTTCCTGGGAGGGGGTTGGCCATTTAATGGAGTTTAAAAATCGTGTTCGATTCTGGGACAACATGATCAAGTGGGGGCCAGTTTGGTGCATGTACATGGCATTGTAAAACTGAAAACTGGGTGGCACAAAGTACCGTTGCTAAGTGCCACAGTTTGAGTCAATTGCCGATGCTTCTGGAAGTTTGACGACGCTTGGAAAATGTTCCATACCCAGAGCCGGTTGGGGAATTTTCATTGGTCGGAAATTGTTCATAACGGAAATTTTCCGAACAGAAATGAAGAGCTGACGTCCGTTCTATTATTGTTTGTATTTGCCATGGATAGCGCATTATAAAAAGTGCAGTTTTGGCTGCGTTGGCTAGGGATTTCCAAGCATTTTAATTTGAAAAGCAGGTCACCTGCCATTAAATAGGTCAAACACCATTTGATTTCATTTCATTTCTAGAGATCTTCATCAAATTTCAACCTGGTGCATCTATGTAATGAAAAACCACGTGTATTGTGGAAGCATAATTCAACATCTTCTTATGTGAAAAATTCGTTTCATATCCACGTAACATTGAGTCAAGAGTCAAAGCTCAACTATCAAGAGCCATACAGATTATTCAAAGAATCATCTCCGTACTGGGAACTGCAATTCCCACCATTCCCATAAACATTTTTTCTCACCTTTTACTAGTTAGCACAGTTTCAAACTTAAAGCTCCAGTAAAGTTGTTAACAACTCACATTTCCCATCACAGACCTATCAACGACGAGGGCGAGGGGAAAATTACTGCACTCCGAACCGCCCAGCACAAAACGCTTCCCTATTTTTATTTTTTTATGAGATTCAACATCAGCCTCTCGAAACCATCATCCTTCCTAAGACGTCACGTTTTCACTGCAGCAGCCGACACAGTCGCGTTCTTTCTGCTTGCTTTACTTCTATGTAACACACATCTCACCGCGCTGGTTGCTGCTGCCGTATCCCATCAGGTTGAATTCTCACACTTGGAGCAAAGCACGCTCGTTGAGGCCCTTTCGGAACTCCCATCCCCTCACCCTCCTGCTGCTCTCGTCCATTAACGTATTAGTGCTCCTCGGCGAGGTGACTTAGTGCAACCATGAACGAGGCAATAAAAATCATCATCATCATCATCCTCATCTCCATCGCATCGCATCGGCTTCTCATTGCATAATTCTTCGCTTCCCTCCTCCCCCACCTCCTCCGAATCACCTCGAAGTCTCGAAGCCGGAGCCCCAAGAGGCCCTTATGTGCCTCACTGACTTATATTTTGTTTTTGCTGGTCCTTTTCTGCTCTTTCTTCACAACAGACCGTTGTCGCTTGCTTGCTTGCTTGCTGGTGCGCTACCACACGCGAAGGAGCTAAGAGCGGTTCAAAGCTCACGTGTTCTTACGAAACAAAACAGCCGCCAGTTCAGAGAGTTGTGGGGGTCTCTACTCGATCCCCAAGAAGCAGAGGACAACGACGAGAAAGAGAAAAATCTTCCCAAAGTGAATCGTTTATGACCGATCGGAGGCGGTGGCGGCTGGCCAGGGTACCGGCAGCAGAGTGTTGGAGTAGGTTTCTGGGTAACAAGGCCTCTATGCTGTTTGCCCGCTCGCTTGTCTGCGTCGCCTACCAGAGAAGTGTTCTTCAAGAATCTCAGATCTCTCAGCTGGTTACGTGTGGGAATTATGTAGTTGAGGCAGTCAGGGGTGTGCAAGTGCTTGTTTAGACAAGAATGCAGTGGTTGTTTGGCTTTGAAATTCAGATGCGTCGAATTAAATAGGCTGAATTGGTCATCTGACCAAAAACTTTGGACTTGGAAAATGGTTATCGAGATTCTAGGAGTTTGACAAACATTCAGAATGTGTTATTAGCAAGGAAATTTTGAGATCGTAATCGTAGGAAAAGATACAAAATTACGAACGTGCAGAAATGTTCATTGTTGCAATAATATTCTCGATGGCAGACTTTGTGATTTTTTACAACTTCCTGGAAGAATTTGGACATATTTATTATGTCCAAAATTCTTCCAGGATGTTGTAAAAAATCATTTCATAGTCCAAGATTTTAACAAATGAGCAGTTCCACGCCAAATCACGAATTGATTTGATGTGACCTTTTCCGATTGGCATTTTTTTTTTTGTTTATTGATTTATTTGATAAGGCTCAAACGAATAAACTTTACAGAGCCGTCAAAAGGTACAACACAATAAACACTTTATCTTCCGCTATCCAAAAAGCCTCCTCCATCAGAACTGGAGCCGCTTCCAGTAGTTTCATTGTATGGCCGGTACGCCAACGGGGGTCAGAGCGCGTCCATTGCAGCAATATACGCAAAACGTGGTCAGCACTCTCACACACTCATCACGAAACGGTTGCTTTCCAAAGTTGACGACGCATCGACCGAAAGAACTGCTGATGAAGAACAATGAGAAGGACCACACAATGGTTGCTGCCGAGAAAACAGACGATCGCGTGGCACACATCGAGAGTGGCTTGCTTTTGTCGACAGCCGAGTGAACACTGATTCCAATTGGCATGACACTTTGGATAATTGTTAGTTATGATTGATGATTTTAACTAGATCAAAAACAAGTGCTTTTTGTGCATGATGAAGTGGCACCGAATGAATTCCTGCCCCAAATGGATGCTCCGAAAGCAGTTGAAAAGGCACAAATAGAAAAAAAATAAGCCCCATACTCTACGAGTCTGTGTTCTTGCAAAAAAAAATCTTAGTTTGAGATCTCCAGAAATTGTTTAATGACCTAGCTAGAATCTTAGAAAATTTCAATCGTTTCGAAATCTTTAACATTTGAACATTTCCAGGACATATAGCCACAAAAAAAATCATGCAAATTGGAGAAGGTCGAGTCTGAAGACCTTCTCCAATTTGCATGAAACTTTAAATAAATGTTTGTTATGGTCAATCATTCGCATTTGAGGTAAAATTCGGCCATTTTGAATCTCACAAAAAAACATCAAAATTATGTATTCGAATTTTTTTATCAAATCATAACTTGAAAATGTCACTTCCATTCGAAATGACATCTTAAACAAAGTACAGGTCGGACTCGATTATCCGGATGTTTGGTGGACAATTTCACTTCGGGTAATCGAATCACCCAGATAATCGATCCATTTTTTTCATTGTCGTTAATCAAGGGCAGTTTAATAGATGATGAAAATTAATTTCCCTGGGCTCATGTGCCCAAATTGAACGTTTTAAAATAGATATTCCTTTTACCTGATCATGGTCACATAGAGCAATAGTTCGATCTGATTCTTGGCGACCAATTTTCTTCTCACTTTCTTCAACAATGGCTGAAGCCACCCACAATTTTGAGTGGATCTATGAACACTCTATGCGCTCATCTGATGCTATGAAGCCATCCACATTGTTGCAACATTCGATTGATTTTAGTTAAGATCTGGATTTGCGGGAGAGCTCTAAAGTTTTTATGGCAAATAGAACAGTTCAATTCGAAAATATCTCAATTTTGACCAAACCTTTAAAGGTGTAGATTGAGTGTACTAAGCGGAATAATTTTGTCGCAAACTGTAAACTGATTCGACTTAATGTCAAACCTCCAAGAGCGAGGAGTTCCTGCAACTGACGACAGGATTCAGCTACCTCCTTCAAATTGTCCCCTCCGGCAACAACGTCGTCGACGTAGCAGAGCTTTGTGACGATGCGTGCAGCAAGCGGATAATCGTGGCCTTTGTCTTCAGCAAGTTTGTTCAGTACCCGAGCTGCTTGGTAGGGGGAACTTGCGAGTCCATACGTCACACGGTCTTCAGTCGATAGATTTTCAAGGGCAGTGAGGTGTCCGAACGCCAAATAACTTCAAGGAATGCGTCCACACCTGCCGGAACATCTTTTCAGCGTCGCAAGAGAACACGAACCGTGACATCCGGCAGTTTACTACCACGACAAGTAATGCTGGCTGTACCGTGGATCCGGTGAACAGGATTTCGTTAAAGGACAGTTGACCATGGGACCATGCTGGCGGTGCTGGCCGACGGATAGCGTAGAACACTCTTCCGTATGCCCCAGCCGTGTGTAGTCTTCCATAAACTTGGTCTCTCCATCATCGAGAATCGGTTTAGAGCCGCCTTGTAGGAATCACCGAGGAGCGGAATCAGGGGTTCTCTCACGCCTGTAATGACCATTTTCATCTCGCGAGACGGTGCGATTGAAATGGTTCTCGACGTATTGTTCCTCCTGTGTTAGCGCCTTTCCTACGTCGAAATCTTCAACCTCCCACATTCGTTCCAACTGGGAGTTGAGTGGCTGGTCAGTGGTGACGTGGCATACCACCGTCCCGAAGGCTTGAGTTGCAGCCTTCCTAGAGACGACGTACCCCAATACGGTTTTCTGTAAAATAGGATATTCATCAGCTAGGGATATTTGTTGTGATTCGAGAAAAGCATAAAATAGTTCAGCTTCGATAATGAGATCGTCTCCGTGGTAAATATTGAATCTCGGATCAGCTATTGGCAGGTTTCGTGGAATTTTCCACCGAGGTCGCTGAACTCAATCCACTGCTCCGGTTGTCCATCAAACTATGTGATTTTTAACTCTGGCAGTTTGACCGACGGCACTTGGTGAACAGCAGGAGCTCCAGGTGCAGCCACCTGCCTTAGGCGAAACCAGCTTCAGTGACACGAGTGAGAAACGAGAAGTTTCCAACTGATAACACCGATGCCCAAGGCACTCCGTTGGATTGATTTGGTGGGAAGCTGCTATATAACACGTGGGAAGCTTTCGAACCGGAGCTTACAATCACTTTTGGGATCTTCCTCCGGGTTTCGGCACCATAAATTTGTCCAAGGTTGTGGTTTCGTTCGAGGGTTTCCGCGACGACCACGCGGATTACGTGGCTGACCACTTGCTTTCCACACTCTGGATAGATCCCTCGCGACCAAAACATAACGAGACTTTCGGATTTTTATTGTCCCACGGGACTAAACGAGGCGAGGTTCAAGTTAACCGTTCAACCGTTCTATTTCTACTAACTTCATGTTCTCCTCCACATATCTGACTCTCCCTCTACTTCTCCTATACTTACTCCTCTGAGCTCTAGTGTGGTATTAGTAATTGTAGAAAGAGGCATTCATTTCCTGCCAACTGTCAAATCCTGGTATCAGAAGGTTTGCTACTCTCTAGTTGACCTAACTCACATTTATTTATAGCGAACAACGTACTTCATATTTCAAGGTAGATAATTCAAAGCCTAACAAATTCTTATATTAAATTTCATTATTCAATCGTAAACAGAGACAAAAATTTAATATTATTTTACTTTAGACCAAGTGCTCCGCACATACCTACAAGCTAATATACGCATGTAGGTATGCGCGGAGCACTTGACATGAAGTAAAATAGTAATATTTTTTAACCAGAAGACAAATCTATAGTCGATCTTAGAAAAAGTTGTTCTGCATAGTATCACCAATCTAAGTTCAAGGTTTGGTCAAATATGAGCGATTTTTGAATTTTTGACAAGCATATGAATTGTTTTGCTCTGTTTAAAATTCTCCTGCAAATCCAGGTCATAACCAAATTCGTTCAAATTTGTTGGGGACCTCAATACACAACTAAACAGCAGTGGAAAGCAGGGAGTTTTGATCCGCCATACAGACATGATCCACCCTTCAGGGATCCACTCAAAATTGTGGGTAGCTTCCATAGACGTATGCAGGCCTCTTCATGACGGAGGGCAAGCCAACCAATAGAGGGGCGTCTCATATTCTAGGCGGTATCGGTGAATGCAATTATGGGCGTCGTAAATTTTGAGCAAGATAGTATTTATCAAAAGTGGATGCTAAACTAGTTGATATCACGGAGAAAATAGCAGTACCATGGAAAAACCATCCAGATAATTTTTCAGAGATTTATAAGCTCCTAAAGATTTTTGAAATAATTTCTGAGCACATGATATTATGAGAGAATATATGACAGATGAGATTTGGATTGCTGTTCACAAGAAGACCTCAAAGTGATCATAGATCTCTCAAATATCCTCATGATATTTGTTTTAAACTTCAGTTTGATCGGGCATCTTTCTGAAGATCTTTACCTGCTTATCAATTCAAATCACATCTCCAAGATATTCACAAAGATTCCAGGTTGCTCAGAAATTAATTAAAATAACACCAAATGATAAGAGATCACCTTGATACCACATTGATCAGGTATCATTCTAAAGCTATCCAAGTAAATTCAGAAAAAAAGAGCAATTTTCGAAAGAAAAAACTGAAAACTCTTCCTAGCCGACAAGACATAAACAAAAAGCTGTCGGTAGTATGGGGGGATCGACAAAATGCCTTCACACCTACAATTAAAAATTACGTTTAACGAAAGATACTTTCACATTTTTTAAACTGCGTTTTTACAGAAGTCCAGGAACCTTCTTAGAAATCAATGGAAATCCGAAGAAGCTATGACTTAAGAGATTGATTTCAGGAAACTTCGTAGATTGTTGGGAAATTTTTTAAAGCTTAGGAAAAGAAACCACATAAATCTTCAGAAATTTAATAGCACCTTAGAAAACTTATTAAAACTTTAGGAACGGCGTAGAAGTTCTGGAGCTTTTCTAGAAGTGCAACAAATGTTATAGCAGTTCAGCTATTGGTGTAAGTGGCTCCGGCGGTGTAGGGGTAAGCGTGATTGCCTCTCACTCCAAAGGACCTGGGTTCAATCCTAGGAAGTAAAGCCGTTGGTCCCCGGTCCAAAGTCGCTGGTCCACCAAGCGCTCCGTGTGCGAAAAGAGAATGAAAGAAATACGAAATTGATCAGTTTCAAGAAGTGACAGTTTCATCAGATTCCCCAACTAACCATACTCAAGCAAAGTAAGAATATACAAGCTATATTGCGACTATATGGTTACTTGGGTACTCATATGGCCGTCAGAATGGTTCATCAGTTGCGAAGTGAAGTATTTCTGAAATTGATGCGTTATATTTCTCAATTTTTTTGATTTTATCCTAACGTTATCTCAATGTTATTTCACAGACAAACAAACACAACACATTGAACATTTATCATTGTAAACCCTACCGCCATCAGTCGTATACACTATGATTGGCAATACACTCAACAGATGGCTGTAGTGTGTAAACGTCAAACGCTAGGGAATTGATTATGTGCACCACAAGTGGCGGTACTACCAACTAAGAAACATTTAAATTGACCGTTAAAAGCGATTTCCATGAACGTTTTAAGAGTGTTATGTCTGGTTGTCTGTGATCATACCTTCACTATCGCAACTTCGGGTAATCTGCGAACGTACTTGCATTTTTCTCAGGCACTTTGATCTAACTGCACTTACTCTCTCATACTCGAAATGTGCCACGACCAAATTGGCACAACGACGCCCTATACGCTCTCTGACCGAGGCGCAGGGTTGTTATGGTCAATCATGCACATGTCAGCTAATCTCACAAAAAACATCAAAATTTCGTATTCGAAATTTTTCATCAAATCATAACTTGCAAACGTCACTATGATGATCTTGAGATCCTAGTTGCGTCTTATAAAACCGTATCAGCAGTGCGGCAAATAGACAGTGTCTCCGGGAATTTTCTTACCGAGCATCACTCCATTGTCGTATCGCATGTACTCCATTTTGCAGCTCTTCTTTCACTTTTACTTTGTCGGCTCCATGGTACGGGAAAATATATAGATACAGTCCTGGACAAAATAAATCATACACCGATATAATTTTTCTTTGGAGCTCGATGTATCAGGTAGATTCAAACATACAATAATGGTTTGTTCTGCAATACTTCTGTATGTTTTTCGCTAAAACTGTGTAGGTATAGAACATTCAATATATTGTATGACTTTCTCAATCATCATTTGTAAGTTGTAAAAGGAAAATTTCGAGTTGAACAAAATAAATCATACGCCTGATTTCTTATTGAAAATTCTTGTTTAATTCATCTTTCAACTTACATTTTAACACTCTGAGTATTTGGTATGACCACCCTTTGCTTTCAACACTGCTTCCAACCGTCTTGGCTTACTTTCGACGAGGTTTTGTAGATATCCTGAATCGATATTCTCCCACGCTGCTTCAAGTGCTTCAAAATAAAAGTTTTTGTTGGAAACCGATGCTCTATCCACTTTGTTGTCCAAGTAAGACCACAAATTCTCAATTGGGTTGAGATCGGGAGATTGGGGAGGCCATTCCAGCGTTTTGATCCGATTTGATTTGAAAAATGCCGTTGTTTTCTTCGCTGTGTGCTTCGGGTCATTATCTTGTTGGAAAATGTAATTGGATTCCAGGCCAGTTTTCAGTAGCGAAACTTCCAGATTTTCACTTAACAAGTCAATGTACACATCTGCAGTCATTATTCCCTTTATATGAGCCAAGCTTCCAACACCAGACCACGCAAATACTCCCCATACCATGATATTTCCGCCTCCGTGTTTAACCGTCTTTTGAATGTATGGTTCCTTAAGAGCGTCAGCGGAACCTCGCCAAACCCTTGATGGTCTTTTCTGTCCAAATAACTCAAATTTGCTCTCATCCGTCCACAGAACTCGTTTCCAGAAGTCCACAGTCATTCCGGTGTACTTTTTAGCAAATTCCAGTCGCTTCCATTGGTTCCGCTTGTTGATAAAAGGACGCTTCGATGCCAAACAGCTTTTCAAACCGCTCTCATTAAGTCGCCGGCATCGACTTACATTGAGATCCATCGATTCCACAATATGCCTCGACGAATACTTCGGATTCTGCTTAGCCATTCGAACAATTCTGATGTCAACGGATTTAACACTATTCAAACTACTTCAATACAACATTCAATTTTTTGACCAACAATTAACTCGTTTTTCAATATGTTATCTTAACTAATTTCTGGAAGCATTTACTTGTGTTTTATACAGTTAGTGTCAATGTTCCGTCATATCGTATCTTCAAGTGATATTCGCAAGCGTCACATTTCATTCAGATTCTTGGAACTACATGTGGTGAAATATAAAACGCACCTTTTAAAATGAATAAAGCAATGCCCATTGTCATCACTTACTCACACATGAAGTCTGCCTCGACCAGAACGCGCTCTAACCATCACTGAGCCAAAGGGCCGGGCAAAATACGAATATGTATTTACCTCAATATCCTTAAAGAACCCAATAGTGTGTAATGGGCAAAAATTCATATGTTTACAAAAAATCAGGTATTTTGGATCTTGAATTTTTTCAATTATTCAATAAATTTGTAACCATTTGGTTACAATCCGTGGATTTTCGTCTGCATGAGTTATTGTTGGTTGGGAAAATTCACGTTTTGTTAAATCTAAAACAATAGACACACCAAGGGGCAGGTCACTCTGTACACCAATCTTGGGTCAACATTTTTTTTTTCAGTGTGCCACAGGTGTGTTGATTGTGCCGACAGTGCCGGTCATAGAGCAAGCTGCGATTTTTGGTAACATACGAATATTATGTTATACTTGGCAATCCGGTATTTCTGACAGCTTGAATGTTTTGGTTTACAATCGCAATGATAACATCGGTCTAGCGACAACCAAGGAGGAATGCTGGTGAAATGAACCGTGAGTGGTCTCAGTCGTCCAACAGGACACAACAAAGAAAAACAGTCGGAGATCAACCGAAAGTGTTCCGGCTCGAAATGTCGAATATCGTGCTCGATAAGGATTCCTTCTACCGACGATGATTCGCTGCAGAAGGTGGATTGCATTGTGACGGCGGTTGGCGTATACGAGGAAACTGCTGGGATACGAGCTGACGGAAACGATTACAGTGCTGTGTAAAAAGTCCACTAACCAGCAAGAAGATTATCGACTTCTTGAAGCAGATCGAGAAGAACGGTATGGAGAGCATTCCGTCGGTGAAGCTGTTGGTTTGGCATAAGAGCGACAAAGACAAGGCCAATTTTGAAAAGCTGCTGGAGGCGATTAAGGGATCCAAGGATGGCAAAACGTTGGGTGTTTTCTCCAAGGACAACTTCCCGGGTGAGTTCTGTGAATCGTGGCGAGTCTTCGTCAAGGACAAGAGCTTTGACACGGTGGACAGCAGCGTTCCAATCGGGTACATCATGTGCTCCAAGGAAGACTACGAGGTTATCACCATCAAGAAGGCCTGTCTGGTGACGGTCAAGGATCACATCATGGAGATTATCGATGCTGATAAGAAAGTAAAACATGCCAAACTGTCGGAGTGTGTCGGACATGTGCTAACCGGCGATTATCCAGTCGGGTGGCAATGACAGCTTGAAGTTCAGTGCATTTAGCAACAATAACTATCTGCACTTCGGATCGATCATCTGTGCTCTGAGTGCGCGTTACAAGTCCTACTGCTCCAATGTCGTCCGAACGTTGCTGGTTAATTTGATGTAAACAATTCAGAAGCACTACACCTTTCTGCTCAATTTGGAAGAGGAATCAACCAGTGAAATTCGGTTTAAAAATTGTAAGTTAATTAGGTTGAGTGCAAGCAATAAAAATTGCGTGTGATTGTGCCGGGAAAAGTAGTTCGGTATTGTTCAAGTGAGTTTGGTTTGGTAGATTGCTGGGGATTTGCTACTGAAAAGTAGGGTCCTTACAAAGCCACATCCTACCACTCCCGAGCCGTCCCTTTTCTTGATTAGGAAGTTATCTTCTCCTTTGAGTTTACCGTATCCAACCGCCACCACTGCATGATTCAATCCATCCAAATTGTTCTTGCATTCCGGTCCTTAGTACACTCCATTTGCGTATTAGCTGAAAGATTTGTGACCGGCATCGATAGCAATCGACAGCCCTCGGAAGCCTACATTATAAATTTAAATGTGAACCGAAAAGTGAAGTTCCTCTAGAATAATCAATTAGTCCAGCAGTGCTCCTATTTTATTTAATGAACAATCCAATGCCTACGAGATTGTGCCGAAGGTGTGCCGATGGATGCGCCCAAGCTGTGCCGAATCTAGTTTTGGCACACTGTGCTGAGTGACTTACCTCTTGAGACACACACAAGAGCGAGAGGGCTTGTGCCGCTGCAAAGAACAAGAACGTTACTGAAGGGAGGAAAAGTTTAGCTTTAAAATAACAATGGATGCGCAAATTGGATGATGATAGCCATCTTAGATATGGAAGATTAGGGAGAGAAACAAACAGGCGTCCGTGTGGAAAAGACCGGTATCTTAAAGTGCAGTGCCATTTAGTGTATCCCCCCCTCCCCTTGAACATCCTGATGATCAGATTATGATACTATAGGTCCCAAACTATGATCGTACGCAATCTAATATTAAGTAGGGGAAATGTCTCTAATGTTGGCCTATTGATCTAAGATTGGGCCCATCGATAAAAATCTGCTATTTATCAATTTTATCTAGATGAACGCGTTATTGGGACGTTACTAATGGATATTTTTGGTTGCTATTGAAAATTTAGTCGATTGCTGAATTTATGTATGGGCCCAAATTAGGGACACTTAGGCCGACATTACCTGCATTTCCCCTATATTCACTTTTAATAAAAGTCGCCTTTAAAAATAGGTGCCAATGAACTTCACTTCTTTGTTGCTGAATGTGACAGTGAACAAAAAATACTCGGGTAATTCTCAGAAACTTTGAGATGTGACCTGACCGCCTAAGGTACAATTCATACCATCAACTCAAATCGGCCCATCCCTTCCAGAGCACGTCCGAATGTTTCTTACCACGTACAACTTTTGAGTAGAAAAATATACACCAGAGCTACATTTTACACCCCCCCCCCTCCCCTCCCTTCACCAGCAGCCAAAGAAAGATCTCCAGTATGTCCGATTATGTTTGTGTCCACCCAACCCTGCTGATACTCGGCTGGTGAGCTGCGGATAAACATAGTAATAAAGTTCATGTCTTTCCATGGGACCTGCATGGAATCGGAGTGGCACCGGTCGACGGACTGTTTTGCTCGCTTCGGGGCCCCACACCCTGGCCGGTGAAGTCAAAGCGTATAGTGCATCATCTGTTTGTTCTGTATAGTGTTAAAGTGCATGCATGTATGCTGTGCTCGCAGCTGGACAACACCAATAACATTGTACTATCAACATGACCAGCACCGAAGAGTTGCAAGGGAGTGGCGGGAAGTGTCACTTTTTTTTCCGAGGAAAACTTTCCGCTTTCCTTGAACTTTAGAGTGTCCGTCTCCTTCGCATATAGTTCAGCATGTTACACAGTTATTTGTCTTGGCTCTTTACTTCTCCAACAGCCAACGACCGACTCTAGGAGCATGTGGATGCCATGTTCGAGTAAGCGGTTTTTCTTGCCGTGAACCCCGAACACGACCTCCTACGTTCACGGAACGACGAGACAGCAATCAGGCGAAGGAAATCTCGAAAATGTGTATTTTTTCATTCGATGAACGACGAAATATCAATTTTCATATCACATTGTATTAGCATTGCTCGTCGCTCGTCGAGCACACGTTTCACATATATCAGGAAAGCAATTTTTCGTCGTTCCTGACGTCGAGTTGCAGACGATACGTGCCCAAATGAAATGGTTGAGAAATTTGTTTGAAGAAAAATGAAATCGAAGCCCTCGATGGCCTGAACCCTGCCCAACCACCCCCTGCACGGAACGGGGCTGGAGGGAGCAAACAAGGAAAGCGAAATTGAATTCAATTGAAAATAATAGCTGATGAATGTTGATATGAAATGTGATTCCAATCGAAAAATGGGCCGCTATTCATTCCTTCATATTTCATTTTGTGCCTGCTCTGTGTATATATTTTCCTGTGTCACTACTGCTGGTAACTACCACTTGACACGAGAAGGCCGGTAAAACTGAATTAAGAAATGACATCAGCCTCTCGGCTGTAATTTCGAGCTTCATCTGATTTATTTTGATTCTGATGAAATTCTTGCCGGACCGGTTTGATGTTTGTGTATCGCTGGATGACATCATGGGTCGGTGAATAATGCAATCGTATGAAAACATTGCCGCCAAATTATTTCCAACAATTGGGATCTTTAATTTTGATAAATTTATCGATTTTATACACCATCTGAAAGAGCTTCGTTTTCGGAGCATAACAACATTTTTTCGAACCCATAGACTTTCATCACGATTTAAAACAAATTAATAACTTCACTGATTGACACTAAACTAACAAATTGACAGCTCCCACCGAGGGGCGCTAAGATGCTAGTTTTAGTCAATGTAATCGCACTTATTTAAAATAGTCTCAGTGTACCAAACATATTGAAATTCTGGATGTCGGTTCCATTTGACATGTAGATTACGAATATGCATTTACCCATTGGCATTCCGTTTGTTTATCGTAGAACTGTTCAGCTTTTGATCCCAAAAATATACACCAAGCTGCTATAAAACTAAACGAAACGTCCATCAAAAGGCAGCCGATGAATTCCGGCTGCTAATACGATTAAAGCTCTGCCGAGGACCCCTCCAATTTCCATAAGCTGATTGTGAACTGTCATAACAGAGATTTCAGCACATTCAATTAAAAATAGCCTATCATCCCAGAGCTCTTTAGTGAGAGAGACAGTCATCAACCATTATCGTAGACATCGGAATAAAAAAAAATTCGATCAAGTGCGAACAGGATTCGCAACGGATTCAAATTTGCTTTGGTCCAGACCTCATGGGCGGCGGCGGCGGTGGTGTCAAGACAAGTTGAATTGATTGTCAGCCAGTCAGCAGTCACAGCCCCCACCTCCCCAGTCCTAGTCCATTTAGACTCGAATATCATTCATCATTCACAGCTGGCATGATGTTCGCAGTCGTCGTCATCATCACCAATTTTCTGGCCGGGGACGGAGAGCATAGAGTGCGCCCAAGCCCTGTTGTGCCAATTCATCATCATCATCGTCGTCGTCGTCGTCCTCGGCGCTCAAAAGCGTGCGCGTATATTTTTCCTCGTCTTGTTTTGCCCAACTACATGATGAATATGACTGTCGGAATCCAACAATCCGTGAACTGATAAATGGCACTTCCTACAGGAGGGATTTTACATCGTGGCGTTCCTGGCGGCGGGGGGTGGTGTGAATCAAATGATTTGATTTTATCTACAATCTGGATCATTGAACGAGCACCATCGTGAGGTGATGGATCTACGAAGTTCGGCCAGAAAGGGTGGCGTGGTGTTGTTGCGAGCGATCAAACTGTAGGTGTTTATTGCTAGCTGGTGGACATGGAAATCTGATCGGCGGGGAAGCCTATTTGAGGTTGATTTTGGAAGAATAAATCGAAATTCCAAAATCCTATAAGTTTCTCAGCAGTTCTCTGAAGTTCCATAAATGTAACCTGATGCTCCTTGATTTTCTCGTGAAATCCGTTTTGTTTTTTCCGTGACCTACACAGTAAAAAATTATAAATTAATAAACCTGATCCAATTGGTAGTTTAAAATTACATTTTTTTTTATCTGTGAAGCTAACGGAACTTCCAATAAGTTCATGGAATGTTCAACAAGTTCACGAAATGTCCGAGAGCTTCACTGAATGCAAGTGTACAGAACTCTAATTATGTTTCTCTTTTAATAATTTGAGGAATTAACATTAAGATACTTTGCTGAGACACTAATATAAAATGCAATAAGCAAATTTCAAGTACCAACTTTTAAATATTAAAAAAATATAAATTTACACGGATACAGTTGACGATCATTTCTCATTGCGAGAAGACGCTTTTGTACAATCGCTGCGCTGAAAGTCATATAATTAGCTACCGTTCGTGTGTGTTTCCTTGTCAGCCCTAACCGGCTACCTTTGTAAGGAAAAGGGAAACAAAAAGATGTCCAGTGAAATCGTCAAGAACACACTGAATTTCCAGTTCCCGGATGGAGCCCCTGGACCCACCGTTGTAGAAATTGGTCGATTTGTCAAAGGGTTTGATGCGGACAAAGCAGACATGGAAACAGGCTACAAACTTTCCGATGAAAGGGTTGTTTGCATCAAATTCAGATCTGAAAGAGCAATGAAGGAGGCTCTCCTGCACAACCCGGAGGTTCATACGTTCCACTACTCCAATGGTCAATCCGTGGAAGTTCGTATGACGGTCGCTGGAGGGTGTATCCGCTACGTGAGGATCTTCGATCTCACCCCGGAGATATCGGATATTGACGTATCGTTGGTACTCGAAAAGTATGGAACCGTGAAACGCATGAACCGCGAGAAGTTCCCGGCGGAATTGGAGCTAGATCTGTTTACCGGTGTCCGTGGGGTGTATATGGACATCAAAAAGGACATCCCATCAACCATCCATTTCCCCAACCGCCGAGGGAGAATCTACTACGAGGGACTGAGACAGAAGTGTTTTTTGTGTAAGCAGCAAGAGCATCTGAAAGTGAAATGTCCACAGAACAACGCACAGCAAGAATCAAGAAAGGATATGGAAGCAAAGCAGGAAGCGGAAAAAATGAAGAAGACGGCAGCTAAAGCAAGCCAAAAGGAAGAGGTGGACGTACCTTGCAATGACACCTATGCTGGAGCCGTTCAGGGAGCGGCATCATCGTCTAAAAACAGTAGCAATTTGGAGCTGTCAATGGTCAGGTTAGTTTCGTTGACAATCGGGACCTCAGCCGGGGTGTCCAGCCCGAAGCAGATTCAGGATTCAGAGGTTTCCATCGTTGAGGTGTTGGAGGAACAAGAAGCAAGTGTCGTGGACAAGCCCGCTGAAGCTGAAAAAGTACCGGAACAGGAATCGAGCGATGAGGAGATGACCGACGGACAAGAGCGGTCGAACAAGCGACCCCTTGTTTCAAGCAGCAAATCGGAATCGGAGGAAAACGGCCAGGATTTCGTCACGGTTGATAGCAAGAGCAGGAAATCTCGTAAGCAGAAGCGCGGCGGTGGTTTGCCAACGGAGCAGAACCCGCTGGAAGTGATAGCTGCAGGGTCCAGTAGCGAAGCTAGATCTAAAAGTTCCAGATCACTTCGAAGTATGACGAATCGATCACGCTCTCGAAGTGGTGTGAAGGTAAGCAAGGCTGATCTTCGGAAGTGTTAGTGACAATCGAGATCAGCTGACTTTGACATATGACGACATTGGCAAGCAACGTCAAACGGACCTTCTTTATCAATAATACGTAACGGGTGAATACTCGATACTTTGTAAACAAAGAGATGAATTACGTAAGGCAAATCTGTACTGTGAATATTAATGCTATAGCGATAGACTCTAAAAAACATTTGCTCAAGGAATTCATCATACGCCACGATTTGGATGCTGTTTTCCTGCAAGAAGTGTCGTTCAATGATTTTAGCTTTCTGCCTTCACATCACGCAATTGTCAACCGTAGTGAGCAGAACGTTGGTACAGCAATACTTATAAGGAAAACTATTCCTTTCGAGCAGATCATGATGGAGCCATCTGGACGCATTATCTCCGTTGTTGTCGACGGAGTGAACTTAGTGAATATTTATGGTCACTCTGGGACGCAATACAATGTCGAAAGGGATGATCTTTTTCAATATCCCCGTATATCCCCGCACTTAAGCAAAGGAAATTTGATGATCTTGGGAGGGGACTTTAACTGCATCCTGGATACGTTAGACAGCAAAAGTAAAAACAAGAGCTGCTGCAAAGGGCTGCGCACTCTAGTAAACCTGTTTAAGCTAGAGGATTTGGGATCCGCAGGCCGCCAATACACCTTCTTGAGGCATAATTCTGGCTCCCGATTAGACAGATTTTACTGTGACAAAGATTTTGTTCATCGAGCTAAAAAGTACGAGACTCTTCCAGTGCCCTTCTCTGATCATCACGCGGTAGTGCTTACGTTTGAAATCAACCCACAGGATGCCAATCCCATCCTTGGAAGGAGCCATTGGAAGATAAACGATTTTCTACTCAAGGATGAAGGCACATCTGAAGGTTTCATTCGAGTCTTGGCAAAGCTAAGGCAACGTCGCAAACACGAGATGAACTTTTCGGAGTGGTGGTCGTACGATTTCAAAAGCAAGGAAAAACATTACTACAAGAACAAGTCTTATGAGTTCAATCAAACTAACGCAAGGAAGAAGGCAAAACACTACAATAAGCTAAACAAATTGATGGAACAGCAAGCAAAAGGTTTAAACGTGCTGGATAGGATGAACGCGGTCAAGTCTGCTATCGTCGATGTCGAAGAGCAACGTCTTTCCAGTTTCCGCGGAAAGGTGCAACCGTCAACAATGCTTGAAAGCGAAAAATTGAGCATATATCAAGTTTCGAAATTAGTAAAACGCGGTCACAACACACCAGTGATGAGTCTGCACTCAGATGGTCTAACTACAAAGCAATTAGTACATAATCACTTTGAGGAACAGTTCCGGAAGCCGCAAAACCAGCAAGCAGATTATGCTGCGCTTCAGCACGTTCGCAAATCGTTACCTCGAGATCTTGGAATCAACCTTGTGTCCCTGACGGTCTAACTTACGAATTTTACGAGAAACACTTTCATTCTCTCAAACAAGATCTGTTGCGTCTCTTCAATGGATTTTTGGATGGCTCCATTCCTATGCAAGAAAACTTTGCGAAGGGAATAATCATTTTAATTCCGAAGTCGAAGGATCGAAATGACTTGCAGAACTATAGACCGATCAGTTTGCTGAATACAGACTACAAGATTCTCACCAAAATTTGTGCAAGCAGACTCAAGGCTTGCATGAATTCACTAGTAGGTGAAGGTCAAACTGCAGGGCTGGAGGGGAAGTCTTGTGTGCAAAACCTGGATAAGATAAGAACGGTCATAGCAAGGACGCAGCAGAGTAAACGGGTAAAGATCGCGCTACTCAGTGTGGATCTTCAGAAAGCTTTCGATTCGGTGGACCATGGTCGGCTTTGGGAAACACTGGAGAAACTCAAAATTCCAACGCAGTTTATAACATTCATCCGGAGACTGTATGCCGATGCGTCATCACAAGTTATGGTGAATGGGTTTCTCACTGCTTCCATAAAAATCGATCGTTCCGTGCGGCAGGGTTGCCCACTCTCGATGCTTTTGTTTTCGCTCTATGTGGAACCTCTCATCCGTCAACTTCATGATAGTACGTTAGGCTTAATGATTGATGGTAACTTGATAAAAATAATGGCATACGCAGACGATTTAACGTTGATCGTGAGGAGTGACAAGGAATTTGATCTTGTAATGTCTGTCATAAATGAGTTTGCACTACAGGCTGCTATATGTATTAACTTTGAGAAATCGGGTTATATTAGATTCAACAACTGCAAGCTGGGCCCCCAAATGATCCAAGAGAAACAACAAATGAAAATATTAGGAATAATAGTTAAAGACAAATGGAAAGATATGATAAAATGCAATTTTGATAAATTATTGAATTCAATTACTTTTGCTTGCCAGATACATAGTGCTAGAAAACTCAATTTATTAGAAAGGAATACAATTCTAAATACGTTTCTATTATCAAAGCTCTGGTATGTTTCTCAGGTCCTGCCACCTAATAATTATCATTTAGCTGAAATAAAGAAAAAATCAGGCTATTTTCTCTGGAATTCCCATTTTTTTAGAGTTAATAGGAATCAGCTATATCTTGATTATAGCAAGGGTGGATTGAAATTGATTGACCCAGAAAGCCAATGTAAGGCGCTATATATCAGGAGTTTGTTGTTTAACTCAGGTAAAAGAATCAATCATTTTCTGTTGGAACAAGCTAATCAAAAAATATTATCCTTAAACAGTAAAAAATGGATTGAAGAAGCAAAAAAACTTTCAAACAATAATTGTATAGAAAATAATAGGAGTTTATACAACTATTTCATAAGCGAAATGAAAACACAACCAATAATTCAGGAAAAGTATCCACATTTGTGGTGGGACTGCATATGGGAAAATATTAATCAAAGTTTCCTCAGTTCAAATGCTAGATCAATTCTTTATCTTGTTTTCAATGATGTTATTCCAAACAAAGTTAAATTGTATAACTATACTGACAAAGTTAATAATAATCTCTGCGAAATTTGCAAAAAGCCTGATACAAACATTCATCGAATAAAAGAATGCAACCATTCCGGGTTAGTCTGGAAATGGATACAAATTGTCATAGCAAAAAATCTAAAAATCAAACTGCAATCACCAGACGAAATTTTGTATTACGGTATATCGAAGAAAAGCCATAAAAAGAAAGCAGTATTATTTATAGTAGTTGAGGCAATGGCGTATAACGTTATACATTACAAAAATCCAAGTTTATATTCTTTTCAAAAAATAATAAGGGATTATAGATGGAATAACAGAAAAACATTCAATATAAACTTTAAAACATATCTTAACATCTGTTAACTAAATAACCAATGTTAAGATTTTCAGTCATAATTATTACTATTTGTGTATATAGATGCTACATGAAACAGTTGTAATTTTTATATTTTTATAATACTCAGATAATAAAGACAATTTGTAAAAAAAAAAAAAACAAAATGAAATTGAAAATTAAATAAATTTCAATTGAACTTTTGGTAATCATGCAAAAACACACATGCATGGAAAATTCAATGCAAATGAATGTATTATTAAATTCTTTCATGTAAAATTGATGTTTTTTTTTGCTGTATGTTTCTACTAAGGGCAAAACATACATTACTATGCAACATGTAATTTTAAAAAGTTTTTGCTGTGCTACAAGCCCAGTATGGTTGGGTTGTTCAAATTAACCATAAGGAATTTACATGTGATTCATTTATGTAGCCTCCAATCACTATTGTCTAAGCGCTCACTTGTTCCGTGTGGGGTTGGGAGACAGCAATCTCTGTGAATGTGGACAAGGTTACCAGGACGCTGATCACATCATTTGGTCTTGTGCGGAGTATCGTGGAGTCAGATCACATTTTTATGATTCCCTTCGGGCTCGAGGTAGACAACCTAATGTTCCAGTTCGGGATATTTTGGCCAGACGCGATCTGGAGTTTATGAAACTCATATATGTTTACTTTAAGAATGTTAACCTTAGATTGTAAGTTTGATTAACCTGTGTTTAGTTTGTATTTTGTACGTGAGGGTTTTTTCAATGTTCATTTTCAAGATGAATAGAAACAATTTCTTTTTTAAGGATTAATTAAATATTTGTATCGTAGACCACATTTCAAACCTCCTTATTCCCTTTTCCCATCCAAAAAATTGTAAATCTCCACTAACCTCGAGACAACCGCGAGTACTCGGTCCAGTACCTTTAATTTTATCGGACCGGTGCTACGATGTCATCGTTTTTGTCGAGACTTGGCTCGATTCTCGAACGCTTTCCATCCAGGTGTTCGGATCCGAATACGAGGTTTTCCACTGTGACAGAAATCCGAAAAACAGTCGGAAATCTACTGGAGGTGGTGTTCTCGTGGCAGTTCGTTCCGGGTTAAAGGCTATTGAAAACGTCTTGTGGAACTGTGTGGAACAAGTTTGGGTGGCCGTAGAACTGAGCGACGACAACTGACAACGAACTTATCGATACCCATTGCCGGTTCGTTTTCACCATAATGGAGAGTGCGACACCAATTGATGAGATAATCGTTCTGGTTGACTTCAATCTATCCGGCGTTTCCTGGAAACCATCTCACAGCGGCTTTCTCTACCCAGACCCTGTACACTCTGTATTTCATACAGGATCAGTTAGCCTTCTCGACTGCTATAGTACAGCAACACTATCTCAAATAAACCATGTAGTCAACGAAAACAACCGTATCCTGGACCTCTGCTTCGTTAGCGTTCAGGACACCGCTCCTTTCATCTCCACGGCACCTTCTCCACTAGTAAAACAAGTACATCATCACCCTCCCTTGGTTGTCACTGTTGCTGACAATCACGATCGGGTCTTTGACGACATTTCCACGACCGTGTCATACGATTTCCGGAAAGCCGATCACCGTAGTATCGTCAACGTGCTATCTAGTATAGACTGGGAGAGCATCCTCGATCCTGATAATGTTGAAACCGCTGCGCAAACATTTTCACATGTCTTGGCTTATGTCATTGACAGGCACGTTCCGAAAAGAGTTCACCGTAAAATTTCTCATCCTCATCTATCCAAGAGAGCCACATTAAGAAAATTCACTAAGTATCGTACGCTTTCGCTGAAACGTCACTACGTTAGACTCAATTATGAGTTCAAGCGAGTTAGCCGTCGATGCTATTCGCGATATCAACGAGGGATTCAGAGGAAACTCAAGTCGCACCCGAATTCATTCTGCAATTACGTAAATGAGCAGCGCAAGGAATCCGGCCTACCTTCTTCAATGGTGTTGAATGGAGCAGTTGCTTCCACTCCTCAGCAGATCTGTCGCTTGTTTTCTGAGAAGTTCGCCAGTGTTTTCACGAATGAGAGATTAACTGACGAACACGTTACCCTAGCAGCTAGTAATGTTCCACTGTACACTGGGTGCGATGGATGTCAACGTCGAGATGATTTCCACTGCCGCATCACAACTCAAGTCGTCCTTCAATCCAGGACCCGATGGCGTTCCATCCGTATTCCTGAAAAAGTATATCGCCAGCTTGCGGATGCCCATGCTTCACCTATTTCGATTGTCCATCTCGAGTGGTACATTTCCATCTTGTTGGAAATGCGCTCATATGTTTCCTATCCACAAAAAGGGCAGCAAACGGGATGTGGACAATTACAGTGGAATTACGTCGTTGAGTGCAGTTTCGAAGTTATTCGAGTTAGTTATCATGGAGCCTCTACTCTCTCATTGTAAGCAGTATCTAAGTGGTGATCAACACGGCTTCACTTCCGGTCGTTCTACTTCCACAAATCTGCTGTGTTTGACATCGTATCTTACGGAAAGCATGGCAGAGAGGACTCAAACAGACGTCATATACACCGACTTGTCAGCTGCCTTCGATAAGCTAAACCATGCCATCGCGATTGCCAAGTTGCATAGACTTGGGGTCAGCGGCAACCTCTTGCGATGGTTTCGTTCATATCTCACTGATCGGCAACTGATGGTTGCCATTGGTGACAACCGGTCCAATATCTATCTAGCTACGTCAGGAATACCTCAAGGAAGTCACCTGGGACCTTTGATTTTCTTACTCTACTTCAATGACGTGAACTTGGTCATCGAAGGCCCACGACTATCGTCTGCAGACGATCTTAAAATCTACCTACGAATCCGCTCGATTGATGACTGTCACTTCCTTCAACGTCAGTTCGAAGCCTTTACCAGCTGGTGTAATTTGAACCGAATGGTGGTTAACCCCACTAAGTGTTCAGTGATCACTTTTACTCGGAAGAAAGAACCAATCACATTTGAATACAAACTTATCGGCACTGTAATCAACCGTGTGAACCATGTGAAAGATCTGGGTGTTATTCTGGATTCTCAACTTACGTACAAGCAGCACATCTCGTACGTTGTCGACAAGGCGTCTAGGACATTGGGATTTATCTTCAGGATAGCAAAGAATTTCTCCGATATCTACTGTTTGAAGTCACTGTACTGTTCCTTGGTGCGATCCATTCTGGAATATTGTTCTGTGGTCTGGAGTCCAAACTACAACAATGGTGCTGAGAGAGTTGAGTCCGTTCAACGCCGTTTTCTTCGATTCGCTCTGCGGAAGCTGCCTTGGAGAGACCCATTTCATCTGCCCAGCTATGAAAGTCGTTGCCAGCTGATTGATCTGGAGCCTCTCCGAACTAGAAGGGACACCTCTAGGGCCCTGTTCATTGCGGACACTTTACAAGGTAGAATTGATTGCAGTGCAATCTTGGGGCAAGTCAACATTAACGTCCAACCCCGTGCGCTACGTAACAACGTTATGCTGAGATTGCCACTTCAGCGCACAAACTATGGCATGAACGGTGCAATAGGTGGGCTGCAACGAGTGTTCAATCGAGTCTCGGGCGTCTTCGATTTCCATATGCCTCGACAGCTGCTACGAAGATACTTCTCATCGTTCTTTTCTGGCACAGTTAACCGTGAATGATTGTGTGTTTTATTTATGTATTTTATTCTTAGTTTTTATTTTTTGACTTACCTATATAAGTTACTTCAATGATCATAGGGGCTATACACAGCCTGTTGATGCAGACAAATAAATAAATAAATAAATAAAATATAAGACAGTAATAATGTATAACGGAAAGCATAACTCGGCTCTGTAAAGTTTATTCGATTGAGCCTGTACAATTAAAGTAATTATTAAAGAAAAATATGTAGCCAAAATTTGAACAAATATCAACTATATCAACAGAAAGAATTTTGAAAAACTCATTGATGCACATTGAGTATTGCATTTGAAATTTATTTATTTTCCTACGAACAAGGATATCAATTTACATGAATGTGTTAATCTCAGATTTTTATTTATTTATTAAAAAATTGATAAACGTGTAATTTCATATTTATGAACGTGCTTAGACATAAAAATTTCTACTGGTTATGAAACGATACTAGAACGCAAGAACATGTATTTATGTGGTGAGATATGTTGCGAAAATGGTGAAAAAATCCACTTCCTGTAGGTGGGAATCGAACCCACACCTCTCAGTAAGCTAGAAGGGTGCTCTACCACTATTCCTCTCCCCTAGTAAGCGGGATGTGATTCATCATTCTCGCAACGCACTCAACCACCACGTGTACTCTTGTTCTACTTTTAAAATATTTTTACCTGTGATTGACTTTAGATCATTTTACGGAAAGGTACCGGGGGTAAATCGGAAATCCAAAATTGCCACCATCACGAAAAGGTGTTAGGGTTTGAACGCTTATAACTTTGACATTTATATATGAAATTAAAATCCAAATAAACAAATCAATAGGACATAACTCTAGGGATTTGCCGAAATAAATACGTTCCCAATTTACTATTAAAATTTTTGAAGTATGAACAAATAAAAAGTGATCATTTTATCACTGTTTTCATGCAAAAAAAAATCTGCAAGGGACCTCAAAAGGCAGGCCCCTACTGGGGTGAGAGGTAATCACGCTTACCACTACATCATCGGCGCCGCTCTACTATGAGATATTATAACAATAATTTTTATATGTAAGATGCAATTAGTGGAGGTAAAGCTTGTGTATGACACATAAAACCAATCAATTTTGCTTTCAGAGGGTCCCAATTAGCTATTTTAGCTGTAATCGGTAATCGTCAAGAGTGAGTATTTTCGTTATAACTAATCGCTAATTGTGACACTCTGGAAGTGAAATTGGCTGATTTTATGTGGCTTACACAAACTTTACCTCCTCTACTTGCATCTTACATATACAAATTATTATTATTATTATATATCATTTATCTCATTATCGAAAAGTAGTATTTTAGCTGTAATGAATATGTTCAGGTCTGTCACCCACATTAGATCCGTTTGCGCTGCGTTAACGTAAATTTGGCAATAGATTTAGCTGTCACGGGGTGCGGCAACCCGTCAGACCTGGATCTAATGTGGGAGGCTTAGGTAGATTTCAACTTTTTTCTCCCGTAGTGAAAAACAAATTTTATTACAATGCACAGATATAATACACTGGAACATCCATTTACGGAACAAACCGGGGGCTCGTAAATTGAATTAGAGCGTAAGAAACCACCTTATTTGGGATTTTCTTCGTATTTTTTTTAATATTGTCAAATACCCCACAATATTGGTAATTTTGGAACCGGGATGACGTGTAGGAACCCAAAATCCATGTCTGACGCCATTTGGAAATCCAAGTTGGTGGCTTCCGGTTCCAGAATATCAGAAAAATACTGTCAAATATCACAAAAATATGGGTATTTTTTGAAACGGGGTTATGTTTAGGGACTGGAAATAGATGACTTTCGCCATTTTGTAATCCAAGATGGTGGTTTCCGCTTTCAGAAAAACTGGAAAATACTTTCGGTGTGTGTGTGTGTGTGTGTGTGTGTGTGTGTGTGTGTGTGTGTGTGTGTGTGTGTGTGTGTGTGTGTGTGTGTGTGTGTGTGTGTGTGTGTGTGTGTGTGTGTGTGTGTGTGTGTGTGTGTGTTTTTTTTTTTGTTACTTCATTCCTGCCGGGTATAAAGTAAACACGGAGGTGTATATCGGCATTCTTAGTAAGTTTGTTCTTCCGTGGATTGCTGAGTAATATGGACCGGATCCGAAAGTGGTCTTTCAGCATTGGCATTGAACATCTGCCGTTCTGGCCAAAAGATATCAAGCTGAACATTGCATTAGGTCCTAAGTAACATTGACAGATTCTCTTCATCGACTTTCTCTTTGTATTCCCACGGCCATGTAAAGACATCCCCAGGCATTTTCAGCTCACAGATCGATAAAAGAAGCTTTTATCTAGCATCTAATATGACAAACACAACAAGAAACGGTTATGTGGTCAAGTTATTAACGAAAGAGAGAGTTGACGAAGAGAATCGATCAATGTTACTTAGGACCTAATGCAATGTTCAGCTTGATATGTGGCCAACATCCAGCCCCGATCTTAACCCCTTGGATTATTCAGTGTAGTGCGTCATGAAGGCCAAGGTCTGTGCCAAACGCCATTCCAGTACAGTAAGCTTCAGACAAACATTGACCCGTGCCTGGAGAGATATGGATCCGGACTATATTATCACAACCAGTCGAGCATTCCGGTACCGTGTTGAGGCCGTAATTGAGGCTAATGGAAATTCTAAGAATGATTGACTTTTTACAAACACATCCGTTTTGAATAAATGTTTTTTTTTCACTTCAACACGCATACAGTAGAACTACACGATAATTTTGAGATGATTTCCATAAGGATTGAATAGAGAAATCCTGCAGCACTCCAAAGCATATTCACTGGAGTATTTTAAAGGCACTCTAAGCAGATTTGAAAGTAAACTCTAAGAATATTTTCATACTAATGAAAAATGTAAGGCATGTTTAATCCACCATTTCAAGAAAATTTCAGCATGAACACCAAAGAACACCTAAAGAATTCCAAGAGAATCTGAATCTGAAGATCATTCCAACGTGAATCTAAATAGAATATCAATTTTCCAGGAGAGCAGAATTCCATGGACAATAACAACTGAATTTGTATAGAAATTTTGAGGAAAGTTTCAGTGATAATTTTGAGAATTCCTTGAAAATTCTGATTATAATTCTGATTAAAATTTAATAGAAATTTTTATATATTTCCACAATTTCTTAAAAGCATCCTGACAGGAAATCCTAGTGAATTCCATCAATAACTCTAAAGTGGACCCTACACAATTGCATTTATTGACAATAATCGTATTGTCAATGTTGACGACAATACATCGATATTGACATTATTTATGTATTGACATCATCAATAGTGATGTCAATAATTCCACTTCGCGTCATTATATTGATCCGTTTTTTTTTTCTTTATTACCGTGATTTTTAGCCTTAGGTTAGTTCATCACGTTATACAGCAGATGATCAGGCTAGATCTTGCCTAAAAAATAGGTTTCAATTTGACATGAAAGTGACGTATACTGGCTCTGATTACCCAACGAATGAGACAGACGCCGGCGCCGGTGGTAAGCGTGGTAAGCGTGACTGCTTTCTAACACCCCAATGGGTATGGGTTCAATCCCAGCCGAGGTCGGTGGGATTTTTCTGAGGCATAAAAATCTCTGGTCACGTCTTCCTTCGGAAGGGAAGTAAAGCCGTTGGTCCCGGCCCATGTGTGTTGAATGGGTGCGATATCCTACGCAGGTGTGGAAAGCTGCCTTCCTGCACATTCTATTGCCGTCAATGGATGGCAATCGATGTCCGTCGGTGATTGGCACTAGATTGCGGAACAGAGACCGACGTTAAATAAAGGAATGAAGAAGAATGAGACAGACAACATTTTAAAAACTTAATGTAAAGTGAGGATTAGATCGGGGCTGTGGTGAGGACTGGGTGCGCGGACAAGGTAGAGCTCCACCGTAGGAGACAGTGCCCAGTCCGGCGGAGACACCCCGACTGCAGAAAAAATAGAAACGTGAGGAACACACGATCAGTGCAGCCACCGACGGGGGGGCTAGATTTGATCATACAAGTGGGCTTCCTTCAGAAAGGCGATCAGCGCAGCCAACATCGAGGGGTCGTAACCAAGCAGATTACTGACGTTCTCCGGGAGTCCATGTTGTTCGCGTAGCTTCTGGAACTCCGGGCAGACACACAGCACGTGTTCCACCGAGGCGGGGATGCTACAAATTGAACAGACCTTGCGGAAAGGTGTCCCACCGAAATTACAGGAAATCCTCGCATGGCCGGTCCGGAGTCTTGAGATGATCCGCTGGTCCTTGTACTTTTCGCTGTCCAACCTGGTGCGTACGGTTTCCTTGATCTTCCTCAGGAAAGTGGTCCGCGACTGGAACCATTCCTGCTGCCAGGCTTCCATAATGGTATTCACAATCCAACGCCTGACGTCTAGGAGGGGTACGTTCCTGGTGTAACGGGGATGCACCAGATCCCGCCAGTCTGCCCGCAGCCTCGTTTCCGGGAACACCACAGTGTCCGGGGATCCACGTAAAGACGGTTGAAGGTGGGGCGTACCGTGTAATGGCTTGTATCCAGGGGTGGCTCGGGGCTTCGGCTTCCAGCGCTTGGATGACGCTGTGTGAGTCAGTTAACACGAGGATCGGTTGATCTGCTGGAGTGATGGCTGCGTCTAGAATAGCTGCGGCTTCAGCGAAAAAGACGGAACACTCCTCCGGTAGACTTCGAGTCGTTGCAGTGTTCGGTCCTTCTACTCCTAATCCAACTCCAGCCCGCGACCGCGATCCGTCCATTAAGCGATGAACGTGCCCCGGATAAACCGACTCGAGCAGCTCTGCAACAGAACGTCTCAAAGCTACAGAGTTATCCCCGGCTTTGAATCCAATCTTAATCCGCTTATCTATTTTGACGACGTTTGATCACCATCTTTTCTCTCCATGCCACTGAACCCTGGCCAGTGCGGAGGGCTCAATTCCCCTCGTTGAGAAGAAATACCCTTTCGTTCCCGGATGTCTTAGCAGCGAGGGCAGCGGCTTTCGTGGCAATGGCTGCAGCAGATCGATAGCGGAAAAGGAGGATTCCGATTTCCACACATGCGGCGTCTGCACGCGTGGAGGGTAGAAGGCCGGATACGATGCGTACGTAGGTATTGTATACCGGAGTGAGGATGTGGTTGAGCTTCTCGGTGGCTAAGCAGGTTTTTTCGAGGCCGTAGAAAAGTCGACTGTCGATAACAGCGCGAGCGACACGAAGGCGGATGTCACGGTTGCTGGGGCGATGCGGGCGGAAGATTGTCCATACTATGTTGATGCGGCTACGACAGTTTTCTTTCACCATCCTGAAGTGCTGGTTGAAGCTTATGGTGCGATCCAGTACTTCCCCCAGAACACGCACTGTTTTCTTGAGCAGAATCGGATGATCTTGGATGGTGATCGGTGGTCCTCGAATCAGATGGCCCGAGTGACAGATATGGCACCGTACACTCTTCGGCGCGGAGAGCTGGAAACCAACCGAAAACGGCCACCTGCTGACGGCAGAGACTTCTGCTTGAGCTATGTTCCTGGTCCGCTTAGTCACTCGTCCTGTTACGACGATGAGTATGTCGTCGGCATAAACGATTACGTTCACGTGCTTGGGTAATCGGCTGAATACCCCGTTCATTGCCACCAGGCATAGCGTTATCGCTATGACGAATCCCTGGGGCACTCCAGTTTTCTCGGGGAACGGATCCGAGCGAGTGTTCCCGACAGTCACCTGGAAGGTACGATCAAGGAGGAAATTCCGTACAAAATGTGTGATGTGACCTTCCAGGCCCAAACCGATGAGCTCAGGTGTCCATGTCCTGTTGAACGCCTTTGAAATATCAAGGGAGACTAACTCCGCATGGTGACCGTTTTCCTGGGCTTCCTTAAGTACTTTCCCGAGGGCTGCAAAGTAAGTGGAGGAGACGTGTCCTTGCCGGAACGCATGCTGCCGGTCGTCAAGGAGGCCGTTTGACTCCAGGAACAGCTTAAGACGACGATTTACCATTCTCTCCATCACTTTTGCCGCGCAGCAAGTGAGCGCAATTGAGCCATAGATCGTTGAAGAGGGCGAGTAGCCTCGTTTTTCCGTCGAGGGAGAGGTTTTTTAACACCGGGTATCCAATCTCGTCCGACCCGGAAGATTTACCACTACTGCTGCCGAGGGCAAATTGAAGCTACCGGAATGTAAGAGCTTCGTTGATTTGGAGAGCAGGAACATCGGGTGGAATTCGCAAGTCGCGAAAGCTGCTTGTGGAAGGTTTGACGCGCTGGACGAAATCGCTATCGTAGCCAGCCACTGACAGCAGACAGACCGATGATGTCCTTCGGTTCTGAGATCGAGGTGCCATGAGCTAGGATAGTAGGTGGAGCAGACCGCCGCTTGCCGCTCAGAGCGTTGAGGCGATTCCACAATTCACTCGACGATTGGGATTCGTCGATTGAATCCAAGAAATCCATCCAGCTAGATCGCTTTGCGTCACCTGTCTGCACGAGAGATGGCGTCATCTAAGGCGAGACGCTTCAGCCGGCGTAAAGCTTTGCGTCGCGCTTTCACCGCACATTGGGTATCCTCGTTCCACCAACGTAGGGCTTTTCGCCCAGGTACGCTACCCGTCCTTGAGATAGATACTGTTGAATAAAAATAAGTCAATCTGCAGACTCGAAGCAATGGTATAGGAAAGGGACCTTCACTCATAGCATGAAGTGTGATCAATATATCAGTTATCATATTGATATCAAATGCATCTTAAAATTATAGTCCGCATAAACCAGCGTATTCTGTTCACTTAATTTTCACAACACCCACTCTCCGGAGCGCCGCGTTCTTGCTCCATACACCAACCGATCGTTCACAGATGATGAGTTAGCTCAATTACCGAGCCTTTGACTGTAAATTCTTCGAATCACGGCTCTCCATTACGGCCATGTAGGAGACATCAGACGGGACGGCAAGATGGATCGAGAGCTGCTATATAGGCAAAACGGGTCGTGTCATGAGGCAGCGAATTTAAATAAACCAATATTTAGTCACGTCCACGTGCACGCAAGTGGTGGACAAGCAGCCGCTTCATGCAGGATAGAGCTGGAGGACCGACTGCTGAGAGGTATCGATGAATTCCCCAGACGCAACGGAGCAGTGTGCCGTTCGAATGCTGTTCAGATTCGGATTAAAATTCATCACACCACTCGCTGCCGCGGCTGCTTCTACTCCGGTTGCCAGCATTGCGGTGGCCTAATTTGGGGTTATGACTGTTGGAGCTGTAAAACGCACAGCAGGTTGTTGCTTTCCTGATGATGGTCTAGACTGCTCTGCTATGCTGCTATTTAGTGTCGTGTGTTGTGTTTCTTTATTTTGGTTAATGCGGATATAAGTCATAAGCCAGAGTCAGTTTTGCTGGCTGCCTTAACGGAAGCTCATTATAGATTTAGTGGTGGTGTTTAGTGCGTCAGTAGCCCACTCGCTGCCGGGAAGGTTGCGATCGGATTGGCATCAACCTTGCAACCCGGAGAGCACAGTTTCGAAAGGGGGTGCGCCCTGAAATCAGTTGCATCAGGTGTGTTTTTATTGCCGTTTTGTGTGCTCCGACGGTTGTTTATGTTTGGCCAGAGCGAGCAGACAACATAATCGGCCGTCCGTCGTCGACGTCGTTGGATTCGAGTTCGACCCCCCCCCCGGACACGCATGCAGCACCTGTTTGTAAGGAGGAAGTACCATTAGTGGAGTGTTCCACAAGCGTGAATATCACATTTTTGAGCTACCGAAGCTGCTGGAATGGATTTATGCCATTGAGGATGCATATTTTGAATACACATTCGCACGGAGCCAAAACTGTTGCTCGCCGCCGTCGTGGTGGTGGTCGTCCAAGGCAACTTACGCAGCTCGGTGCGTTCGAATCGATGGCAGAGCCACTTTCGCAACAAGCATTTCAGGGTCGCGACACAGGTACAGTCTAACGGATTGTAGGTTATTATGATTTTTTTAAATATGAAATTGAACCAGTCTTTTGACTGAATGGAGTTCGAGGAACGCTCATATATCAAAGAAATAAACGCCAATCTTTAGCTCCTCTTCTTGGCGGGAGATTAACTGTTTGGCTCTATATTTTTTTTTCCGAAATGGACTCGATCTTGACCTTTTTGTATCGCTGCAGACACATTAATGGTTTGTTTTGCGAGAGATATCTTTCACACATGCCTGCCTGGTGGAGCAAGGAGGAGTATGAGGAAGGAAGCTGATAATTTCCAATCTGCATAAATATGAGATTAGGATGCTAATTTGATGAGGACATAAATATAACCAGTTGGGTTGCAGAAAGGTCGATTTTGAACCGATAGGATGGCGATTGGTGAAAAATTTGCGTCGAATGAACCTTAAAATGGGAACGATTTGTAAATATTTCAACACTTTTCGACCATTATTTATATTTAGTAACAGATCATAAATTAGATTTACCTTTCTCTTTTATGGCTTAAGCGACCTAAAACTTCGAATAACTCGCTTGGGGAACATCGCGGAATGTATTTTTTTTTATTTTGCTGAAGAATTCATCAGCAAGCAATTCTAATGCTCATTGCGTCCTTAGAGGGGTATTTTGACCTGTTAAATGCTACATGCGAATGCCAAAACGGTATAGGCAAATCGTCAATTACAAAACGGCCACCATCCAATCAAGCTCCGAAGCAATTTGCTCAAAATTAGTGCTTCAAACGCCAACTGAAAACCATTTTTGCTAATTGAACATAATTTAAATTGATGATTCATAAAAGAGCAATTGACCGAGCAAATTTATTGACGTCGCTAATTACAATCAATCGCGATTCTCTCATCGCTGGTAACGCCGCTTAATTTACTTCCATGTCAACTTTCAATATCATCACATCACATGTATATTGGTAGTTCATAAAACGGTACCCCCTTTATGCTAATATCATATTGACACAAAATTTCCCTGCCATGATTGCACGTCGCGTTTCACACTAACAATACCACTACCGTCGTCGTCGTCATCATCGTCGTCGGTCGGCCGAACCCGTCACGTATCAGGGGTCCTTTTTTTCCTTCTTGCATGTCCCAATAATTTTTAATAAACTTTGCAAAACACCCCTGAATGCTTCTTTTGTCACGCCGAAACCGAGGCCGACGTGCAAAATCACGACGGCAAGACCGGAGGATCGATCCCGTAATAAATTTCCATTCAATGCGAAAGTCTTTTGCGAAGTCTCCCCCGAGCTCAATGTAAAAGGGAGAGATGCACAGAGGGACGGGGTCACATCATAAACTCGGTTGATTTATGGCTGTACTGTATTGCGTCGAAGAATGATGATGTCGTTACTTTTCATAAAATATGCTAAATCGAGCCAGCCAGAGTTCGTTGGTTGTTGTCCGGCGGAAACCGTCGAAGCGAAATAATGGAGAAAGTCAGCTGGTTGAGCTCTCCATTGAAACAATTGAATCCAGATGGCTTACGGATGGAGTAAGCGAGGTTGTGGTGACGTCATGACGTCAAACCTAGGCAGATGTCGTCAAATTGCAACTACCGTTCCCAAGTATCCAACGCGCTTGGTTTTTCACAATTTATGATTGATAAGGCTGTTGCGAACGCGACATTGTAATTATTAGAAATTCCCTAATCGAGAGGACGGCTCCCTCTGCCAGGTCATTCACCTTATGTGAGTGGCAAGGGAAAGCGAAAGTATTTCGGTAGGAAATTATTATTTATAAAAAAGGGCAAAAGAGAAAAGAAAAACAAAGACAAGCCGCTGCTCGGAAGAGGTCCTGCTGGTACTGCACCCAAATAAACGGCGCATGGTGACGAAAGTCAATCCATGTTTACGACCGAGGTAGCACAAGCCAAAGGACGGCATAGATACACACGTGTACTGCTCAGCCTTGCGCCGGCAAGCAAAGCCGCAAGCCCATGCCTAGTAAGGCAACCGTACGCACAGTACGAATGCCTACCGATAAGAATAGACTTTTACTTTCTCTGCCGCTTCTCCGTTTAAAAGGGCATCATAGCATGCAGCGCACTAGGCGTGCACTTGAACCGTGCGCAGAGCGAAGGGCATCTGCTCGATAGGGAAATGAGGATAGAACGATAGAACGCTAGCCCATAAAAAGGTCGTAAAAGATTCGATACGCGGTGGTACGGTCGAGTATTAGAAGAACAATACTTAAATAAGCAAGGGCGCATTTATAGAACCAGCTAGAAGATGTTAGGGAAGGTTCAGTAAATTACCTGCAAGAGGTAAGGCCCGCGTCTACTTTAAGAAGTAAATTGTTTAAGAATTGTAGCGCGGGATGATCATACGCATCGCCCGACTCCCGAAAATAGAAGAAAGGTAATAAAATTCGGGACGCAATAAAACCATATCGTCACTTAGGCGATGAATTGAAGGCCATAGGACTTGTACGTAGGGACTTGAGCGTAGGTGAATTAGACCCTTGCATAGCAGCAAAGCGCACATGCGCACGATGTACCAACGCCCAAATTCTAGGGCTCCGACCCGCTATATAAGCGGAACTTTTTAAGAAATAAAATCAGTGTGTGTTATTTGACTACTCGTTGATGCAGCTCACTCATCCGAAACCCAATCGGTAAGTTATATCAGGTCTTGAGTCTGAATTGGTTAGCAATCCAGCCAAAAGATTGTATCCGGAAGCCCCTTACTCGCCACCAACTAAATTTGGCAAGTGATACCGGACTCTCTTTAGGTGGAACCCAACCAATTGGAATCAATTACAGATTGTGGCAACTAGCCAGCAGTCTGGATTGAAGAGATCTGGTTAACTTGAATCTTCACGAATCCTTGAAGAAGGAAAACTCTGCTCACAAAACCTCCCCATCCTAGCACACGTGAGCCGATTACCTTCGCATCGGCTTGGCAACCGTTTGAATCGTAACCCTAAACGATTCTCGCAACGGGAACCAAAAGACCCTCACGGGTGCGAAACACGAACCTAGTATCCCCAACTCCTGACCAAAACAAAAACCCAATCCCAATACGATCCCGTGAGCAACATGGTGGCTCCAGAGAGGAAACTTCCTCTACAGTGAAAGTTTAAAAAAGTGAACTCGAAAAAAGGTGTACTGGCGCCAAAAGACCAGAGTGAAGAAGTTAATTTAAAAGAGTATAATTGAAAATTGAAGCAAGTCCTCATGAAGGACTTAATGCAAGAAATTAACTATCTTGCCGAACGCTTCAGTGAAATCGACCGTCAGGTCAGTAAAGTAAAATCTTCCAAGGCCTACCAAGCCTGGATTAAAACGCCTCTTCCAGCAGGCGAGATTAGTGAAACCAGGGACTTCAAAGTGACCCTTTGGAAGGGTACAGCTAAAGAAGAAAGATATAGTCAAGCTATATCTAAGTGCGTAGAAATAAACAAAAGGCCAAGTGCAAGGTTCGAACAGGCCAAAAGAAAACAGTTTCAGTAAACTGTTAGTTTAAAAAAGAAAAAAAAATATATAAGAAAGTGTAAAACGAATACCCAAGGCAAGGGTATCAGGTAAGTCCCAATTAAGAATTTTTCTTAACAAGTTATTAAGTGAATCATAGTGAACAAGCACTTTGGTGCTGCAGATCCGAACGAACGAGAACTGTGTAAGCTCCTTTGAGCATCAATTTATAAATCAAGCACCCACGTGTGCAAAAGTAGCACTTTGTGCAGGGCCAAAGTTATGCACCACGAGTGCGCCCACATTTATTAAATCAAGCACCCACGTGTGCAAAAGTAGCACTTTGTGCAGGGCCAAAGTTATGCACCACGAGTGCGCCCACATTTATTAAATCAAGCACCCACGTGTGCAAAAGTAGCACTTTGTGCAGGGCCAAAGTTATGCACCACGAGTGCGCCCACATTTATTAAATCAAGCACCCACGTGTGCAAAAGTAGCACTTTGTGCAGGGCCAAAGTTATGCACCACGAGTGCGCCCACATTTATTAAATCAAGCACCCACGTGTGCAAAAGTAGCACCTTGTGCAGGGCCAAAGTTATGCACCACGAGTGCGCCCACATTTATTAAATCAAGCACCCACGTGTGCAAAAATAGCACTTAGTACAGGGCCAGAGTTATGCACCAATGTGTGCGCCCACATTTAATTAATTAAGCACCCACGTGTGCTACGATAGTACTTTGTGCAGGTAGCACTTTGTACAGGGCCAGAGTTATGCACCAATGAGTGCGCCCACATTTAATTAATTAGGCACCCACGTGTGCCACGATAGTACTTTGTGCAGGGCCAAAGTTATGCACTACGTGTGCGCCCACAAATAAAGCACCTACGTGTGCAAGCACTCTTGTGCGCCAAATAAATAAGCACCTACGTGTGCAAGCACTCTTGTGCGCCAAATAAATAAGCACCTACGTGTGCAAGCACTCTTGTGCGCCAAATAAATAAGCACCTACGTGTGCAAGCACTCTTGTGCGCCAAATAAATAAGCACCTACGTGTGCAAGCACTCTTGTGCGCCAAATAAATAAGCACCTACGTGTGCAAGCACTCTTGTGCGCCAAATAAATAAGCACCTACGTGTGCAAGCACTCTTGTGCGCCAAATAAATAAGCACCTACGTGTGCAAGCACTCTTGTGCGCCAAATAAATAAGCACCTACGTGTGCAAGCACTCTTGTGCGCCAAATAAATAAGCACCTACGTGTGCAAGCACTCTTGTGCGCCAAATAAATAAGCACATACGTGTGCAAGCACTCTTGTGCGCCAAATAAAGCAAGCACCCACGTGTGCGACAAAAGGCACTCTTGTGCGCCAAATAAATCAGCACCCACGTGTGCAACGAAGCACTCTTGTGCGAGAGAAAAAAGATCGAACCAGAAGAAATTTCGTAGGAAATATTCCGAAAAATACAGAAAGAAAGTTTAAAGTGTCTGTAAATCCGAAATAACTGAAAGAAAGGGTTTCAGAGTGTCCGTGGTTAATAAATCCGAAAAACATTTAATAAACGATAACAAAAGAATTTAAAATGGCTTCCGGTTACACATTCGTCAACAATGTCCTTGGACATTGTCGTCTATGTACCCAGAAAGATGAAGCCCAGGATATGGTCGCATGCGATAAATGCGATCGATGGTTCCACTATGGTTGTGTGAACCTGCCAAGTCTGCCAAAGGCGAAAGATCCTTGGACTTGTGCAAAATGTAACTTAGAAGAAAAAGAGTGTCAAGAAAAGGCACTCCAAATGCAATCCATCAACCAGAAACTGGCTGAAATACTGGTGGAATTGGAAGCTCGTGCTAAGGCACAAAAGTCTGCAGAAGTTCACGCAAGCTCAATGGCTGCGGAACTTGCTCATTACAAAGAGCAACTGGATAACAAAAATCACGAGGACAAAAGCAAGCGAGATGTTTTGCTTGACATTGCCCATGTTATCCAGAAAAACAAATTAAAGACAGAAGTAAAAGTAAGCAAGGAAAAGACCGGAGAAGAAATTGAAGAAGGTGACGCATTTACTCTATATATGAGAAGGCAAGAAATGAGCCTTCCACAATTTTTTGGAAACGCCAAGGATTGGCCCACATTCAAAAAAACGTTTGAGGCCACCACTGAGCAAGGAAAATACTCCAGCTTAGAAAATTTAATGCGTTTGCAGAAAGCATTAGGAGGCCAGGCTGCCAAAAGTGTGCAGCCGCTAATGTTGGACCAATCTAATGTTCCACGCATATTGGAACGATTGGAGAAACAATTTGGTCAATCGAAAAGGGTCTATCGCGAACTTCGCGAGGATCTGGAGAAGGTAAGGGCCGGGGGTCACTTAGCAATCGTGGAAGTGGCAAATGCCCTGGAAGGGTTAGTGGCCCATTTAGTAGCCTCTAACCAAAATGAATATTTACGTGATCCACGTTTAGTGGAGGAGGTAATTCATAAATTACCACACGATCTTCAAATAAAATGGATGGAGGTCGTTGAAAGTAACGTGCAAAAGGGCAATATTATGCCCACGTTACAGGATCTGTACAATTGGATTAAGCCCAAGGCCGATGTTCAACGAGATTTGTACAGCCAAACAAGGTCTCAAGGAGAACGTCGAAACAGAGTAAACGTTCATCAAGAGACCAGCGGCGGTAAATGTTTCTTGTGTAATAAAGAACACAGGATCAAGGACTGCAGGCAATTTTTGAACATGACTCCCAAAGAGCGAGCCAATCAAATTTTTAAATATAAGGCATGTGTCATGTGTCTTAATAAACACAGGGGGACATGCTGGACTCCGTTGCGATGCGACCAAGGCAATTGCAACGGGAGACATAATAAGCTGTTGCATTTTTCAAAAAGGGAATTCTACCCTAAACAGCCAAATCCACCACCCCAAAATAATTCGGCAAAAATTAAGGTAGAAGAAGCAGAGATAAAGGAAGAAAGATCCAATCTGCATCAGGAAAAGGCCTCGGCAGTATTTTACCAAATCATGCCAGTAATGTTAAGGAATGGAAACCGTATAATCAAAACATATGCCTTTCTAGATCCCGGATCATCGCTAACCTTGCTGGATGAAGGGATAGCAGAAGAACTCCAGTTAGAAGGAGTTCCAGATCCATTAAGGATCAAATGGACACAGAATGTGTCAAGGGAAGAGAAAGGAAGCAAACGAGTAAAGCTTAGCATAATGGGAAAATCTGGAGAAGAGTTTACCCTTACGAATGTGAGAACAGCTGCTCATTTACATTTACCAGTTCAGACGGTCAACTACTCAAACTTACAAGAAGATTTTCCATATTTGAAGAACCTACCAATAAGCGATTATAAGAATGCTCAGCCGAAGCTATTGATTGGTTTAAATCACAGCCACTTGCTGTATCCAATCGAAAAAAGGGTAATGGGTAAAAATAAACCCATTGCCATTAGAACAGAATTGGGATGGTTGATATTCGGAAATATCTCGGATACTGTCCAAGAGAATCATGTATGCATGATTCAAGAGGACGAAAGAATGCACGAAATGATGCAAAGATATTTCACAACAGAGGACTTTGGTGTAAAAGTTATTGAGAGCTTGCCAGAGTCCAAGCAAGATATCAGAGCAAAGGAACTGATAGAATTACGTTCAGCTCTAATTCAGGCAGAATTTATTTTGAATTCGCGACCATTAACCTACATCCCAGTAGAAAGTATTGACGATGAACCGTTAACGCCATTCCATTTCCTAATAGGAAGGGCTGGTGAATACGTACCACCATTTTCCCCAACAGCAAACACGTTGAGCAAGGAACACTATAGACGTGTGCAACATTATGGAAAGTATTTTTGGGATAGGTGGCGCAAGGAATATTTACCCACGATACTTAAACGAAGTAAGTGGACTAATAAGGTGGAACCAATAAAGGTGGACGATGTGGTTATTATAACCGACAAAGAAACTCCTCAAGGTAGCTGGCTAAAAGGAAGAGTCACAAAAATAAACGAAGCTCCGGATGGACAAGTAAGGTCCGCTGAAATTAAAACCGCTCAAGGTATATATACCAGAGCTGCGGCGAAAATAGCCGTGTTGGACGTTAAATCCAAACCAGTACCGGAGGCTGCAATCAAGACGCGTTATATAAATGTTCATCAAGTTGAACCCAAGCCAGCACCGGAGGATGAAATCGAGACGCATTGCATAAATATTCATCATGAAATCATAGAAAAACCAGTAACATCGGCTAGAGAATTCCACCAAAGAAAGAGGCAAGCAACACAATTTATAAGGGCCGAGAAAGCAAAACATGCTTATACGGGCCAGAGAACAATTACCAACAACATAAAAAGAAAGGGTGCCATGGAACATCCAGCATCCATAATGACAATACCTAAAATGTCGAGAGAAACGCAACGAGCTGAAGATAATTTAAACTCTTGGGGAAAAAGACGTAAGATCAACATAGAAAAGGTGAAAGAGAATGACCAGATATTACTGCGTCATGGCTTAGTATGCCCATACTCGCATGGAAAATGTTTAGACTCCGAGGATGGCTATTCAACATGGGACGTAAGCCTAAATCAACGATGTGAAGACACCGAGTTCGAAGTTATCTACGAAGGGAAGGTAAATAAGACCATAAACTTGGACGCTCAACAGGACAAACAGAAGGCGGTATATACGTCCATATCCGATTCACATTTATTTTCGATACGGACGAAAGATGTGGCCAAAATATGCGGATACAATGGCTATAACACGGATCATCCCAGAATATTTATAATCGAAACGACAGAGTACAAGTCGCCGTTCGCTAGAAAGCCATCGGGCGCAAAAAACCACGATATATTCACATATTTTAATTCAAAAATAACTCTTGTCGAAAATTATGTTGGACAACGATTAGATGATGTCTACAACACGGTCATGACCGAAATGTGCAAGCTTGATAAAGCTTTATTGGAAACAAAACTAACTTTGGCTAGGATAAATCCTACCGAGTTCGTGAATAGCATAATGAAAAGATCCGGATTCTCCGCGGTAGTTGCCGGAGAAGTACTACACGTTTTAGAATGTAAACCCGTGTATGTACAACCATTCGCATCAGAAAGATGCCATCAAGAATTACCTGTAAAATACGGGAACGTAACAATGTTCTTAACGCCGGTCACTAGAACTTTGCAGTTAAGAGGTACTGAGATTGAATGTACACCATTGTTACCGGCCAAATTCCAATTTGGAGGAAGGTGGTATACCTTCGACGGAAAAATTAGGGAAACAATACCCCCACAAAAGTTAACTACGGATATCGTAACCAAATGGAATTATACTCCATTACCAAATCTAATGGAGAGCGGCATATATGACGCAGAAAGTTTGAAGAAGATGAGAACGATGATCTACGATCAGGGAGATCGACGCATTGCAGCTAACGTAATGCATAAGATGCTAACAGGACAAAATCCGAGCAAACAAGGATTTCATTTCGAAGCATTAGTGTCAGAAAAGATGATTGACAACGTAATTAATAAATACTGGGACAAGCTAATTTCTTGGTCGTCCTGGCTAGGGAACATAACGTCCACAGCAATCGGTCTATACATGATAGGACGCTTATTCAAATTCATCATAGATACACTAATGCACGGGCGTATATTATATGATATATACGGCTTCGGATGGCAATTAATTGCCTCCTTTTGGGACTCTATGACAACCTTTCTCACGCATCGAAATACGTTGAGAAATATAAAAAGGACTACGAAAAAAACTTATACGGTCAACAAGGCCGAAAATCAGGAAGAGCGGATAGAGACAACGCCGCTGGCGGAGAATATGAAAGTGCAGGTGATCACTCAACCTGCTCCGATTCCGCGAATCATAATACAGCAATAGCAGCCATGAAAAGATGCCCAGAAGCCAACGCCTACGCATAAGATGACATGACGGCTGGGGATCAACCGATCACCCAGAACTCCCTGACAACAACAACGCTTTCGAACACCAATCGGAAGCCACGAGAATGACAAACGCCAAGCATGGATAACGAGCCAGGGAATCAACCGATTACCTGAAATTATAGAAAGAAAAGATGACGTCCAGTCGGGGATCAACCGATCGCCCGGAAATACAAATTCTCCACTGAAGGAAGACAACGCTCAACACGGCCGGGGATCAACCGATCACCCGTAATCACAACCAGTTCAAGGGAAGACCCAACCAACCGGTTGACAGTAATCGTATGATGACATGACAATTGGGATCAGCCGATCGCCCAAAAACTCCCGATGACAACAAATACTCGGTCGCCAACCGAGAAATACAACATGAGCTAGAATTCAAGGACATGTACGTGGAAGATGACAACTGCCGGGTGGTCAACCAACTGCACGGGACTGCAAGAACGAGTCAGAGAATCTCGGCCGCCAACCGAGAAGACAAGTTATCCAGAAGCCAACGGCGAGAGCAGATTAGCCAATCTGCCAGGTTAAATCCAGTTTAAAACTATAAGAACACATAAATGTACAACTCGTAAGTAACGAGAATATTTACGGCAAAGAAGCCGAAGAAATAATTAATTACTACTCAAAATATGGAATTATTTACAACTTAAATTCTATTAAAATCTAAGTTCATATCTCCTCACAGAAGGATAATACTTGACAAACCTAAATATTGTACTACGACATAACTCTCTCAGTAAAAAATAAAAAAAAGAAGACAATAAAAAAATATATAATACTACGAGAGAGGCCAAATTGTCAATTATGTAGCTAATTCTAACTATTTGAGCAAATCTCACAAATTCATGTTTACTTTATGTGTGAAACAAATCATATTTACGTGTGAAACAAAATTATAATCATTATACGCGTAAGACAATTATCTATTATGAGTGTGAATTAAACACCAAAGCCATACAAGCCAAGAAGGCTAAGAAGCATCCAACATTAATGCCACAAGGCCATTACACTGCCGCTTATCGGATTCAATTTGACCAAATTAAAATTATTAGGTAAATCTAGGGATTTACCGGGCCCGGAATGTTGCGAACGCGACATTGTAATTATTAGAAATTCCCTAATCGAGAGGACGGCTCCCTCTGCCAGGTCATTCACCTTATGTGAGTGGCAAGGGAAAGCGAAAGTATTTCGGTAGGAAATTATTATTTATAAAAAAGGGCAAAAGAGAAAAGAAAAACAAAGACAAGCCGCTGCTCGGAAGAGGTCCTGCTGGTACTGCACCCAAATAAACGGCGCATGGTGACGAAAGTCAATCCATGTTTACGACCGAGGTAGCACAAGCCAAAGGACGGCATAGATACACACGTGTACTGCTCAGCCTTGCGCCGGCAAGCAAAGCCGCAAGCCCATGCCTAGTAAGGCAACCGTACGCACAGTACGAATGCCTACCGATAAGAATAGACTTTTACTTTCTCTGCCGCTTCTCCGTTTAAAAGGGCATCATAGCATGCAGCGCACTAGGCGTGCACTTGAACCGTGCGCAGAGCGAAGGGCATCTGCTCGATAGGGAAATGAGGATAGAACGATAGAACGCTAGCCCATAAAAAGGTCGTAAAAGATTCGATACGCGGTGGTACGGTCGAGTATTAGAAGAACAATACTTAAATAAGCAAGGGCGCATTTATAGAACCAGCTAGAAGATGTTAGGGAAGGTTCAGTAAATTACCTGCAAGAGGTAAGGCCCGCGTCTACTTTAAGAAGTAAATTGTTTAAGAATTGTAGCGCGGGATGATCATACGCATCGCCCGACTCCCGAAAATAGAAGAAAGGTAATAAAATTCGGGACGCAATAAAACCATATCGTCACTTAGGCGATGAATTGAAGGCCATAGGACTTGTACGTAGGGACTTGAGCGTAGGTGAATTAGACCCTTGCATAGCAGCAAAGCGCACATGCGCACGATGTACCAACGCCCAAATTCTAGGGCTCCGACCCGCTATATAAGCGGAACTTTTTAAGAAATAAAATCAGTGTGTGTTATTTGACTACTCGTTGATGCAGCTCACTCATCCGAAACCCAATCGGTAAGTTATATCAGGTCTTGAGTCTGAATTGGTTAGCAATCCAGCCAAAAGATTGTATCCGGAAGCCCCTTACTCGCCACCAACTAAATTTGGCAAGTGATACCGGACTCTCTTTAGGTGGAACCCAACCAATTGGAATCAATTACAGATTGTGGCAACTAGCCAGCAGTCTGGATTGAAGAGATCTGGTTAACTTGAATCTTCACGAATCCTTGAAGAAGGAAAACTCTGCTCACAAAACCTCCCCATCCTAGCACACGTGAGCCGATTACCTTCGCATCGGCTTGGCAACCGTTTGAATCGTAACCCTAAACGATTCTCGCAACGGGAACCAAAAGACCCTCACGGGTGCGAAACACGAACCTAGTATCCCCAACTCCTGACCAAAACAAAAACCCAATCCCAATACGATCCCGTGAGCAACAAAGGCTGTTAAAGCAGTATATTAGCAGTATGTTAATAAGCTGTATCACTTCATGCAACTATACTTAATTGTTATTTTTATTATTTCCCGGAATGGTCCATTTCCTGGATATTGACTTAAAATCACTTCAATAAAGTTTTAAAAAAATCCCGGTATATCATTTCCAGGAATGTTATTTCCCGGAAAATTAATTTCATAGAACGCTGTAGCCTAATGCTAAAACTAATCATAAACTAAACCAAACCTACTGTTGCATCAAGCTACAGAAGTCAGTGCCTTGGTTTTCATTTAGCCGTCACAACAATCTTCAAATTTTCATCAGTCATGAGTCATCGTTCTATGACCGGCAAGCAAGATGCCCTAATAAACAAACTGTATCCCGGATGGGTAAACTATCCCACAAATGGTTAGGATGATACCCCGAACACGTCGATAAGCTCTCTTTTATGGTTATTTTTATTAGGGTGGGTGTGCTGGCTGCAATAGGCCAGATGAAAATGGACAATATGGTCCAATGCGATTCATGCGATGCATGGTGGCACTTCAATTGTGCAGGTTTGACGGGCTCGATCATCGATCGAATGTGGCTTTGTTCCCGCTGCAAACGACCTTCTCGTGCTATGTCGAGAGCCAGCATCGCGAGTCGATCTTCGTCACATTTGTCAGAGAGTATGTTCTTGCAGGAACAACGAAAGCTGCCACCGAGGAGGAGAAAAGAAGCCGGGTGAGTTGTGAAGACAGCCGAAAAACGGTTCAAGAGTGGATTGGGAGCAGCTCGAATCTGGAAATTAGCGCGGCAGGAGAAAACCAAGTGCCAGCAGCTTCAGCGGTTCAGCAGCATAATTCTGATCCCCTTCAAACGGATCCTGTTATTGGTGCTGTAGAAGGTGTTCCCGAAGCACTACCGTCGGGGTCACCATCAGACTTAGTCATCCAACAACACAGTTCTCCTCTTCGGGACCCAACTATCTCCATGTTGAATGCCAGCGAAGGTGATTTAATATACCTGAGTACCGTGGAAGTTGATGTTGATCAACGGAAGGCCAGGGATATGATATGTGAGTTACGAGTGGGACTGGAGCGTTGTGTAGAGCATTCGGAGCCAACCTTCGCTCAGTTGGATGATTTGCAACGACAATTGGGGCTATGCAGGACGGAAATCGAAGGAATGCAGTCAACCGTGGATTCCAGCATTGGTAAAAAATACCAAGGGAATCGAATTTTGAGGGAACAATTCCAAAGAAAATTTGGAGGATAATTCCATGCAACAATTTCTAGATAATTTTAAGGATAGTTCCAAGTAATTTCCAGAAGAATTTAAAGGAGAACTCCAAGATAATTCTAAGCTAAATTTGAAGACAGTTCTCGACGGGAGAATTTTCCCTGTCCAATGGTGTTGGCAGGGAAAAGGGATTACAAGTCTTGCTCTCAAAAGCTTCAATTAATTCAGGGAAAGAGTTTAAAATTCAAAAAGAAACTATGGACGAATTTGAAGAATTTTTCGAAGTGTTCTAAAGAAGTTCTCAACAGACTCCCAGAGAGAATTTCAAATTGAGAAGAATTCTGGAAAGAACTGTCAATTCATAAGCAAATCACTGGATAACTGTTCAAAAGACAGTTTTAACGTGTTAAATGCACTGTCTTTTAAATTCTGTAAGTGTTGCTGAACATTTGATATGTCTAGGCATCGAATTGAAAACATTTATTCCTTTAAAATATAATGAATTTTATGAAGCACAAGTCAAAAAAAGTGGTGTTCTTATTTCAACCACGTTTCTAGTATTATATCTATGAAAGTCACTTCCTCTTTCAATTCGATCACACAAATATCGAGGCAGCAAACTGTTAACTACTACATACTTAAAAATGAACACCATAGTCAAATAAACAATTCTTTGCTTCACCGACAACCATTGTAAGGCGTCTAGCATCAAAGTTGAGGAAGTGAATCTATTGGATCTCGAAATCAAACGCATTATTTTATTCAGCAAGCGCTGTAATCTCGATATTTGTGTTGCATTGATCAGAAATAAAATGGAAGGTCAAAAGTCTAGATAAGGAGAGATGATTGATTTGTATAGCTGTATTTTACTGGCAATAGTTAAATTGTTTTTCAGTCGACATAGAATTCCATACTTCTTGGCAATTTTCTTGATGGCATTGTCAATGTGAGAGTTGAACTTAAGTTTGTCATCAATAATCACGCCAAGATATTTAATCTCTCAAACGCGAGCAATAGTCTCATCATCAATTACAACATAGATGTTCTCATTTCATCGATTCCGCGAAATTACCATAAATTTAGTTTTACTTGTATTCAATTTCAACTGCTTATTCTTCAACCATCTACTTAGAGAATGCAAATCTTCATTCAAGTGTAAAACGGCATCATCTTAATCCTTAGCTGAAATGAATAGTACGGTATCATTTGCAAAAAGATTAATGTCGCAAAATCGTAAAACACGTCGCAAGTCATTAATAACATAATAAATAACAGGGGCACTAAAACACTTCCTTGGGGCACTCCAAGGTAATTTCCCACGGTAATAGAAACAGAATCATTAAAAACAGTCCATTGAGTTCTGGGGCCTCCCTTAGCTCAGTCGGTTAAGGCGCAGCTACAAAGCAAGACCATGCTGGTGGTGGCTGGGTTCAATTCCCGGTCCGGTCTAGGAATTTTTCGGGTTGGAAAATTTCTCGACTTCCCTGGGCATAGAAGTATGATTGGACTTGCCACACAATTATACCAATGCAAAAATGGTACAGGCATCGAAAGCTCTCAATTAATAACTGTGGAAGTGCATCTAGAGCACTAAGTTGAGAGCACGCAATAAGCTAATATGCCATATGCAATAAGCTTAAAAACCGAAGAAGAAGAATAAGAAGAAGAAGAAGAAGAGTTCTGTCAGATAAATAGCTTGCAAACCATTTATATGCAGTACTCGTAATTCCAAAGCGCTTGATTGATCTTAACAATAAAGGCCTAGACATTGTTTCAAAAGCGAGTTTAAGATCCAAAAAACAGCAACAATCATATCTTTACACTCCAAGTTATTTTTCCACGTCGCTAATACCAAATTCAACGCGGTTTCACAAGAATGACCTTTTCGATATCCTGATTGTTCTGGTATCAACAAAGAGTTGCTATTCAAATACTCCAACAGCTGGCCTTTAACAACAAGTTCTAAGATTTTCTCTAATGTGTGCAACATGTTGATGGGACGAAATTCTTCGGCTTTAACCGTTCCAGCCAACGATGCCATATATACAGACTTCTGTACACGAAAAAAGGGGTCACCGACGTTTTGTGCTGTTGGCTGCACCTAGAGCATCTCTCACAATTTTGTATTTTTGTGGGACTTGACATGTGTGGTCTTCGAGTTTCTAGATGACAATTGCTTTGAGATTTACGTTAAAGGCCAACTTGGAGTATTAATTTTAACTTATTTGCATCCACACGTTATATTTTAGGAAAAGTATTGCAACATCAACAATGGTTCTTTATCAAAACTGAATTTAAATCTTTAAGGTGTTTCTCTGTGAGATCCTTATTCTCGTAACCACTTCGAAACTTTAAGCGCACCAATATCAGCTGCCACGTCACGTATCACAATAAAACTGTTACTCTACGTTTGATATGCTACAGCATACATGAAGTAGCAGTTTCAGGTGAAATGGAACTTTAATTTCCGAGTTTTGGATAAATGAAAATTCGAAGTGGAAGTGCATGTATAGCCTACGTGGTGGCCATTAGTGGACTCTACAAGGAATCACCTTAAACCGAAAACAAAAACCCACTTTCATGCACATTATAAGCACATAAACTAAAACTCTCTTTTCTCTATTCCCTTTTTTTCCAGGTCAGTACCAAATTCTCGCATCGTAGAAAAACAAACCTTTCATCCGACCAGGGGCTTCACGCGCAGTATGCAAATAAAGTTTTGGGTTTATTACACGCCAAAAACTTCAAACAGTGATAATATCCGTAAGTAATTTTTCACCACGCGATACATCAACCAACTTTTCCTTTTTTCCCCCCTGTTCGACCTATACCATCCGATGACCAGAAAAAAAGTTCCCACACATAATCATCCCAAGATAAACATGTTCAAATTATTATTTCAACTTCCTCCTCCCTCCGTGCGCGTCGCGTCGTTCGGATTCGCCTTTGAAACCCAAACCTACCGACATTTGCGCCGAGCAGCGGTTCAGAGGCACGTGGAGCCTTAAACGAATAAAAAAATAGTCGAACAGAACGAGTGAAGGAAAAGATAACAACACCGCCGGATCAGTAATGTTCGCGCGAGTATCATTTCGTTGAGGATGCCGCCGCGAACAAAATTTTGTAAAATCCCCAACATAAACGATTCACGGCGAATTCACGGTCGCACCGTGAAATTGAGGAATGGCGCGGCTCGGAGGTTCCAATTTTCTGCACAAACCGACACATGCGTTCCTACAGTACAGCATGTTCAGCGAGAGTTCAAAGGAAGTAGCTCTTCTGCTAATTTGCTACACCCGTGGCGAAGTCGAACCTCTTCTGACGAAAGATGAGCCGTTGCCTAGGTAACGAGAAAGGAAGGCACACATATGTAGTACAAGGCCATCTTGTCTAACACGCGCGACTCGGTGTGCCAAAAGCGTGAGAAAATAGCTCCATCGACTCCAGGCTCCGTTTAGCACGACGACCCATAGCATGACGTGCGCGATTGAAAAATTTGGCTTGATGTGTATATAAAAAAACCGACAGAAATCTAGACACTCATTTATTTAAATTGCTCGGTGCGAAGAGACGACAGGCGACATACTTGCGACTGAAGACTAAATTATCTATAATGGTTGAGTTCATCCGTTCGATTTCTCGCAAACTTATGCTGCAGATTGATTGATCAATTTCACTTTTATGATTATGGGTTGGAATTGCCTTTTTACTGCTGAACATGCTGGCACAAATGAGCAGATAGATAACCTACAATACCTACACTGGGAGTGGGAGACTATCGAATATTAGTTGGTTCTTCTTAGAGTCCATTTAATAAATATAGAAAAAATCGCAAAGGATGTATAAAACAGCCTCAAATTTTCACTTGCAATCTTCTAAACGTATATTCAATCAATATATCACTTTAAAATATTAAGTCCACTAACCGACTCGACCCAGTAGTGTTCGGCCTAATGCTTTGGAAAAAATTACATGTCACTGAGACGATTAAAAATATTTAGAATTTCGAACATAAAATATTATCTAAATTATGAAACATAATTTGTCATTCTGATGCGATTTTGGAGCCTTTTAAGGCTTTTCAAAATGCCGATTTTTTTTTTCAATCTAAAAAAAATAAAGTTGAAAAATATTTCTGTAAGTAGAGAAGTAGAGCAAACTTACTGGTGAAGCATTATGGCGAAAGGTCATGTATTAGAGGCATAGGACAAAACGTCATTAGCAGAATGAGTTGTCAAACATTGCCCAACACTATGTAATATTTGACAATGTAAACAATTTAGGGTTTCGGACTTGAAATGCACAACATAAAATCTATAGATAATTAAATAAAATTCAGAGCCTTCTGAACCCAAAAATTTTATATAGTTCAAGAAGAATTAAATGAATTTGGAAAGAATTTTCAACTAACAAGATATAGGATGGACCCGACGTACTGATTAGAATCCATACCTTTCACGCTAAGCGGAGAAGAGAAGGAGATTGCTGTATCGTCGGACAGTGATTTCAACATACCAGTTTAGACCCTTTCCTTACTAGCTTTTGTTATTCCTTCCTCTCCTCTCCTTGAGTTCCTTGATTTTTCCCTCCTAAAAGTCTGTTCGAGATGCTGCGATCTAGCTGTGATAGCTTTGGATGGTGCTATAACCTTGATGCTTCGGGCTCTGGTGAAGAAATCTATAGTTTGTTTATATTGTTTGCATCACATTTGCAGTAATTTTATGTATATATTGAAAATTGTAAACTTTGTTTTTGAAGAAATGCTCATATATTACCCTCTCTTTATTGCTGTGTCGTCTTCTCATTTGTCTAATGGCTAACAATTCCAGCTTTTACACTTCGACGAACTGGTGCATTCCCGGTACCGTAATGAAATCCGCGTTATATACTGGTAAGCTTTCTGTATGCTGTGTAAATAGCCAAAGTATTTGTGCTCGTAAGCTTTGTAAAATTGAGGAATTGCGTCAGATTGTAAAAATTAGTAATGTTGATATTGTATGTGTGAGTGAAACTTGGTTGAATGAAAGTATAAAAGACTCTGTTATAACTATCAATGGCCATAATATAGTTAGACATGATCGTGTAGGACGGCTGGGAGGTGGTGTACTACTATACATAAAAAATGGCATTGCCTTCAATATTATAACCAAGTCAAATAACCAGACAGGAGTAACCTGCACAGAATTTATTACTGTCGAAGTTCTCGTACAAAATGAAAAACTTTTAATGGCTGCATGCTACAACCCTCTTGAAATTGACTGCTCGGATACAATGGATAATTTACTGTCGTCTTATGGTTTTGCCTATAAAAATGTTTTCTTTATGGGTGATTTCAACACGAACTTGTTGACCAATCATTCAGGAAAGTCTGCCAGGCTTTGTAATCTGCTCACCACTCACTCTTTATATTCATTGGGTAACGAGCCAACATTCTTTCACAGAAGTGGAGCGTCGCAATTGGATTTAATTATTGCTAATGATTCATCAAAAGTGTTGAGATTTAACCAAATTGAAGTACCTGTATTATCCAACCATGACTTAATTTTTGCATCCCTTGATTTCAGTGTCATACATACTTCAAAGAAAATCGAATATCGTGACTACAATGATATTCAAGTTGATTCATTGGTGGAGGCTTTTAACTCGGTTGATTGGAGCTCTTTTTATCACGTTGATGACTCCAACCTGCAGTTAGAATTTTTTATCAATGTTTTGACGGATCTCCATAACACTTTCGTTCCAATCCGAACTACTATTTGTAATAAAAAGGATAATCCTTGGTTCAATTCTAGCATATTTAGGGCCATCGTTAATCGTGACTTATTATACAAACAATGGAAATTAAGTAACAACGTGGTTGATCATCATGAGTTTCAAAGAGCACGTAACCACGTAAATAAGATGAGACGCACAGCAAAACAAAATTATAGACTGTTCCAGAAAGTATAAGGACACCTTATTTTAACGGTCACTTTGAATATAATGAAATATTTCAACATGTTTCGGCTGCGTCCTTTTGCTTGCTCATTTCTGAATGACATACACGGAAAGACGAAACAACTCAAAATCGAGATCGAAAGTACTTAAAAATAAGTACTCCCGCAACACTACTGTCTTGGGTATAATTTTGTTCTCATTGATGAGCACTTTTAACTTAAGCGTGAAGTATTACGATAACGTCTCACTGTACATTAATTGTACTCAAGCAGCAGTCTTGAGAGAGCTCTTATTTTTGAGGATTCTTTATCTCGATTTTAAATTGTTTCGTTCCCCGTGCTTTGAAAGTATCCAAAATCGAGTGTTGCGATAGCACTTAGTTTTGGATGAAAAATGGTTTCGCTTTGTCATCTGGCAAGCAAAAGTTTAATAGTTTATTTTATTGTTCCGATGATTGATGGAAATATACCGCGTCACAGTTCCACCTGAGGCAGCACCGTGGAGATCTGGGATTCAATTCCTTTCACTCAATACATTGGGCAGCTAGGCAGTTTTGTTACCTTTATTGAATTTTCTATGCAAATACCTAACGTAAAATTCATTTCATGATCCTAAACAGTGAACTGGTGCAATCGCGATTTCAACATCCTGGAAAAGATTAATCAGGAGATGGGATCTAAACTTTAGTATTGCGTTATCCGATCTCAAGGACAACTAGTTTTACGTCAGGAAATGCTTTTCTCACCATCACCCCACTATCAATGTCGATGTTGGTCAGCGAGAACGATTTTTTTTTTGTTTAAATCTGTTTGATTGCTCTTAGGGGCTGTTCATAAACTACGTAGACAGTTTAGGGGGGGGGGGTTGAGAATTATCCACGGCCCATACAAATTTTAATTTTTTTGTATGGACAATTGTCTACGCAGGGGGAGGGGGGGGGGTCAAGAATCCCAAAAAACTGTCTACGTAGTTTATGAACAGACCCTTAAGTATAAATAAAAGTTTCATGTTTGCCTATATTTAAATGCTTAGCACAAACATTGAAAATAAAATAAAACGCAATTAATGAATCATTTTTAACAACAAAATTTGCTGAAATAAACACCCTGTTTTAAGTAATGTTTGCCCAATAAGCAGTATTATTGAAACAGTTACATTTTACTCCAAAAGCGTGTCTTCGCAAAATACTTGAAATTGGATACTTCGCAGATAACTCAATTTTGACTGGTTGCACTTAGGTGTCAAGATGAGTGCAAAAGACTTAATTTAGAGTTGTTTCGTCTTTCCATGTAGCATCAAATAAGTGCTCAGTTTTGTGTTTCCTGTAAAAATGCGTGGTCTTACTCCGGAACAACGAAATAGTATCGTGCACAAATGGTGCACTGTGAGCGAAGAAAATTGAGAAAATTGGCCAAGGAAGAGGGTGTAAGTGTCGGAGCGGTACGAACTGCAATTAAAAAATATAGAGAACAGTGTACGTTTGAAGATGCGCCGAAGAGTGGCCGGAAATCCGGTCCTGTAAGTGCGGATATCGATAAAAAGATCAGGGATGCCTACAAACGAAAACCAGCGACTTTCGTTCGAGATGTTGCGAAAAAAACTAGGGACCTCGTCGAGTAACGTCATGCGTGCCAAAGAAAGACTTGGGCTAAAAACATACCGGAAGCAGAAAAAAACCCAAAAGGAACCCAAAACAGGCCGCGTCCGTGAAACCACGGGCCCGCAAACTCTACGATTCGTTATTGTGTCGAAATTCTGGGTGTATAATAATGGACGATGAAACGTACGTGAAACTAGATTACAAAACGCTTCCCGGACCACAATTCTATACTGTAAGCGAAGGCAAGGACATCCCCGAAACGGAGAAGGCAATTTTTACCGAAAAATTCGGTAAGAAGGTTATGGTTTGGCAGGCAATATGCGAGTGTGGTAAAACATCTAGTCCGTACATCACAACGGAGACGATGAACACTCAGAAATACGTTAAGGAATGTCTCCAGAAGCGATTGTTGCCGATGATCAGGCAGCACGAAGGTCAAGTAGTATTTTGGCCTGATTTGGCGTCATGTCATTACGCAAAGGACACTTTAGAATGGTACAAAAGTCAAAATGTATGTTTCGTGCCGAAAGACATGAATCCGCTGAACTGCCCGGAGGCACGGCCAATCGAGACTTTTTGGGCTTTAACCAAAGCAAAGCTTCGAAAATTAATAAAACCAGCGGACGACATCCAAAAATTCAAAAAAGATTGGTCAAAATGGTGAAAAGTACCACTGTGCAGAAGCTAATGGGTCATGTTCGAGGAAAAGTTAGGAGTCTTGGCTATGATTAAATATGTTGATTAAACGAGAGTAAAATAACATTTTAAATACAAATACAAATATGATTTGCCAAATAAAATTACTAAAACTTAAAAAAAACATGACTTTTTTGTTATTTTGAAAGTGTGCTTATACTTTCTGGAACAGTCTATAATTTGCTTCTCGTCTTGATCCGAAGGTTTCCCCTAAGGAATTGTGGAAAAATCTGAGGGCACTTGGATTCGGTCAAGCAAATGAAAAATCATCGAACAGCTTTATGGCTGATGAAATAAAGCGTAACTTTAGCAATTATTTTTCCGATAATAATATTCGAAGTTTTAGTTCTACGGGTTCAAATGGGTTTATCCACGATGCTTTTTATTTTGATAGAATAAACCAAGTAGATGTCATAAATGCCATGTACTCCATCAAATCAAATGCTCTTGCAGTCGACATGCTACCAATGAAATTCTTAAAGGCTATTTGCCCTCTATTAATTGAGCCTATAACACACTTATTTAACACTGTTGTAACTACAAGTGTATTTCCAGATGCTTGGAAGAAATCAAAAATTATACCAATTCAGAAAAAGGCTAATTTGAACACGTTAGAAAACTTGCGACCTATTAGCATCCTTTGCGTATTATCAAAAGTATTTGAACAAATTGTTATGATGAACATTTGCGATCACATCAATAGACACAATCTTCTGAATCAATTTCAGTCAGGTTATCGTTCGAAACATAGTACTAAAACAGCTATGCTCAAAATAATTGATTATATAGGTCTAGTAGTAGACAAGGGTCGCCCGGTTGTTCTAATACTATATGATTTTTCTAAAGCGTTTGATACTGTGTCGCATACAATTTTATGTCAAAAACTCAGATCAAATTTTGGTTTTTCCGATCATTCCGCAAACTTGATTAATTCTTATTTAAGTGTGCGAACACAGGCTGTATTTAATAATGGAGTTTTTTTTTTTAATTTATTTCCATAACATCTGGGGTTCCCCAGGGTTCTATTCTGGGGCCAATCTCATTCTCATTGTACATTAATGATCTCCCTGAAGTAATAAAGAATTGTAAATTTTCTTCTGTTTGCCGATGATGCTCAGGTATACTTTGACAAAATATATTAAAACCTTCATTGCTTTTAGACAATGAAACAATTGAATACGTCGATAATGCTACTACCTTGGGTATCCGTATTCAATCAAATTTTAGATGGGATAAATATCTGTTGTCACAATGTGGAAAAATGTATGCTTGTTTACGTTCACTTTACATAACATCATCATTTCTTAGAACTGATGTTAAAATTAAACTATTCAAAAGCCTCCTTCTTCCTTATTTTTTGGCATGTGATTTTCTCCTCGATGATGTATCTGCTGGTACGTTCAAGGAACTTAAGGTGGCTCTTAATTCATGTGTTCGATATGTTTTTAAATTAAGTAGATAATCTAGAATTTCTCACCTGCAACATCATCTAATAGGATGCCCTTTGGTAAACTTTGGCAAGCTACGCTGTTGTTTATTTTTGCATAGTCTGTCGAGAACAAAACAACCCGGTAATCTACACAGAAAATTGCAAACTTCACAAACCAATCGGTCCATTAAATATATTTTACCAAGACATCGCACGTCAAAGTACGGGAACTCATTTTTCGTGTGAGGTGTAGTTCACTGGAATTCTTTACCCAATAGTATAACTAATGTAAATTCGTTAACAACATTTAAGAGAGGATGTATTGAGCATTTTAGTTCAAAGCGCATCCTCCGTAAACGAACAAGATTTTGGCCGAATGTTCGAAATTCACAACTTAAATATATGCATCAACAAGGATGTTGATGACGGTAGCCCTAAATATGCACCTTTAGAATTGATGAAACGACCCATAAAAATCTACAAGGGACAGCCCCATGGGATTGTACACAATGGTGACCTAGGACTACGTGGTCTTATATAATAAATGGGAGCTTGTGTTTTGTGTAGCAATAGGAATTTGAGCGGGGTTCTCTCTGTTAATACTCTTTAGTATGACTATGATTGCCCTAAAAAGAACCTTTTGATATGAATTTTAGTTGGGACATGTTCAGAAATTTAACTCTTTTGGAAAATCTTGGTGGCCCTGAAAAGGGCCAATGGCAGTACAGGTGTTGAAATGATTTCGGAGGTCTTCAAAGCAACTCGTCTGTGTTCCCGATCAAGAGAGCTCAAAGCTGTTGATTTATTTACGGTTAGTAACTAAGGTAGGAACAATAAAAATTCAAGTTTTCTTACATTTAGTCTCCTTACACAATGTACCAATTAATTTTACAAATAAAGAATTCAATTTTCTCTTAACCAATAAAAGGTGCTAATTTTACTGCAGTATAATATTTACGTGATAATGGATAATGTTGCACTCGATTCACCAGATAATGACAAAGCAATACCATATTTGACATTCGTATCGCCTGACAATTCTACTTTATCCTACATATTCTTCTCGTTCCCGCATACTCTAACTCTGAAACAAGGGACCGCCCGGTGACTGCATTAACCGCAACATCCTCCCCACCGTGACGCACAAGATCCTTTTCGGCGTCACCAACTGGAACTACATCAAGTACCGCTAATTTGTTCACAGGTCTATTCAGCACACCGCTAGCAGTCTCTACGTCCGCTTTACGTGCTATTCCATCCTTCCCTAGATAAGTTCGTACCCAACCATTACGGTTCCCTTCACCAGCTATCACCACTAACATTCCTTCCTTTACCTGTGCTACGTCTTGGAACCATTTGCTGCGTCGGGAAATAACCGGTAGGTACTCGACAATCCATCGCTGCCAAAATATGTCCATCATATGTTGGATTAAAGTCCATCCCTCTGCCAAAGCCTTCTTTGTGTTCACGGGGGTTTTGACCGCTTGACGAACTCCACTAGAGCTCAGCATCAAAAAATGATTCGGGGTTAAAGACTCCTGGCTGTTGCTCATGTTCCAGTGGTACAAACGTTAGCGGTCGCGAGTTGACCATGTGTTCTGCTTCATCTAGCTTTCGCGCCGTTGTTAACGATCCTAATGCAGTTTTCACGGATCGAACCATTCGCTCCCAACAGCCACCCATATGAGGCGCTGCTGGGGGGTTGAACCTCCACTTGGTATTCGCGTCCGTTAACGTACTGCTCATCGTAGTATTGATCGATCGCAACTCGGTTTGAAGCTCCCTGCTAGCACCTACAAAATTCGTGCCATTATCAGTATATATTTCTTGCGGAGCTCCTCTTCGGGTGACAAATCGCCGAATGGCCTTCTTACACGAATCAGTTGTCAAACCGTGGGCTACCTCCATATATATTGCGCGGATATTCAGACACGTAAACAAAACAACCCAGCGTTTGACCGAGTTGCGTCCTACTTTTACGTAGTAGAACCCTTGGAAGTTGTCCCATTTTTGGAGCTACAAGTCTGACTTTATGGACACGACACCATTGGCAGCGAAAAGCTGCAGAACGTACTTCAATTCGCAACTTCAGGATACAGAATTTCTGCCTGAATTCATTAATGATAGTTTCGTTGTTCGCGTGTCGGAATTTGCGACGGTACCAATCCAAAAGCAATTTAGTGATCTGATGTTGTCTTGGTAGGATAATAGGATATCTGGTATCACTATTTTTGTCCAACGGTTTCCGCTGATCTGATTCATCCTTGTTACGTTTCAATGTCTCAACCTCATCTGGATAATGTTACGATTGCACAAAACGCCACAAAATTCGATCAGTTTTCTGCAAATCATCACATGTCAATACTCCTGAGTGATCATGAACTCCATTTCTTGTCCGTTCCAGCATGACGTCATAAAACTGATGTACGTACGCGACGCTACGCTACGACGAGAAACGATCTACATCTACCACTAGAACTATCAACATAAGGCTGCACACGTATACTGGACGTAGCTCTACTGCAGTTTCATCCAGTAACTCGAACCTATCTCTCGGTCAGTCATCCTTCTCTTCATACAAGAACGCTGGTCCACGCATCCACCTGCTATCTGGTTTGCAGTTCAGGCCTTTCCCCCTCGGCTGCTACATTAATCTTCGTTCCTAACCATTGCCACCCGTCGACTTTCGACAAACTCAGGATCTCGTTGACGTGAAAAGCTACATATTGTCGGTAACGTCGGGTGTCCGATCTAATCCAGGAGACAGCTGTACTTGAATCGCTCCAGAAATACGTTCGCTTGATTTTGACGGAATGACCATCTTCTATTGTTTTACGCAACCGTGTGCCAATTACCGCCGCCTGCAGCTCAATACGGGGGTCGACAAAAGCTGCAGTGGGGCAACCTTTGTTTTGGACACAACCAGAGAGCATCGTATCTGTCCTCGGTCACGTACGTGAAAATAAGCGACTGCAGAATATGCTTGTGCTCCTTCAGCACTTGCAGCCACGCCTTCCAACGCCCAACAAGTTCTTCAGGGATCTGTTGATCCCATTCCACTTTTGTTTTCCACACGTCCTGAATTAATATTTTCCCCTAGATCACCAGCGAACCCACCAACCCTAATGGATCGTAAGATCTCATTAAGAAACTGAGCATCATCCGTTTGGTGGGCACTCTTTCACCTTTTGCTAGTTCTTCAAGCTCTCCTTGTAGGCCAAGTTTAAAGCAGAAGACGTCTTCACCGGGCAACCCCGATATCCCCAGCAATCGCTCAAAACCGCTCTGACCGTTCATCGTTAGGTTCTTCACTGTAGCTGGGTTGATCTCTCCATAATCCATAATCTCAAACAGTGTTGGCAAAATCAGAAATCAATAGATATTTTTCCGCTCTCATGCGCTCGCAATATCACGCGTGACATTGGAACAAAATATCATGCTTGATATTGATTTTACAAGCTCCTTCGATATTGCGAGACTATTCACAACGCACAAAAATCAAGCTAAGAGTTGACTCGACACAAAAATGATTCCATTGCACGTCATTTTCTTAGAAAGAGAAAGCATAGTTTGTTATCTCTTTTTAATCTTCACCGATGGCAGACGCGAAGGGACTGCTGCAAGCCGTTGTGGAAGTTTCGGTTGCATTCGGGTGTAAAGCAAAAATCATTAAACTCAATCTCACCACAATTTGGTGAAATTTGCAGTTGGTGAGTTTTGTTAGCTTGATATTCCGAGCTGCGATTTCACAGCTTGCAAAATCAACCGCAGTTGTTTGCTTGTTGATTTTTGTCTACGAAAATCAAGCGTGATCTTGGGCGTTGGTGAGATTTGATTTTTTTGATATTTTCCCAACACTGATCTCAAAGATTTATAGAGTACCGAGAATGGAGAAATCGTTTGTCCATCAGACTCGTTCCAAGGCCAAGGCTGCCAAACAGTCTAATCTCTTCGGTAAAGCACATCTTAGTACTTTTGAACATGATCTGGACCTGGCAGAGGATGGATTTACGCCTTCGGTGATCGATTTAGAGCACGGACTAAATCTCGCCTGTGCGGTATGTGATCAACCCAAGAATACAGAATTGTATATGGTCCAATGCGGAGGATGCAAGCGTTGGAACCATTTTTCGTGCGCGAGGGTGGATACGAATACTGTCCATTCGAAGGAGTTTTGCTGTGTGGAGTGTTCTTTGAAGAGAGTACCAGAGCAATCATCTAGGTTGGGATCTGGTCGATCGAGTGCTACAAGCGATCGAAGGTCCCATATTGACCGTGAAATCCAACGTCTGGAGGTCGAGAGGCGAGCTGAAGAGCAGATAGAACGAGTCTGACGGACAAACGATTTGTCCATTCTCGGTACTCTATAAATCTTTGAGATTATGTTGAAATGATTTCGGAGATCTTCAAAGCAACTCGTCTGAGTTCTCGATCAAGATAGCTCAAAGCTGTAAATTTATTTAAGTTCAGAAACTAGGGGAGCAACAATAAAAATTCAAGTTTTCTTACATTTAGTCTCCTTACACAATGTACCAATTAATTTTACAAATAAAGAATTCAATTTTCTTTTATCCGGTCTAGAAAAGGAATATAAATCAAATTAAAGGTGCTAAATTGACTGCAGTATAATATTTACGTGATAATAGATAATGTTGCACTCGATTCACCAGATAATGACAAAGCAATACCATATTTGACATTTGTATCGTCTGACAATTCTACTGACATTTATCCTACATATTCTTCTCGTTCCCGCATACTCTCACGCTGAAACAAGGGAGCGCCCGGTGACTGCATTAACCGCAACAAGTCAATTCTCTTCATCCATTTCCTCTTTTGATGACCATGGCTTCACTGACCTATTTCGCAGTATTTCTGCTATGCTCTTCTATCATCCAGAACAACAAACGTGAATATGTTTGTTGTCAAGTTATTAACGAAATAGAAAGTCGATGAAGAGAATCGATCAAAATCACTTGCACCCCTGCTTCCATGTTTGGTTACAAGATTACAACTCTGGAGAGTGTTTTGTGAGGTCGTTGGGGCGTGTGGTTCTGAATATGGCGATGAGTGTACATAATGTTACGCAATTGCATCCTCCATATTCGCACGCGCCCGAAGATCGGAGACGACTGTGTTGAGGAAGCAGCATACATATGCATGTACGTAATTGGTGGATTTGTTCGTTATTTCGACACTTTTGGACAATGCTTGACATTCACCACTGTTTCAATAATTGGAAGCATTGCTATCGATGCGTAGAAATATTTCTGATTGATTGGTGATAAAATTATTGACATTGGTCCAGGGGCAACTGAGTTATTAACGTTCAAAATCTTTCATAATTTCGTTACATGTTCCATTTTCGGTTTTCACATGGTGTACCCCCATATAGAAATCACAGACGTAGTCCTACGCCAAAAATCGTTAATAGTAAACGTAATATCAATTAATGATGTAGATTAATTCAGTTAATGATTTTGAAAATGATTTAGAATAGAACTAAAAATGTTGCACATTTGACAGATGTTCTTTTATTCAATACTAAGGGAAGTCTTTCCTATTTCAATCTTCCCATCTGTTTCTGGTAATCATCTTCAAAATGTTGCACTCACCTCACATCAATCATAGCATTACCTTCAATAGCTGTGCAATCCATTCGAGGAATCATGCGATATCGGGGAAAACCTCCATAAACCCGGAGAAATGCAAAACGAATCAGTTATAATTGCTTTTGGGAGGAAAATCCGAATGCGAGAAAAATTGAAATACCTACCATCGAATCCCCGTGGGAAGCGTAGCACCAGTCACATCCTACATCAAAGTTCGCATGTATTGTGGCATAAGCATGATGTATTGTGGTGGCTTTTCTCAAGAAAGCTAGCGGTTTTGCTGATGATGCACTTGCTTTTCGACTTTTGCGGGTGCCAATCTGGTTTGGCTTCTGCCACTGGCTGCCACCACCATCACCACCGCCACCAAGGCGAGTGTATGAAAGGAAAATTGATGGCTTCTTTCGAATCGTGGATATGCCTTTGGTGAGAAGATAAAACCTGTTGCTCACTGATTATGGTGGTGAAAAATGATGCTGGAAATTGTCGGCTGCCAAATTTGAGCTATTGTTCACCGAGGGAACGGGAGTTCGACGGACAAGTGCTATCAATCGTATCAATCTGTGTCGATTATAAGCTCTTTTTTGCGTCTGAATGAGCGTCCACTTTCTTCTGTAACATCAGAAAAGTGACAACGTTCATCAAATCGAATTAGTTCATCTGCTTTCGCTTTCCTGATGTATTTACTCGGCAAATACTTCAGTTTACAGTCCTCAATGATACTTCCTTATGGCCATAACTTACCGCATTCAACTTGCTTTCTTTGGTTGGGGGAATTGGAGCGGTCCCACCACGTGACAGTCACGCGACTGGCTCTGGCCAGGAATGGCGAGGTGCAGTCTCGCCGTCGTTTCAACTTCAAACATCGCGCTTCTGCTGCCGCCCAGTATGGCACAGTGCAGACAGATCCAATCTGGTTTCGTCCGATCCCAATGCCATCAGCAAATAGAAAATCCTCCCATCTTCGTTGGCAACATTCTGTCGGTTGGTTGGAATGGATCGTAAAAATTCGAGAAATCATCATGCTACGACTGAAAATCCAACAACGTTTTTCCAATAGTTATTATAAAATTACCACTTCAAACACAGTTTATATTTCGGCAGAAGCAGCCCTTCATCAGGCAAACCATCGAATCAAATCGGGTGGGGCGGGCATCATCTCGTTGACTGATTTACTGCTGTCATTGATGCCGCCGCCACCACCACCGCTCTCGTGCGCCCGTCTTGGATTTCGTTTTATTTTTGTACTCCACCGTTGACTTCCGAGACTTCATCGCGTTCATCGCAAGCCTCGGCCCGCAGGGATTGTTCGAAGTAATTCGAAACGAGCTTTGCCTTGCCAATCCGAATGAATGACTGACTGACGCAAGCATCGCCGTCGTCTCGGGTGGGTCTGCAACTATTTATGCGCCCCGCCAATGTGGATGGCATCAGCTGGATCCATCGATAAAACCCAAACTAGTGCGGGATAACAGATCTCCTCCTCCAGGCTAACCCTTGGATGGATAGATGCAGGAAAGCACAACGCGCAAGAAAGCTGGGAGTGCGAGCGTCAAAGCTAATTTTATTTACATAATTAAATTAGGTTTGTTATTGTATCGTGATCTGGCTTCTGACTACCCTTGACGTCTTCCAAACGGTGCAGGCCGGGGGGTCCGCACGCAGTTCTTCCACCGGTGCTGGGTGCGAACGAGAACAAAGTCGAGAAGGGGCCTCCGTGGTTGCAAACTGTGTAGGTCTGTAGAATCTTTTGCAGTTTCCGTTACCGACGACCACCGTCGTCGTCGTCTCCCAGAATTCGGGTACCATAAGCTGTTGTAAATTCATAGCTGTCATGATTTGTGATTAGCATTAGATCAGTCATTGCTGGATGGAGACCTTCGCCTCGAAGGAGAATGATGGAGGAGTGCAAAAACAGAGGCGTTTCGCTAATTGACACCCGGGGCAGTCGGTCAGTGTCGGTGTCTTCGGATTTGCTAAAAATAAGATCGAACCCATTTGATAAGCATGATGGTGGAGTTGCTTGATTGGCGATTTTGGAGGACGACCCCCGCCTCGTACGTGCCATGATTGTGCTTAAGTTTGGGAGGGAAAGTTTTCGAAAGGAAGTGCTAAATTTTGACATCTATTTGTTGAAGCATCGAGATGCTTATCTGCTGGGGCTTGATTAAGCCGATTTGAAATTGATCAGTGGGGGGTAGTAATTTTGAGCAGATGGGCTTAGCCATGGCAAGATGTGTGTTCCGAGATGAAATCGTTTCAGTTGAAAGGCGTTTTGAAATTGGCATGGCTGTATCGTATTCATAATTGATATTAGGATACAGTTGCCCAATCTGAATCACGCATTGATTAATTTTTATGGAGCTTAATCTCCATGGGGTCATCCGTTAAGCCGAAAGGGTGTGGCATAACATGCTGTAGGCAGCAGGTTCATCTCCCTCTCCAGTCAAGCAAAATGTCCTCGACTTTCCTGAGCACAGAAGTTCACTGAACTACACAGTTTTTCAAAAGCTTTCTGATCAACTTAAAAGTTCTTAAAACCTCTCAGCTGCAGATCGTTAAGACCGACTAAAAATTTAGTCGAGCCATGTCAATTTCGACAAAAGCGGATTAACTCAAAATTATGTTGAATTTTCGGGCAAAAACCGTGGAAAACCATAAAAAAAACTTCTCGAATATGAGAAAAATTCATGAAAATTTCTCTCAGTCAAGGAGTATACTAATAGACTGAGTGAAAACTCCCTATCGATTTTATTCATTTATTTATTTATCACCGTCTACAACTAGTCGTACAGACTGGTTTATTTTACTTATTAAGCAGATAATACTACATATCCTATTTCTTAAAACATTTTTAGCCAATTTTAAATCAAATCCGTCATTTTCCAATTTTGGATGAACCAGAGAAATCTTAGACAAACTCATATAAGTTTAGATTCAAAAAAAGTTCAGAAATCATCTTAAATATTCAGGAACATCGTCAAGGATATTCATGGAACATCTGAAAAGTGAGCCTCAGAGGAGCTTGAAAATATTTTAGAAATTCAGAGAACCTCAGAGGATTTAGGGAGTCTTATACCCTGTTCACATTATAGCGTATATCACGTGATATACGCTGTTTTGTAATGAGCACTCATACATCTAGTTTTCACTGGAAATCCTATGTATGAGCAGGGATGGAAAATCATTTACATTCATTTCGTGCATTCATTTACATTCACTTCTTAATTTATTCATCAACCGAATTCCGTAATATAGAAATTGAAACTTTTGTAGGTTTTGAGATTAGCTACATCTTTCGTAAACAACTCAAATCTGTATCTCTTATGCATGATTAATTAGAGCGATAAGAACCCATCATTGTTTTGCAGTGAATGTAAATTGCATTCACTGAAAAACAATAATATGTTCTGCCAGCTCTATTTCGTCAGGCATAAGAGATTCAGATTTTAGTTGTTATTAAAAGTTGTAGGTAATATCAAAAGCTACAGAAGCTTCATACATCATTTTACAGAATTCTGTTGATGAAAAAGTTTAGAGTCAAATGAATGTAAATGAATGCATGAAATGAATGTAAATGATTTTCCATCCCTGTGTATGAGTGCTCATTGCAAGACAGCCTATATTACGTGATACTTTAGAGAACTTCAAAGCAGTTTAAGAGATTTTCAGAGAAGTTCGGAAAAACGTCCAAAAAGTCCAGGAGGAGTTAAGTTAAATTATAGGCAGTTTTCGCAGGAGTTCAAAGCACTCATTGAAGCATTGAAAATTTTAGAAAAGATCAGAGATTCTCATGATGGTACAATAAACCTAAAATACATTCAGATACCAGAAAGATCAGCAAAGCTGTGGGTTCTTCAATGAATTCTGGAAATTCTCGGGATGCCTCCTTATTAAATTTGGAAACCTTACAGAAATTCAGCAAACCTCAGAAGATCCTGAAAACATGTAAGAACCTCCGATGAGTTGAGAAGTCTAGGAGTCTCAGGACAACTTAGTGATCGTCATAAAAGTTTAGGGAACTTCATGCATGTCCGCGTAAACCTCAAAGTAGACCAGGACAGCTTTAGAAAACTTCAGCAAATATTATATTCAGGATACTTCATAGAAGATCACCCAAGTAACATTTCAAGATGTATTGTGGTTTTAAAGCATTCTTCAAGTCTGAATCATAATCTCAGAACTCACATAAAACCAAAATTATTACTTGGGCAAAGAGCTACAAAAATCCCGGAATCACAGAGTATCTATGGAAATCTTAGACCAAGCCCGGGACTCTCAGAATGGCACAAGGACTTTTAAAAAATAGGGATCATCAAAAAGTTCAAGCTTCTCACCAGGACAGTCTTTCAGAAGGTGACACCTCCGTTTAAGGTGAAAGTGATAGGGGGCTAATTTCGACCTCTTAAGGTGAAAGTGACCTAGTGAGTAAATGAAAATTTCAAAAATGGCAATCTCTGCAACATCCCTTCATATTGGAAAAATATGTCGTCGTTTTGTACAAAATAATAAAAGGAAAACATCGACGCGAGCTTTTTGCAATCTGAAGTGATGTCTCAGAGATCACCAATTTTGAAATTTTCATTTACTCACTAGGTCACTTTCACCTTAAGAGGTCGAAATTAGCCCCCTATTTCGGTCTATATGGCAAGGGACATGGCACTGCTCTCATACAATGGCTCAAAGTGCTTCAAGGGTTAGGGGAGCTAAAGGGCCTTCAGAAACCTCAAAGAAATTTAGGGAGCTAAAAAAGAGTTTTTCAAAGCAGATATGAGAACTTGAGAAAAGTTCAGGGAGCATCAAAGAATTTTTGAAAATCTTTTTAAAAACTGCAAGGAGTTGTACGCAATGGTGACGCAGGACTACGTGGTCTTATATAATAAATCTTATTTTTTAACTGCAACAGGAGCTTGTGTTTTGTGTAGGCATAGGAATTTGAGTGGGGTTCTCTCTGTTTATATACTTTAGTATGACGCGCTTGACATAGATGGCCCACAGCAACTCACGAAGAGCTACTGATTCCGATCAGTTGCGGTGCGGCTTCTTCCTCCTTCTATGGATGGCCATGTGGGCTGCAGCTCGCTGCTTGCAGGCAGCCTTTCGTTGTGTACTGGAGAACTGATGTTGCCGATGCCGACGATCGGACACCACCACCAGCGTTGCCAGATATACCGATTTATTGGTATTTATACCGATTTTTGAACTAGATACCGATATACAGATAAGGTTCCTCACAATACCGATTTTTGAGGTGTTATACCGATTTATAACAATTTTTTAAATAATCAAAATAATTATTGCCTGTTTGCACTCAGAATTTCATAGAAAATTATTGTGTGAGACTTGTATCTTTTTGAATACATATCTCAAATTTTTTGAGTTTTTTAAATTCTAAAAAAATCATCTTCATAAATGTCTTATGGATACTCTTTCGACTAATGTTTCAATTTCCCCACCGTATTTGACTACCCATGAATCGATAAACAGTCGATGGCTCTTTCTGATAATTCCAGGGGAATCAGGAAATACTTTTTAAACATTAAATAACTTCCTGGATTTCCTTCCAACTTCCCCCTGGAATTTTCTATTAACGATTCCTCTCGGAAACTTATTTCGACTTTCCTTGGAAGTTTCTTCAGCCTTCGCTCGAATGATTCTTCCCAGAACTTCAGGGATGCTTCTAGATTTTGATTGCGGATCCACTGCAGGAACTTTTAAAAAGTTCTGAATCTTCAGAAAACACCGGAGGCGAACCAGCCTCAGGCTGAAAGCCTCCATAATAAAGAAAACTAACTAACTTCAGAAAAGTCCAGACTTTTAAGTAAGTTTCGATAAATTAAAGAATGTTTCAAAAACTCCTGTTAAAATTCTAAAACCCGGTCCAGCGAACTCCAGTGAACTTAAGAAAACATCATAAATATTTTGAATGCTTCACAAGTCCAAAGAACACCTGGAAAATTTAATGGTTTTCGAGACAGTTCCATTAGTTTCAGGAGAATTGAAAGAACTTTAGGAAGCTCCGAGAACATCAGGACTGATTGTCAGATCAATAAGTTTCAAGGAAATCGCTGAAATTTTAAAGGAGTTCCGAGATTGTCAGGCAATTTCCGAAAACATCAGCAATGTTCCAAGGGGCTCATGCAAATTTAAGAACCGTGAAACATTACCACATTGTGAGAACATTTTATGGGAAGTTCCGTGCTTATTAGTGGCAGTGTCGATAACTTTTAAAAATTAGACAAATCGGGAAGATCAAAGAACTTCAATGCTGATGTCAAGAAAATTGTGAGAGCGCTTAAGAAATTTCTTAATCTTCAAGAAAGTCTAGAGACCTTCAAAGTTGATTAGAGAAATTCCGGTAGTCTCATTATAATCAGGGAAGTTCCAAGTATTTCAAAGATGATCAGAGTACTCCAAAACAGCTCGAGGATATATGGAATATTCCTAAGTACATTTCAGGAATGTTCCAAAAACTTCAGGGCATTGCGGGGCCTTCAGGGATGTTTAATGACCATTTGGAAAAATTTCTGGATCATTAGAACATCCCCCAAGAGCTCTTTCTTCTGGAATTATGTCCTTGTTCCTTTCGACTGTTCCGTTAACGCTCAGGCTTCCGACTTCCTCCAGATTTTTTTCCAATCTACCTGTCAGCGTCTCCAGGAAGTTCAATTAAACATCTCCCAGAAATTTATTCCGTCTAGTTCTGGATTTTTGTCCAGTTGGGTTTTTTACTTCTATTGGAAGGTTTTTCCGAGCTTCTTCTGGCTTCCCCTGGAAATGGCTACTTCTGGAATTTATTTTCGATTTCCGAAATTTGAATGTGAAATCCGATTTTTTTTTTAAATTTCTTTAAATTTTCGCCAGAAGTTTCTCAATTTATGCCTTGGAAGATCCGCGGATGTTTTTCAGACTTCTCTCAGAACTTTCCTCAAATTTCCTCCAGTGGAGCTTATTTCTTCTTTCTCTGGATGTTTTTTTCAGCATCCTCCAGAAGCTAATTCAAACGTTCCCCGGAGTTTTCTTCCAGAATTTTCCGACCATAGTCCAAAAGTAAAAATTTTCGCTTTCAAAAACGGCAAAAATATAAAATTAATTAAAATAGTAAACACTGATAAATACCGATTTTTAAATAAAAATTGATACCGATAAGCTTTAAAACATTCTGGCAACGCTGACCACACCACACGGCGAATGGAACTGAATCCGATCAGCGGTTGAGGCCAACCTTGATAGCTAGCTGCTTGCGAGGAGCCTTTCGTTTTGTACTGGAGAAATCTGTGTTAGGTAAATCGCTTTTCACAGGCAATCGGTTATAGTTTTTATTATCATAGCAACAGTTGCACATTCGTGCAATTTTCAATTGTGAAATTTTGAAAAATGATGAATTCTTAGAATTGTAGAAATATTTCTGATCGATTGGTGATAAAATTATTTAAATTGGTCCAGGGGCAGCTGAGTTATGGACGTTCAAAATCTTTCATAATTTTGTTACATGTTTTATTTTCGTTTTTCACAAAGTGTACCTCCATATAGAAATCACAGACGCAGTCCTACGTCAAAAATTATAATTCTCAAAGGATTACAAAAAATTGGGATGTTTACGTTCGTGAATTCCAGAAAAGTTCAGAGGCCTTTTTGAGATTTTAGCGAACCTAATAGTGTAGAAGTACTTTAGAGATGTTCAAGAAAACCTCATAGTAAAGAAACCTCACAGAAACCCAGGAGAACGTTCAGAAAACTTTAAAGAAATTTAGGAAGCTTCGAAGCAGTCTGGGGAACCTCAGAGAGATTCAGCGAATTTGAGGGTGATGATGATGTTAAATTAGGGTCAATAATACAAAAGGGGAAAAGGACAAAATGTCGAAAGGAAAAAAGTTCGAAATCTCAAAACTTTGTTGTATTATGAAGAACGAGGGTACAATGAATAGATAGTTATTTTTTGTACTTAATTCTGTTTATACGCTATTTTCATTTTTTTTATATTTTTTACTCATGTCCCACCATATTATTCTTTGATTTTGGATTTAAATTAATGGATGGTCCCCGATCTTATAAGGGAATTCCCCTAGCGTAAAAGCTGATAGCCATTGAGACATATCAATTGTCAGTATATATTTGCATCCACAGATAAAAACAATCATATAAGCAACAGCATATTCCCACCGAATCAATTTCCCAACCTGAAAATTGCCTTAAGTGATGACGATAACCCGTCGTCGTCAGCAGGAAGACAAGCGCAAATATGGAAGCACAAGATAAAAACCTGTTAAAAAGCATTGCGGTTTTGCTTGGATGCAATCATTAACAAATGCGTGCTTGGGCTCCGGACCAGCTTTTGCTGCGGCAAAAGTGACCGCTTCTACCCCACCCCATGCACAGGTAGCAGCCATCATCATATAATTTCTCGGACCGGTCGGAAGTCGGGAATCCGGCTATCCAAAGCCTCCGCTCTGACTGACTGACTAAATGGCTCTTGCGTCTGAATCACTGAGACGGAGCCGCTGTCAAGGAGCAACCGACAACATGCAGCAGCTATGGAGCTTGCAATCTGGGACACGCCGAACTTGCCTTGTTTGAGGTTGCCCTTTCTCTTTCTAGCGCCTTCCCAGCCGCACTCTCGCTTGCATCGTCGTCGTCGTTGGTCGCGGTGCAGTGATGCATATCGGAGGAGGAAGCGTGCAGCTGTGCCGCGAGAGAACCGACGACCGGGATTGCGGTTTATGTTGCGGGATCACTTGGGAACCCACTACACTGCGGACTGACTGCTGCTATCTGATTTGATATCTAGTTGGCAAATGTGTGTCAGGAAAAGCGCTACAAATCGGTGTCAAATGTTGGCCAAGTTGCGATAAATAGGATTAACGGGGAGCTGTAAGCCAGTGCAGTGCGTGGGATAGACCAGATGGCGTGATTTCTGGCTGTTTGGTGGTTACTCCTGGAAAGGCCAATGATAAGAAGCTGTGTCGCGTGAGTTGCTATTCCGTGAATAGTGAAACTTTCTTCTAGTAGGTGTACCCCGGGGACTTGATTATCCACTGTGATCGATATTTTACTCTTCCCACATATAAGACAAAGCTGAAAACCACCTTGCTATACAACTATTTCAACTTCTTGATGGTTGTTGTCGTGTAGTATGGACAATGTATGATCCAAAAACAATTTCTAATTCAAAGGATGCTGACAAAATGGATGATTTTACAAAACATTCTACTATATTATACCTTAACATCATGCCTAAACATTTCCATAAGGGATTAGCGCATCAATTAACAAGATACGAACATCAACACTTTTCGTAATTACTTTTTTTTTAATTTAATTAATTTACGTAAAGCGTTCACCCTTCTGAACAAATTTCCTCTGAATAAGGGCACAAAACGGAAGTGGAAAAGCCAGATCTGTTCGAGAAGCAATTCTACAAACCCAGACTTTTTATCTGTACTTCCACGTCTCGTGGAACCCATAAATTCATACATTATTCAATTTGAAGAAAAAAAGAAAATCAATTCAAACCCTAGGTAGATTGGAATTAACGAATTGACCACGGGTGAGTGACATAATCCACCAAACCTGCGCAAATGAAGGGCTCGTCAACTCACAAGTTTGACATTAAATCCTCGCACAAGGTTTTACGACCTGTCCACACACCCATCCCACCGACTAACCAGTCCGATCAATCTGGACCGCGATGAAATTCCGCGTCATTGAAAGTAAAAGGGGCCTGAAAGTGGTCTCTCCATCGTGACTGTTTCGTTCTAGTGCTCTCACTCTGGGCCTATTAAGCCGTAATCTATCTAGAGAGGTATTTGAGTCGCACGGCGACTGACTGCAGCCCTCGGTATCGTGTGGTGGATTTATAAATAAAAGCCATCTCCAGCAGGCTGGTAATAAAATAAAAGCCGCGAAGCCGGCCCGGATCGACTCGGGACCCCGAAGGAAGGGAAACCGCATCTCTTCCGTGGCCGTGGCCAGAAATTCCAATTCGCGGTAAACTTATAGGCGTGCCACTGGATTCCGAATCAATAGTAGAGAGTCCGTATTTGCGGGCGCGCTGGGTTTTACGATTTGTTTTCGAACTCCACCGCGATGTGATGCGATGATGATGATGATGACGATGGTTGATCCTAATTTATCGCGGTTAGTTGACTCGGGAGACAGGGAGGGTAGATAATTTATGCGGTTGCTATTCTTTTACTATTACGAGGTAGGTAGGTAAATGCAAATCATGATTACTGGGGTGCTCTAACCGACCGCAAAGTGCATGTAACTAGCCGAGACTCGTGCCTGAGCTCATTTTGATTCGTTATCTCCGGGTCCGATGGCAAGTTCGAATTGTACATAGATTGGAATTCATCTGAGATTCCATGGCTTGGGGCGCAAAATTTCAGGGTTTGCTCTACGATCATGATGAAGCTGGGGATGAGCAACGCGGGAAATCTTTTTCGTCGAACAACGAGGGATTAGTTTGATGCTCGCACGGATTCGGTCGTAAAATTGCTGGGGCTTGCCTTGGTTGACTATATGTATGAGAGTAATCTGTTGTAGGCAGTAGAGTAAAGATAAAAGAGACATCACTTTGAGGACCATTCGACGAGGGGTATTCACAAGTAGGTTAACATGACATTTACAACGAGCAGTAATTTGTCTTTGTGGGTGGCTTTGGGGGCGGAACGTCGAATCGATCGGAATGAGGAAATAAATATTAACAACGTATGCTTTTCGGGTAATTTTATGGCTTTGATGTCGAACATGAATGACGATATGCATTGATTGAGAGGTAGGAGAGAGTATCAACGAGAGCGGTTGTTCAAGACAATATAACGATGGAGATAAGCTTTCGATGCAGACCAGTCGAAGTGATGGATTGAAAGGGATTTGCGCTGGAAGCATACCAGAGATAACAGTTGAAGTATCGATCAGATCAGGAGAGGGACAACATTTTGGATAAAATATTTAATCTTAGAAATGTGTCCTTTGGGAAAGTGTGGGTTGAAAAGGTGATATGCGATGTGTCTGTGTGTACATATATGCTCAGTAAATTTGAGCCATGTTATCTATCTATCTAAGTAATAATGTTGACCTCAAATATCAGTAGTTCATAGATCACAGTGGAAATCTGTTTATTTTAAGGGATCCATATCGAAAGCATTGTTAGCTATCTTGATCATTATTATTATATTTTTTATTATAGTCACTTTAACACCCTTGGGTAATTCGTGACTTGTCCGGGGGTGAGATTTGAACTCGTGACTTTTGCATGAGAGGTATGGATGTTAACCACTACACCGGGATCGGCCCCTATCTGGATTAATTGTACTGAATAGATGACACTGCTTAAAAACATAGCAGAAATTCAATTTTTCTTAGAAAAATTAAAAAAATATAAACAAACTATTAATTAACAACAATACCACTAATCTCACTACCAATTGATTTTCAGCTGATCGAAAGATACTTTTCTTACCTTTAGTTTGGCCCTAAAATAATTCATATAGTCGCAATAAAACCGGAGATCTTTGTATTTTAATAAACACACTTTTTTAAAGTCGATTTTCATTTTTTAGCTGTATCTCGAAAACTATTCTATTGAGATTTTTTCGACTACATTTTTGGACTCAGCGCACGATTTTATATAAGAATCATTAGCCAAAGATTCAAGTAATTTTTTTTTAAACTTGTGTAATAAGAAATCTGCAGAATAAAGGGCGAACACGAAATTATTGCGACACATTCAACAGGGCATAACTGTTTTACCATTGGGTAAAAATCAACCAAATTTTGCACACTTTCTCATTGATGTGTATTGTGTACATGCTGTCAAACTCGAAGTCGTGTTTTTCGATTCAACGAAAATGGAGGTGAACCAACGCGAGTTGAGAGAACAAATTCTTTCCAAACACCTGGAATTTCCTGACCTGTCGCACCGGCAGTTGGGAAAAATGTTGAACATTCACCATTCAACCGTCTCCAGAGTGTTGAAGCGGTTCCAGGAGCGGTTGACGTTGGACCACGACAAAGGAGCTGGAAGAAAACCGGGACCGGAGAACAAAAAGACGGAGGGAAAGGTGAAGCGGATGATTAAAGCAAATCCCAACGTCTCAAGCCATGATTTGGCTAAAAAGATCGGCATTTTGCAGAGCTACGTCCAGAATGCAAAGAAGAGAGCTGGACTGCATACATACAAGGTACAGAACTTCCCAAACCGCGATGAGCGGCAACAATCGACGGCTAAAACTCGGGCACGGAAGCTCTACGAGAAGATGCTGACAAAATATGGCTGCTGTGTGATGGACGACGAAACGTATATAAAAGCCGATTTTAAGCAAATTCCGGGGTTGGAGTTTTTCACCGGCAAGAGCAAGTTCGATGTGGACGACAAATTTAAGAAGAAGAAAATGTCGAAGTTCGCCTCCAAATATCTCATTTGGCAGGCCATCTGCTCTTGTGGACTGAGGAGTGAGTCTTTCGTGACAAAGGGCACAGTAAATGGCGAGATCTACAAATCTGAGTGCCTCGAGAAGCGCCTTTTGCCGTTCTTGCAGCAGCACGACGAAGCTCCGCTATTTTGGCCAGATTTGGCATCATGCCACTATTCTAAAAGTGTCCTGGAGTGGTATGAGGCCAATTCTGTCCATTTTGTTCCAAAGAACATGAATCCGCCAAACTGTCCGGAGCTGCGCCCGGTGGAGCAGTACTGGGCAATAATGAAGCGGGAACTTCGGAAGAGCAAGAAGACAGTCAAATACGAGAAGGACATGTTAAGAAAATGGAAAAAACTGAAAAACTGGTAGGGGAGAATGGTATAAAACGCACCCCCTGGGCAGAACGCACCAGCTGACTTTCATTTGTGTTTTTCATGGCTTTTACGTAACTTTTTTGTTGTCTTATCAAGCAGCACTTCTAGCATAGCATCTGAACTCAAAATCCTGCATGATAAATCCTTGAATTGGAGTAAAAATTCCAAGAAAAACTCAAAATAAAATGAAAAAGTGCGTCTTACCCCGGGGGTGCGTTATGTACTGTTCTCCCCTACTGGATGACACTGTAAAGACTTTGATGGAGGGCATCAAGCGAAAATGCGTTCAATTTTACACTCAAGGCTCCATCGATTAACTTTTCTTTTGATTTTTGAAGTAAATATATGTATAAAACTACCCTAAAATTTTGGTTTTATTCTAAACATTATAAGAAAATTGGCATGACATTTTCGGTGTCGCAATAATTTCGTGTTCGCCCTTTAATAACTTATCAATCAGAAGAATTTCAAAAATGCCCAGAGAACATTATGCTGGTATTTGATCAAATGAAGCTCTTTGCAATAATTCTTCATCAACCGATTTTCTTGCGAGAATATCTTAAATACATGATTTGATCTACAGAACAATTAGAGATCTGCAGAATAATAACTTCTCAACCAGAAGGATTAAACAAAATCCCTGAGAACATTATGCAGGTAATTGACGAATTGAAGGTCTTTGGAATAATTCCTGATCAATCGATTTACACCCAAAAATATCTAAGAGGCATGCTTTGATTTATTGAACAACAAGAAATCTGCAGAAAAATGACTAATATAGAGGAAATGGATGTAATGTCGGCCGAAATGCCCCTAATTTGGGCCCATACTTAAATTCAGCAATCGACTAAATTTTCAATGGTGACCAAAAATATCCATTAGTACCGTCCCAATGACGCGTTCATCTAGATAAAATTGATAAATAGCAGATTTTTAGCGATGGGCCCAATCTTAGATCTATAGGCCAACATTAGACCCATTTTCCCTACCAGAAGAATTTTCAAAACACCCAGAGAATAGTATGCAGGTATTATATCAATAGAAAATCTTTGTAATAATTCCTGATCAACCGTCTTTCTTACAAGAATATCTTAGAAGCATTATTTGATCTACAGAACAATTAGAGATCTCCTGCATAATTCCTAATCAACCAGAAGAAGTGCCAAAATACCCAGAAATCATTATGCTGGTATTTGATCGATATGGAATAATGCCTGATCAACCGACTATCTTTAATATCTTCGATTCATGATGTTATCTATCTAATAATTAGAAATCTGCAGAATAATACCGAATTGACTAGGTATTTGATCACTTTAAGGTCTTTGGAATAATTCCTGATCATCCTGTTATTTTATGAGAATATCTTAGACGCACGATTTGAGCTATTGAATAATATGAGATCTTCAGAATAATTACTTATCAACCAGAAGAGTGCTAATATACCCAGAGAACATTATGCTGGTATTTGATGAATTGAAGGTCTTTGGAATCATTACATCTGTGGACTTCAAAATATTCTTGTATGCTTCAGAAGAGTTCAAGACAATTCACTTTAATTTTGTGTATTTCACATGTGTTTTGAAACTTCTTTTTTTTAAATTCAGCAAACATCATAAACACTCAATAATTTTCAAAGATGCAAACCTTTGAGAAGCTTGTCGAATTGTAAGAAAAATCGCATGTAAGCAGAACTTCCGATTTTTTTTAAGAAATTTAGTGTTGTATTGTGAAAGTTATTAATTTTTTCTAAAGTTCACGAAGTTCTTTGAAATTTTCAGAATTTTGCTAAAGTTTGTATTTATTTCCTTAATTTCTAAGATCATCTTTTGAAATGTACAGAAACGATAAAATAATGTATTATTGAATTATAAATCCCCCCTGCCCATTCGTAACACTGGTTCTTACGACATAAAGCTGGGTTTAGACTATGCAAGTCAAATGATCAACTCAGTTGAATTCAATTGGCTTGAAAAGTTGAGCCTGTTTCAACTTTTTTCAATTCAAGTGAGTTGATCAAGGCAGTTGAATAGCATGGTTTACACGTTCAATTCGCGTTCAAGTCAGTTGAATTCAACTGACTTGATCAATTGACTTGTCCTGTCTAAACCCAGCTTAAGAGACGTGGATGCTAGCCTCTTCATAGTAGCGTGTAGAAGTAGCTAAGCTGCGCACTCTTCCATCTAAATAGCACCGCAGCTGAGCTACGCGTGAAATGAATTAAAAGGGATATCGACTTATTGCCACTACCTACTTCTCCCCCTGCAGTGTTCACTCGGCTGTCGACAGAAGCAATGTGTGTCACGCGATCGTCTGTTTACTCGGCAGCAACCATTGTATGGTCCTCCTAATTGTTCTTCATCAGCAGTTCTTTCAGTCGATGCGTCGGCCACTTTGGAAAGCAACCGTTCCATGATGAATGTGTGAGTGCTGACCACGTTTTGCGTCCATTGCTGCAATGGTAGCGCTCTGGCCCCCGCACGCTATGTCTGAAGGCACTTTTTTTGCAACATTCATGTACCTCAGATTTTTCTTCACAGGATGTTAGTATTGATCCGAACAATCAAATCTGTGATGTTTTTAAAATATTTCATCTTGGGTTTTTTGAGAACAAGTGTTTTGAAGTTTACAATGCCGATTATGAAGGCGTATATGGACTATTGACGATACAACTGTTACGAATTGAACAAATGCAGTCATATAAGGTTTAAAAGATGGTTGCATTAATCCAAATGGCATTAAAGAAGTTTTCTTTGACTCTCAAGTAAGATCCATATCGACTTTGTGATTAATCAATTAATATTTGTTCGTAGCACAATATCCTGCTTAATTTTGCTTCCCTCATAATAGTAAAAGAGAAAGAAGCGAGCAGGACTGTCCGAGACAGCCACGTAGTCATAGTAGGTATTGATTTTCGTTCTATTTTGAGTGTTTTTTTTATGAATGTATCGTGTAGAAAATCTGGAAAAAATAAAAAAATATCATGAAGAGAATCGAGAGCTCGCTTGTCGTGCTTCGAAAAGCGACTCTGTAAAAAAATGAAGCCACTTTAGTAGTGACGATCGTTGAAAGATTTTTACCGGAGTTCAATAAAGGAGATAGTAGGTATCCGAAAGTTTTGTGTCTTGTAATCAGCAGCTGGTGAAGGTGGTAATTACCACTAAATCATCCTGAGGGGCGGAAAATTTGCTTGGATTTTTAAAAACTAAATAGATATGTTTGACTCAACGGCGAGATCGAAAATAAATTCTGGCAACCATGACGATATTTTTTGAAAACCGTTTAAACGATAATGCCGATACTAAAGGAATGAAACTCACATGAGGTTAGTTACTCTTACCCAGTGAGTCTAGGTAGCCCTCACCTTGAATTACTACAGAGTTGCTAGAGCTTCATTGCAGTACCCATATTTTGGAAATTTTCGTTAAATTTCAGCGACCTTCTACGAAATAGGGAACTGTAGTGAATTTTAGGAAAGTACTGCAACCTTTAAATAATTTCCTCCAATAAAGCAGAGAAATTCAACAACATTCAGATAAGTTCATTGAACTACAGAGAAGTTCTACAAACTTCAGGAAAAATTTTCAAACTTTAAAGATGTGCTTCGATCTTCAGAGAAGCTCTATAAACTTCAGGAAAATTCTGCCGACTTCAGGGACGTTTTGTAATCTTCTGGGGAGTTCAATGTCGTTCTGGTAAGTTCTACGAACTTCAAGAGAGTTCTGTGAACTATAGCAACACTATATGAATTTCAATGATGTTCTGCAAAAAGTTCATTAAACGTGATGAAATTTTGGCAAACTTTAGGATGGTAACCACTGGAAAAATTTAATAACATTATGAAAGTACTGTGAACTTTAAGAAATATCTGAGAATTTCAGGAAAAAAAGCCAAACTCAGAGACGGTCAAAGAACATCAAGAAATTTCGAAGAATTTCATCGAAGATCAAGGAAATCAAGGAAAAACAGGGCTTTGAATTTGAATGTAACTTCTATAAGCTGTCTCGTCGGGTTGTTGGTTGAACAACTCCCACTCTATGTCTTAGAAAAGAGGTATAGTAGAAAGAATTGCTTGTGATCTCTCTTTCTCTTTAACGCTTCCATTATGAAATGTGATCGAGGACATGAACAGGGTAAAAATGAGAGTTCGCCTCCTAAAAAAATATCGTGAGTACGACTCACGCCTGTTACATTGCCGTCTACCGGTATAAAAAGGGAGCAGTTTATGAAAATTGAGTTTCACAAATATCCAGAAGCAAGATGAACAATTATTAACAAGAAGTTCAAACCAAACTCGATTTACACTCAGCTTTAAGAAAGATCTTAATCTGAGTGCTAATAGGTTCAGTGTGTAACAGTTATCTGTATAACTTTATATTTAACAAAACTTTACACTATACTTTTGTTATATTACAGACGCTAAAAAATGGCTAAACGTATGAGATATACCGGCTGTCAAACAATCCAGTCTTGCCTCAAATCAGCTATGAGGAAAGACAACGCAATTGGGTGACTACTGACTCGGCATACGCAATTTGGATTCACTGGTCGCCATTGTAGGTGCTTGATAAATGTCATTGCCTGATAACCGTGCAGTTTTTCTAGGATGAAATTTTTATCATCAGCTCACGAAAAACAACACATCGCCGATTTTTTTATATGTTCTGTAAAAAAGCCCAATCTTTTAAGGAAACCTATAAAAAAACATATTGAAACCTCTGTCTACAAACCATGAAAACTATAATAAACGAATACAATCAATGTTTTTCAGTATAAAATCCCAGTTTGTTAATAACACTATTGACACGAATTTTTAATTACCTTTCATTTAATATTTAGATCTTTGAAATCAGCCCAATAGTTAGAAAGTTATAAATTATAAAAAGGCATTTAAAAAATAAAATAAAAAATAAACGATTTCTTGGACTACTCTAACGTTGAAATGGTCCCCCTGATGACATTAAATAAAATAAAAATATTTTGCGATAAGGAATAAAATTACAATTTTTTACCAATTCTGAGAATCACTATATCGTTTTGCAATAGAATGGCTGAATAATAGTAAATTTAGAGACTACACAATTTTTTAGTTATTTTATGTATTTAAACATTATGAGATCATGACAAAGCTACGATATCTTACGGTACCAAAAGGGAATCTTACTTTACCAGTATTTTGACAACTTTAGTCCCATTTTGAATCATCTTCAGCTGAATTTGTTTCGATCCTTAACAGTTTTGTATCATCAATAGTTCGTATACGCCTTTGTAAACGACTAAGTATACTTCAAAACACCTTTTCTCTAAAAACCCAAGATGAAATATTTTAAAACCATCACAGATTTGATTGTTAGGATCAATGCTAACATTTTGTTAAGAAAAATATGAGGTACAGGAATGTTGCAAAAAAGGTGCCTTCAGACATAGCGTGCCCCGTTGGCGAATTTGTCATACAATGAAACCACTGGAAGTGGCTCTCGTTCTGGTGGAGGAGGCTAATTGGATAGCGGATGATCAAATGTTTATTGTGTTGCATCTTTTGACTATAGTTTTAAGGTGTATTGTATAGTGAACAAGAATCCTCGGTTCTGTAAAGTTAATTCGGTTGAGCCTTATCATACAAAACAAAGTACTTATCTCCCTTCCGCTCTCAGGATGCGCCGATTCGGTGTCTTTCGTTGGGTATTCTACTAAAATTACGCCTAAATCACGAATCTCTCCGGCAGTCTTGCAGTCAGCGTTGCCAGTATTCCAGATTTATCTGGATTTTCCAGATTTTTAGTCGTCTTGCCAGATACGCCAGATTTTTTAAATATGTTCCAGATATTCCCAGATTTTTTAAACATGTTGCTTTAAAAATATTACTGCAATTGATTTACTCTTTAATAAAAAAAATAAAAAGCCAAACTTGCTACTTTAATTATTAAAGGCTATCAACGTTGGACATTATTGGAATTTTAAGGTAATTCTGAAAATAGTTCACAATTAAGTGTGAGGCGAATTCTTTGTGAAATCATAGGAGAATTTCAAGCTACTTCTGAGTAGAATTACATCCATCTTTGTAGGCTTCGGGGTCGTGCGGCGTCACCCATCATTTAGGCGTATTGTGCGTGCCACGAAGTGAGGGTTCGATTCCCGCTCCAGCCAGTGCAAATTTTGGCAACCTGACAATTTCCCTACGGTTCTTACCCATTGGTGTGTTGTCCGTTGTCTAGTGTTAAATATTCAGTCTGTGCAACCTCTGGTTGAAGACGGTGTCAATTGTCTTGTCAACTCTGATGACAATTGCATGGAGATTTTGACAATAAAGGAAATACAATCCGGAAGATAAATCATAGAAAATTCTTATGATGAAACTTAAGGAGTATGCTGATACGATTCGTGAGAATAATTTCAATGGAATTCTGTCCAATGTTTCTATGGAGATTAATTTTAAGTGCAATTTCTAGGAGTTTTTAAAGCCATTTTGGCAAAGGACTTGAGTACTTAGGTAATACTGAAAAGGATTTCAAAACAATTCTAGCCTTATCTACATTTCATAGAAAAAATGGACACAAAATTGAGCCAATTCTTGGGGATTATTACCAATTTGAGGGAGTTGTGGAATTGGAGAGTGATTTATAAGATTTTTCAAGAGGCAATGCTAAGAACTCTTAGAATGTTACTGGAAAAGTTTAGATTTATTCAAGATTATTTTAGGGGAATATAAAAAATAAATATGATGGAATTCTAGGATGATTCAAATTGAACTAAAAAAAGGCGAAGATGTCCTGTGAAAAGTTCCAAGTAAATTCAGGCTAACAAAAAAATTCATGATCAGGGATGCAGGAAAAATATAAATTCCAGAATTTAGATCCTGAGACTTCAAAAATGAAGCTATCAGACTTTTATTTTGGTAATATAATAAAATTATTCTTTGGCATAATGGTCATGCGAATAGTCGTGTTACCCATAGTTTAGGTTCCACGATGTTAAGCTTTGATTCCCACTTCAGCCCGGTGAATTTTGCTTCAAAATAAAATTAACTACTGGTCTGCTGGGTGTTGTGTGTTGTATGATGTCATGAATTAAACTGAAAATCTGATCTACCTCAGAGTAATATTAGAACTAATAAAATCTATAAATTCTGGTATTGCATCAAATAGTAAGGACTACATCGACTATAAGTTCAAAAAATCCATCCCATCAAATTTCTTTCATTATTTGCTTCTCATTCTTTTTAAAAAAGTTACAGTTTAAAAAACAATTCTAACCATATTTTCTGCTGTTTTTTACCCACATTTAACTCAATTTTTGAAATGCTGCGTAATGGATATTTGTACTTTTTGGGCACACCGTGTCAATACTTTTCAACTTTCTGATGATTTTAGCAATGCTAACAAGTTATTTGCTTTATATAATTTATTTAAACATGTAATTTATAACCATTCTAGTACTTTAAATAAAGTCCAGATGATCATACTGTCCTATTTTTACGGGAGATCACTTTGATTTCAATAGCATTATGTTAAAAAGAGGATTTTTTGGAGCATTCCAGATTTTTTCAGATTTCTGGTATTTCCTGTTTTTCTGAAAATGACTTGGCAACGCTGCTTGCAGTACCTACCATTTTTTTATGTTGTCAATTTTCGTTCTCTTCGGCCGATGCTATGCAGCGATAGTGAGAGAGCAAGAATTTCCGCCAAGCGGAGCTAGAAAAAATATCGTCGGAACGTATTTTCTTGGAGGCCCGCTGTGGCGTGGTAGCAATCAAGCCATCTTCAGAGAGCCGAGGGCACCCGAATACCCGAAGTCCGCTCCGCTACTCTCGCTCTCGGTCAGGTCTGAATACACTTTAATACTTGGAATTGCGTTACAAAAAAAAGGTTTGCATTGAAATAATGCATTTTACAGGTATATTGTCTTCTGAGGAAATGTTCCTAACAATATTTTAAAACGATCTACGGGAGTGAAATATGACCTTTCATACGAAATACTTGTGTAATTGATGAGCAAAGTAAGCGACCACTATGACTGTGGTCCTAAAATTGAAATTCGATGAAGTGAGTCATTCTAAGCCGATCCACTTTCACCTTAAGTTTTAAATTTAATTTTATCCTATTTGGCCTGGAACTGGTCAGTTGTAATAAAATTCTCTTCAAATCGTGCCATTTCATTTTCAATAATGTGACCATTTGCGCAAATGTAATTTAAACGTCTTAAAATGTAGGTTGGAAAATGTGATCTGAAAGTTGAGGATCGTAGGGCCCTAGTGTTGCTTCAACAGAGGAAGCAGACGCTTCTGTAGATACTCCTTGAGGTAGATCTTCATGACATGATCAGATTGCTTGCCGAATCATGTATTTCTTGGCAAGCTTTGAAAGTTTCTGCTTCCTAAAGAACAGCAGCCCCGGAAGCTGCCGCAGTCCGCCTTGACGTAAGTCTCATCATCCATGATGAGACAATGAGGCTTCGTTTGCATCTGGATGTACAGCTTCCGGGCCCGTGACTTTCCCACCGTATTTTGCCGTTCGTCACGATTTGGAGCCTTCTGCACTTTGTACGTACACACTTCTAAAAAGTCATGTAAATTTCCGTGCCCGGAGACCGACACATGCAAGCGGCCCAAATGACATAAGAATCAGTTGGAAGAAACGAAAAAATAAATTCAATCAATCGTACTTTTCGTCGAGTTGCGTATGTTTCGGTTTGGGAACACTTAATTTTACATGACATGTTTGCTTACGTTCCATAATTTACGTCAAAGATGGATTACGTCTCGTGTAAAAATAGTTATTTTTAAGTGTGTATGTAGTCTCTCCCGGGCCTTGACTCTCTGAACAAAAGACTTGGACAGATTCAACTTTTTGGTCATATCCCTGACCGAAGCATTGGGATTCCGCTTAAACGCTTTCACGACACGCTTGTGATCCTGATCACTAATAGAACATCCATTCTGACAGCATTTCTACTTCCGTTCGATGCTAAGAGTTTCGTAGTAACCTTTAATCACACGACTCACCGTTGACTGCACGATTCCGGGTTTTTTTTCCGATGAGGAACAGTAGCTCTGATAATATACATCCTTGTCTCACAGCCACGATTACCCGAATCGGGTCAGACAAAGCTCCGTTGTGCAACACTGTGCATGAGAAAGCCTCGTACTGCGCTTCGATGAGGTTAACGATCTTATCAGGGACTCCCTTGCGTCTCAGAGCGCCCCACAAGTTTTCGTGGTTTAGTCGGTCGAAAGCTTTTTCGTAGTCAATAAATACCAAGTACAGGGACTCTTGGAACTCATTGACCTGCTCCAAGATGATGCGGAGCGTGACAATATGGTCCACACAGGATCTTCCAGCACGGAATCCTGCCTGCTGTCGTCGGAGAGTCACGTCGATCTTCTCCTGTATCCGATTGAGGATAACTTTACTTGATGGAGCTTCAGTGTTGACGCGAGTCACCCTTGGCGAATCATGTCGAGATGTTGATGGTTGGTTGACCGTTGAAACTTCGAGAAGTTGTTCAAAGTGCTTAAACCAACGTTTCAACTGGTTAGTGGGGTCGGTGAGCCATCACGGGAGACCCACGTGACTTTATGCACTGGGAGATTGGGGAAGAGCGAACTCTCGATCATCATGTCGTTGTTGTCACAAAACTCTGCAAGCAGCTCGCCGTTCTCGCTCATATCTCCGAGACCATGGCGTTCCATAATGCGCTCATAGTTCGAGTTGTTGCAGTCGATGTGTGTAGATCTTGATATCACCTCTTGGAGTCTTATCCACGACAGCATTCAGTTGACTGTAAAAGTTCTCTTTGTCCTGCCATTCGGCAGCATCGGTTGGCGCATAACATTGGATTATGGTAAGGTTTCGGACCCGTGTTCTGAATCTGGCAACGAATATTCTCTCATTGATAGGTTCCCACTTGATGAGCGCAGCCTTAGCTTGGGCGCTAAACAGAGAGCCAACTCCACGATGTCACGGAGCGTTTTCACCTCGCATACCAGAATATAAAAATACCTGTCCCGAAGGCAGCTTGTGTTCTCCAAAGTTCGGCCAGCGGACTTCACTAACTCCCAGGATTTCTAGCTTCATATGGCGGGCCTCACTGGCGAATTGTGCCAGTTTACCCTGTTGGGTTTGCGTTGGGTTCCAATTCTTGTCCGTTGTTTAGCGCTAAAATTCGTTGCCATAAAATCAATTCGTAATCTTTCACTATAGGTTTCTGTAACAATTTGAAGGTTTCGGAGACAGTAGGTGGTTGGCCTAAGCTCTCCTATCCGCCGAGATGGGACTGCCATCTTGGGTATAGCTTTCGGGAAGAAGCATTTTGTAAGCCACATCCTCCGAAAAGGATGCAGCTCCCCCTTCCCTGTCAGCATACGACCAAAGTTCCCACCGGGGTTGGTTACCCGATCTTCCCTAAGGTTACTCGTACCCCAGCCGGCGCCACGGGGAGGAAGGGATACAAGTTACTGGGCTAGACGCTAAGTACCACTTTCACTTGCGTGACGGGTCTATTTTATAACGTTCAAGTACACGAAGTACCGGTGGTACGCATTATCCCAGTCATTTGCCAGCCGCAACATCAATTCGCGATGTTGCTTTTCGGGTGACGCCATTTGTTTCAACTTTCGAAAAACTGACAGCGATAAAAATACAGTGTCAATAATACACTCTAAACTACTTCCACCCAAATTTTCAAGAGAAAATACCCAATAGGTTATTTTCTACAGCGTTTTTTTTTCCGTGATGCAATTTGATGTGGGACACCCTATATCTTATAAAATCACAAATTTGGTTAAAATTGATAGCAATGCATTTCGAAGAAAGTTTTGATTAGCCACAACTTTTTTTCAAACCATTGAATCGTTTCATAGACTATTGGCACTATTTTGTAGTCAGTCAATCAAGCGATTTAAAAAGCATTAACAAATATGTATTACTGCTTAAATGTATGCATTCCAGAATACGATAAATAATTCACTAGAATGTTTAAACTGAGTATTTTCATCCAGAAAATACCTTCTCGTTCCATTAACAAACATGAACCTTTTCGGGTTCTTTCGAATCTTTTTAAATAAAAAAAAATAACCAAGTAAATTTAAAAACATTCCTAAGAAGCATGTGAATAAGTTAACTCTTCATTGCATATGTTTGAAAATATCTGAAATATCTTCAAAATCAATCAATATTTTTCCAAATGATTTCCAAACAATTTGTTTTGTCTAAATGTTCTTAACATTTATTTGGATATTTTGCTTATTTTCCTGATCTTGTTTTAAATTCTGAAACAACCGGAACTCTGTTAATAACATTTTAATGTGTGTATTTAGTTTAACTCGGAGTCAGAGTCGATGGTTTTCAAATCAGAGGAGATGGATTCGGAGTCAGAGCCGGTTAATTTGGATCTGTCTCCACTGCCTTGGTTTCAACAAATGCAGATCTTTGACGTTCCATCCAAAGTTCTTAATTCTCTAATTCCATCCTCTTATGAGTTACAAAAAATATTTTCCCACATCATCTAACGTAAAGACAACTTAATTGAACTTCCCAAATAAGCTTGTTCATTTAAATATTCAAATTACCTTCTGCATCGCAACTTTCTTCAACAAATACTGAAATCCAATTTCAATGTACTCAAACAACCCACTGCCACCCCTCGCCAAAACAACTCCTCCAGCATGCAGAATATTTATTCTCGCTCGCCAGACGACATTGTAGCTCTGAGCTTAACAGAAGAGAAGAAGAAAAAAAACGAAATTGAATCCTGCTAGGAAGTTGTACCGGCAAGTGCAAACAAATCCTGCGAACATGATTTTCGTTGCCATCAACTGCTGCATGCAACGGTTTTCCGAGCACACGACACGCGTTGGAAACGGAGAACAACCAACAACCAAAGGCAGACAGCATACGTTCGTTCAACAATATTGGAGATTGTTTTTCCATGTTCGTTTACTTTCTCACTCCGCGCGTCTTTTCCGCTGCTGCGGCGGTGGCTAAAGGATCGGTCGGACGTGTAGGCCCACACTCCTTGGGCCATTGGTGGTGTTTGATTCTTCGTTGAGAAAAACCGGCACTTTTCTTCTCGAGTTGCCACACCACTGCAGGGATTTCATTGTCCACTCATGCAACCTAAATCCGTACTCAAAGAAGTGCTTTATAACATTGAGATTTTTATGAAAATTTATCGTCCCCAAGGGGATCAACCCGTGGGCTGCAGGAACTGTGCCTGGATTGCTGGTCACGTATTTCCTTATGGGAGAGCATGAAGTATGATGGTTGCTCTGCAGCTGGCCAGTGCAGTTTGGTATGAATCTTGAGGAAGACCACACTCTAAGTCGATTCCAGTGGATAAACCGTTTCATGATAGGAATTCCAGAACGCAATGCCCGGAGATTTGCATTGACATTGACCTTTAATATGCTATAAAAATCCCACCCGGAGCGAGTGGAACAAATCCCGCTCCATAAAGTTCTCAGTTCAGAAACATAGCCACACACGGTGAGGCTCCTGGAACGGTCGTACCTATGCAATTGATTATAATGAAACGGAAAATTGAAGTTGAATTTTACAATTGTTTTCAAGGGCGTAGCCAGGTTTCGAAATAGAGAGGGGTCAAGTCACAAATAGACTCAAAATGCTTTGAAAATGCATTTCCTAGTTCAAGAAGCTTAAGTAAAATTCAATTCTGGTACCTCAAATATTTACATTAGAATCTTCCTGCTGAATGCTGGAGTCGAAAGTTAAAGAAAGAGATAGAAGGAATAGTAATCTTCATTCAATTGCACTACCTTAATAATGACACGTGAAATTGAGGAAAAAATCGTGGCGTGTATTAGAACAAGACACTGATAGCGGTAAGCTCCATTGAGGATAATAAGCGATTTAATGCGGATTTTGGGAAATCTGGATTAAATCCTTATCCTCGATTCGGTAAGCACCAAGAGAGGATTACACTATAAAAGCACGCATCCATTTTCTCTCGTATTGTAGAGAGTGTCTTTGTGTAAGTGCATTCCCGAGAGAACTGTCAATCAGCTGATAGTTCTTGAGTGCATTTTGTGAATAGGTCGTATGTAACAAATGTAAACAAATTGTCATTTTAATGCTACCAGACAATACTCTGCTTACTCTTCCTACAGGCAAAATTTAGGCCTGCTATCTCATTTCTGTTTCATTTTCGCATAGAAATCTAAAATCTATCGCATCGAAAATAGAAACAATTTTTTGTTGACCAAAACAAAACACATCGTTTCTCTAATTGACAAAAATGTTACATACGACCGAATCAAAAAGGACTCCTGAGTAACATTGATTGGTTCTCTTCGTTGACTTTCTCTTTCGTTAATAACTTGAGCCATAACCGTTTCTTGTTGTGTTTGTCATATTAGATGCTAGATAAATGCTTCTTTTACCGATCTGTGTGCTGAAAGTACCTAGGAATGTCTTAACATGGTCGTCGGGATCAAAAGAGAAAGTCGACGAAGAGAATCTGTCAATATTACTTAGCTGTGATTCAGGTGCCGTAGCTGCCTCCCTGGCGTCGGTAGCACTGGTACGTAAAATCTGATCATTCTGAAGTCTTTGAAAAATAGCCAGAGGACTTCCTTTAGATCTTTGAAATCCTGGATATTTTTGGAATAATTTTTGAGCGGCCCGGTATAAAAAAAAATAAAACGTAAGAGACGTGATTCGAATTATACCTGGTCATCCTGAAGTCTTGAAACAAATTCCAGATAACTTCCTTAATATCTGTGATATCCCGAAGGTCTTTGTAATAGTATTTGACCAACCTGATAGACATTATTGGAATGGTTGAAGAATTCAATATCTTCAGAATAAAACCTGATCATCCTGCAGTCTTGGAAAATATGCAGCGGACTTTCTTAAGACCTTTGATCACGCACGGGCAGAAATTTCGTACGTTGTGTATTACCTGATGAAATTGAAACACGACCGATTATCTGGCCATCCTGACAGGCATACGAACTATTGCATTTTATTGATAGGGATTCAATACAATACAGAAGATGGTACATTGATTCCACTACCAGCAGCACCTGTTTGTTCTTGTTCACACTTAGTTGACGTTTGCACAAACAATCTTTGATATCCTGAAAGTCCTTAGAATTCTTTCTGAGCAACCCGGTATCCTGATAAAAATATCAGTGACGCGCTTGAAAAATATTTAGTTAAGGTGATACTCTAAGGAAGCCTTAGCGTGAAACTTCAAAGGCACAAATGTCAGCTTCCACAAAACATACAGATTTGAAATTGCTACTCTCTGTTTGTAGTAGCACAGCAAACAAGGAGTAGCAATTTCTAATTTGTATGTTTTGTGGAAGCTGACGTTTGGGCCTTCAAAGTTTCACGCTAAGGCTTCCTTAGAGTATCACCTTAAAGGTATGCAGTTGGGGTTACAGTTGAGGCGTAATATTCTAGAAGATGAATCATAGTTATTTATAGCTAAAGCAAAATAATAAATTCGCTTTTTGACACAAAACTAACAAATTGGTTGCTTGCTCCCATACAAAGTCCCACTGAGGGGCGCTATGATGGTGATTTTTGCTAATGTAATCATATTTATTTAAAATAGCTGCAGTGTTTCAAAATTTATGAAATTTAGTTTTTCGGATCTATTTTCCAGGGTTGCTTCACTCACTTGCTATAGAAAAAAATGTTTTTTTTTTCGGAATTATGAAATTATTGGATGTTCTAATGATATGTTATGCTTGTAAAAAGAGGTTTCAAAGTATGTGTTTGACTTATAAATCCTGTCCATTTTGTTTTCAGAGCATCACAATCAGCGATTTTGTGATTCGTGAGTGTTCACTCAGAGTGAGCGTTTACGAATGGTAAAATCGCTAATTGTGATGCTCTTAAAGGGAAATTTACAAGTTTTATTAGTCAAAAACTTAAATTACAACCTCTTCTTGTAACTTACAAGTACTAATTATCATTATAACATCCGATGATAGTTAAAAAAAAAAACAAATGTTTATAGGAAACAGGATTGCTTCCACTCCCAAGTAACAATTTTGGTTTTATGAAGGTTCTGTAGACCACGATTTAGACTTATAGAATGCTATAAAACCTCTGGATTCAGGAGCCGGGTACGGATGTCGTTAGCGGACAATTCTCGCGTAAATTTTCAAATAAACAAATCAGTGCCAACATTTCAAAGGGACGTAATTGCATTTGTAAACAATGACTTTGGCTATCGATTTCTCGCGAATAAAAGCTCACTCATAAAAATTAATGACACCAACATGTAGAGGAATGTTTCCTCTACTAGCTAGCTTTGTCAACTTGGAGGGGTGAGCGTTTATTTGCGAGAAATTGACGTCTGAAGCCATTATTTACAAAAGAAATTACGCCCCTTAGATTTTTGCTTCTTCCATCGAAATGTTAGTTGAAAATATCCGGAAATATCTTAACACGGCCACGATTCAAAGAGAAAGTCGATGGAGAGAATCGATCAATGTATATAGGACCTTTTAAAAAGTGACGCGAGAATTTTAAGTCCTGTTTTTTTATGCAAATGACATCTGTTGTGTATGTGTGTGTGTGATAGCGGAGAGAGCCAGATTTTGTTTTGGCTGCGTACTTGTTGAAATCTCGGATTTTCTTTGATACCCCGAAATTGGGGTATTAAAGTGAAATCCGAGATTTAAATTGAGGATAATACGCCATGGTCTTCTTCTTTCTTATTCGCATTTCAAGCTTATTGCTTAGCGCATATTAGCTTATTGCGTGCTCTCAACTTAGTGTTCTAAATGCACTTCCACAGTTATTAATTGATAGCTTTCGATGCCAATACCAATGCATGAATTTGTATATTGTGTGGCAAGCACAATGATACTCTGCCCAGGGAAGTCGAGAAAATTTCCAACCCGAAAGATTCCCTCGACCGGACCGGGAATCGAACCCGCCGCCTCCGGCTTGGTAATACCGTGCCTTTACTGACTAGGCTATGAGGCCCCTATTAATACGCCATGGTGCTTAGCAAAAAAGAGGATAGTACACAGCAAAAAAATAATTTTGATATCACGTCAAAGTGGATGCACTACAATCATGTCGAAAATATGGTGTAATATTACTTGCTAAAAAGGACAAAATTATCATTAATACAATGCATGAACTGACATTACGCTGCTTTTACTGCATTTGTTTATTTATGTAGTCATAAAAATTACATGAAATTTTCGACATGATTGTAGTGCATCCACTTTGATGTGATATCAAAATTATTTTTTTGCTGTGTACGAGATTGGCGTATTATCCTCGATGGAGCTTACCGCTATGAGAGAGTCTCTTAGGTCAGTCGGTAAAGGCGCAGCTACAAAGCAAGACCATTCGGGTTGGAAAATTTCTCGACTTCCCTGGGCATAAGAGTATGATTGTACATGACACACAATTATACTAATGCAAAAATGGTATAGCACAAAGTAAGCAAAATTACGATAAGCAATAAGCTTCAAATGCGAAGAAGAAGAAAAAATCTTTCACACTTGCATCGAAGTGCTGAATGCTAGAAAGAGTAGTCTGATGCAGTCACGTCAAATCATCCTCTCGCTTGAGCTCGCTCTACACGGTCGATCAGACCGACTCAATTTTGACAAAAGTATGTTGAATTTTCCGAACATGCCGTAGTAATCCAGGAAAACCTTCTTGGATATGAGGAAAATCCATGAATATTTTACTCATTCTAGGAGTATACTGATAGACTGAGTGAAAACTCTGTCGGATTACCTCATATTCGAGAAGTGTTTCATATAAAAGCCCGGAAAATTCAAATCCCTTTTGAGTAAATCAACTATTGACGAAATTGAGTCCACTCGACTCAATTTTAAGTCCACCTGATCAACCGTGCATCTCTCTCTTGTTTTACACGACCGATGAGACTAATTAAGAAAGAGAATTCTCTCACTCAGCGCTAAGTAACCATCGTTTTTAGAAATTTCTCTTACAACCAAGTAAAATCGAAACTTTCTCTGAGTTTGGCTAATTGGCTGCGTACTTCTTCTAAATTCCTGCCACCACTCACTTTAGGTGAGGCAATGCGTAACACATATTTTGATAGCTTGAGTTGTTAAATGTAGTCAGTGTCTGTGTCACTCGTTGCATGTCCGGCATTTTGGTTCTACTAAATTCACTGCCTACCTTTCTAATTACAGACAATGGCAGCAGTAGAGACAAGAAAAAGGAGATTTTTAGGAATAGCTCCAGGTAGATGTAGGCTGCGACGACGTCGGAAGTATACATTTATAATCCTGTATTTTGTCTGTTATATTGCACTGAAGTTTCAGACCGCATTCCAAAAATATTACTCAATTATGGCACTAAAATTGCATCCAAATGACCATCGAAATAAATCACGCATTTCTGTCCACATTGTGTTAACTACTTTTGAAAATGAGAGGAATGTTTAACTGTCACCAGTTGTTGCATACAATTCTGCATTGCTGTATAATACTCTTCCAGTTGCTGTTATTCAACTTAAATTTGACATGCTTCAAGTTAATGATCATACCTTTTACAACACATATGCCTAAATGGCCCAGTAGGTATGGTTGACGCCTATGAATCAGCGACTGCCCGTTCGAGTCCCGAAATTTTTAGACTTATATTAACAATATAAATATGTTAATCCAATTAGTCAGCAACAAGTTAAAGCAGTTCCATATAAATGCATAAGATAAGATATGAAGCGGTCTTCCATTATTATTTTTGAATTAAAACTAGAAGGCTGAAAAAGGGTTTTAAAAGACTGTTATTGAATGCTTTAAAAAGCTTGGGGCTGTTCATAAACTACGCAGACAGTTTAGGGGGGGGGGGGGGTTGACAAGTATCTACGGCCCATACAAATTTTAAAATTTTTGTATGGGCAATTGTCTACGCAGGGGGAGGGGGAGGTCAAGAATCCCAAAAAACTGTCTACGTAGTTTATGAACAGCCCCAGCCCCTACTATTAAGCTTTTGGCTGATTTAAATCACCAGATTTAGATGTTTAAAAGCTGGACAAAGGTTAACGTGGTCTATGTACAGCAATTATTCAATCTAAGGCTGAATTGAAATCGATTAACCAACACTTGTTAAGCATCAAATTGTTACCTGGGTAGTTCTCTACCCTACTAATGAGCATTTCCAATCTCTGAAATAACTGTCACACACCAATTAAACCCACCGCTGCAGCTGAGCTTGATAATACTATCCCTTAACCTGAGGCCCAACTCTTCCATAAGTGGTCGAAAATTCACTGGATCGACCTAAGTAGTATTGTACTCGAAATGCTCTTAATTTGCCCTCGTCATTCTCTGCACGACGACCTGCACCCTTGCAACAAACCGGTTTAAACTAAAGTGCTCCGGACCTGTCCCGTAACCACACCAGTTGCAATGCAGAAACGGAACAATTTTCACATTTTGGGTCACTTACAATGCAACTTAAAGGTTCGAAAACGTTCGAGTGAAAGACGAAACGCTGTACAGCATCTTCCACTTAACGACAATTTCATGCTCGAACTCGTCAGACACCATCATCCTCTAATCCTGCATCGGACAGATGGCGCACAGCTATGCCCACAGCTCCGAACTTCCTTCCTCCACTGCCGCTGCAGCTGTGGCGCTACCCAAAAGCTCAAACACGGCCAGAAACTTTTTCATCGCGCCAACTTGTTGCTCCCTAGACGGCGCAAAAATTTAATGAATTTGTAATTATTAATTTAATAATCGTTCACAGGTCCAATCCATCGTCGGTCGCTGATTCCGAAGCTCGGCCGCACAGCACCAGCACTTGTAAAAAAAAACTCGATTTCTGCAATCACTTTGCAGTTGAACGTTGTTTTCCGATTCACGGTAGGAGGTGGCTCTCTCAATCGCCATTCGTGGGAATCAAAACAAGTACTTCAAGCCGGAATAGACGCCAAGAAAAATAAAATCTCACTTTCGACATCACCCCCGCCAGCCGCTGTTGCTGCTTTTGCTAGATGGTGAAAAATGAATTGCGACCAAGCGAAACTCAAACTCATGGGAAAATCCCTCCCCCCGGGTCTTGTGGCAGACGGTCGGACGCACGGCAGAATCTCTCGGACGGATGATGCTTCTTAACCTATTTTTTGCCAATCTTTGATGAACGCAGCGAGAGGGTGCCAATCGTGCACTAGATCTATTTTTTCGAGGCTTTATTTGTTTCGAAAATGAAGGCGTTTACCAAATTTACGAGTCGTTAATTATTCATCATTGTTTCTGCGGGAAGACGTGCGCGCGCCAACTCGTTCTTTCTGTGAATGAGAAAACTTCCACTTTCGATACGGCCGTCTCCGGTGGCGGTGGTGGCGGTGGCAACCCCGACGGGTTGTTGTTGTGGGATTGTGTTTTTGTGGGTCTTAATAATTTCTTCTGTTTCGAGAGAATTGAAATCGAATGTTGCTTAATGGTTGGAAGTTTTGCTTTCGAGTTCTGCTGATACCTACCGACAACAGAAGCGCCTACGCTTTGGGTGGGAAAATTGAGAGTGAAACTGAGATCCGTGTGAAAGATCGCCCGGCTGATGAATAAATCAAAAAGTTTTGGGAAATTTACGATTCTCAATAATTAGCCGTGAACCGTTTTGATTCCGATTCAGAACTTAGGGCTCTGCCAATGATTTGAATTTACATTTATTTGCACTGTAAAACAGTTTTTGATTGAATTAAATGTTAGATTTAACAACGTTCTAAACTTCTCAGATTAGTAGCACTATAGTTGGAAACTTGTTTCTATTCGTCAAATTTCCGTCCAACAGGTGTGCTAAAGTGCTTGTCGTAACAATAGAATCCAATATCGTTATATCTCTTTAGATTATCAATCAGTTTCAATGAAGTGTCGCTAGTATTCCATAGATCTCTACAAGACAAGACAAAGCAATTACCAAACAGCACAAACTCATCCTAGTTGTACTGCTGGAACCGGTTCCGGACAGCTGGGAAATGTTAATTTTGTCCAGATGATACATGAAATAGAAACATATTCAGCCAAATCATGGCATTTGATGCCCAACAAGACCTGGTTTTCTTAAGATCGTTATTTTATCAAACATGGGATTGCCCGGAATTGGTTTTGGAAGCCCGAAGAATTGCAAAAAAAAGTTATTTTGCCCGGATTACAGATATAAAACGTATATTTCCTGTTAATGCTCGAAACCTGATGATCGTCAATCCTCTTGTATTTAAGCACTAACTCGCCCTATCCGAACATTCAGAAGTGGTTCCGAAAGTAGTTCCGGAAGTGATTCCAGAAGTGATGCCGGAAGTGATTCTGGAAGTTTTTTTTTTATCTAGTTCGTTTATTTGGTAGGCTCAATCGCGTTAGCTTTACGGAGCCGATAGTTCATTGTTCTTTGTAACAAAATTCTCTTAATTCTATGTCTAGTAGGAGTTGGGCCGAATACTCGCGGCTTACTCGAGGTTAGAGAGGTATATTGTCGAAGGATAGGAAAAGGGGAGGAGCTTGGGGGTAAGGTTTCGTTGTCTCATCAGAGCGTTGTCGCCAGTATTAACGGTAGTGCGGTTCTAGTTTCGTCTGGGGTTCGACCGGCTATGGTGACCAGTGGGCGACGATGAGACTCATCGAGACGGGGGGACAAGACAAACAAAAACTATTAAAGAGAGACAAAAGACAAAGGAATTAAATTCTTATACTAGACATTTGAAGAAACACATAAATCTACTGCATATAGCAGATATCGCGAGTTCCCAACACGTCTCTGATAGGAACATAGGGTTGTCTTCATTGGGCCTCGAGGGTATTCAAAAGTCGCTCTCTGGCAGCGTCATTATCCGTACATTGCCAAACTGCGTGATCGATGATTCTGGAAGTGATTCCAGACGCTCAGAAAATAGTAATTTTGGTCAGTGTGTCTAGTAAAACCATGCAGTTTGATATCAACAAGCCTGGGTTCTATCGAGATTGTTATTTGGCGTCATACGGGACGTCCCGGAAATGTTTCTGGATGTCTGTGAAATGTCTAAAATTGAATATTTTTGCCAGGTGACACCAGAAAGCATGTAAAATGTTCATATTCTGTTAAAATCATTAAGTTTGATACTTCATAAGCCTGATATTAGTTGAAAGCATTTACTCACATTAACGAAACCTCCAGAACCAGTTCCAGACACAGTAAAAATAAATATTGTGGCAAAATTACCCATTTCAGGGCTTGGTATATATTTTTTTAAAGCCATTAAAAAGCTTCTTGTTATAGGCCAAGTCACTAAATGTAGTTACCTTTTCTTTTAGTCAGTCACTATTTTAACATTTTTAACGTGAATTTATTTTAAGATTGATCATTCTTCTTTCAGTGTGTAGGATCTCATAGTCCAATCGGTGCCTATATTTTGTTCCAATTATCGAACAATTCGAATTGTGCTCATTGGCGTAGATAATGGGGGTGCCAAGGCGTCCAGGCCCCCTCCAGAATTATCTAGGCCCTCCTTCTCAACAATTCGTGGTGTTTTTTTTTTGGTTCGCCGGTATTTTGTCAAGCTTGACAAATTCGATGATACTATTTAACAACGATTAGTAAAATTGGACCACAAAGATTTTGTTAAAGCCCTTCATGTTGACTACTTTTATTATGTTATGGATTAGAAGAAACAATTTTGAGAAATTATATGATATCGATATTTAATCGATGGCATAATAAGACGTCTTCAGGCTCTACAAATCAGCCATGATCCCAGGGATTTTTCTTTATCTTCTGGGAACTTCGTAAATCTTCAAGGACTTCTAAAAAGTTCAGGGAACATCGTAGAAATTGAGGAAACTTAGTAGAAATTATGGTAACTTCATAGATCTTCAGAAAAAAATCGTAGAAAAAAGGAACTTGGAAAAGTTCTGAAAATTGCGTAGAAGTGAAAAATTCGAAGAAATTAAGGGAACATTATTTTATTTCAGGGAAGCTCATTCTTGATCGGGAAACTCTATATAATTTCAGGAAACTTTTTTTGAAACCTAATGGACTTGGAGTTGTTGTGGAAGTTAAGTACAAATTCAAGAAATTTCGTTCGTTGTACTTCGCGGAAAATCATCGCAAAACGTAGAAGTGCGGTAAGCTTTATAGATGTTTTGCGAATTTCGTAGAATTTTGAAGAGCTGCGTAAAACTTCATATAAGTGTAAGGAATTTTGAAAAAAATTGGGGAAATTTGTAGAAGATCTAAAAATAGTTCAATGAACTTCTAAGAACTTCAGAAATTCTCGCTTCAGTTTAGGGAACTTCATTGCAGTTTTTCTGAAATCTTACTTCAAAAAGCTCCATGAACTTCTTGGCGGTTTTGAGAACTTCATTAAATTCCAAGGAACTTTCTAGATGTTCAAGAATATTTGTAGATTTCTTAGGTGTCTTTACAGAAGTGCAATCGTAAAATTAAGAGAGATGGAAAAATATTAAATTTGGAATAAATTCAGGGAACTGTGAGGTTTTGGTAGGTTTTAACAATAGCTGCAATTTCCAAAACCTACGACTGGATGCCTTCCTTCAAATAACAACTGGTGTGCGGTAAAAATCGGTAGAACTGTTTCAAACACATCGTTGGTACTTGAGCGGTCGGCGATCATCTCTTTTTGCCAGTGGTGGCGGGGGGGACACCCCTCACCATCCCTCTCCAAAGGAGGAGAGATGATAAAACCGATTTGTACCTTCCTAAAAGTTGTCCTAGCTCGCTGCCTACTCTCTTTATGCAATTTTCACACTGCCGTACTCTAAACGGAACTATCAATTCTATACTTTCATCTCCTCCTCATCTATCGTATAAAAATTACCACTTTAGTCTGTTATTTGAAACTAGCATCTTCAATAAAGAAAACTAACTAACTAACTAACTAACTAACTTCAACGGTGTCAAGAGAACTTCAGAATTTATAGAGAACTTGAAGAGAGTTGTCGAAACTTTTAAGAAGTTATTAGTACCTCAAATAAGCTAGATCTAGAGATATTTGTGGAATTTCAGGAATCCTAAGGGAGTTCCTATAACTTGGAGTAGATTAAAGATCTATTAGCGTGAGTTTAGAAAAATTAGGGACAGTTCCATGATGTGCCAAAAAAATAATCGAGAACCTTTATACCCCGTTCGCATTACATCCTATATCACGTAACACAGGCCGTCTTGCAATGAGCACTCATACATAGGATTTCCTGTGAAAACTAGGTGTATGAGTGCTTATTGCAAGACAGCGTATATCACGTGATATACGCTGTAATGTGAACGGGGTATTAAGCTGTTCCGAGAATTTCAGGCAAGTAAAGAGACCTTCAGAGATATTATGAAAACTTCAGAAATATTTCAAGAACTTCACAGAAGTCCAGAGAATTTCAGGGACGTTAAAACGAGTTTACGAAAATTTCATTTATTTCAGAGCAGAACCGAGATCTTCAATTGAGAGATTCAGGGAAGCTCGGTGAACATCAAGACAGATCAGAAAATCAGAAAAGGGCAGTTCAAAAAATTTCAAGGTAATTGCAGAAACCTTATAGCAGTTTTGAGAAACTCCGGAATCTTCAACAAAGATCCGAGAGAATTTCTTGAAAGCAATCAAAATTATTTGAACATCCGGAAAATGCGAGGGTATTTCAAGAGAGTGTTATATAATTAAAATTTCAGGAAATTCAAAAATTTTCGAAAATTCAGCTAAGGTGATTAGAGAATATCAACGAAGTTCCATTAAAAACAAAACAAATGCGTGAACTTTTAGCAAGCACCGATATCTTTAAGAAATTCCAAAGAACTTCTAACACATTTAGATATTTTTATGTAGTTTTGTGATATTCAGCGAAGTTCCGAGTACTTTAAGGACGATCAGAAAGCTTCGAAACAATCCCATTAACTTAAGTGAATTTGCAGCAACTTAAAAGGAGCTTATATGTTCAGAGAGCGATCATAATGTTTATATAACTTAAGGAAAATTGTGGAAGCTTCAAGGCAATCCAATTCATTTCAGCAAAAAAGCGGGTTCTCATATTTTTTTAGAATTTCAGGTATAAGTCTAGAGATTTATAAGGAAAATCAGAAATCTGTTGGGAGGTCTAGACTGTTGAAGAAGTTATGGATTAGAGTTGATAATTTATCGGCAGTTCCATGTATTGCAGAAAATTTTGAGAACTTCAATGATTATCATAGCACTATATTAAGTATTTCCCTTTATTCCAATAAAATTGCAGAAACTTAAAAAAGTTTCAGAAATTTCAGAAAATCTTCGAAAATTTCACAGTGGTGCAGAGATTATTCTAAAAATTCATTATGAAGACTTTTATAAATGCTCTAAAAAATATCACCAGAATATTCTCGAAATTCCATTGAAATGACGTATGCATTGAAAAATATTTGAAAAAAAACTAATCTCGGATGGCGATGAAAAAAAAACGACAAAAGGTTATTCAATGGCACAAATTTTCCTTAAAACCTACGTTTAAAGGGTCCACCAGACATTTTCAATATAGCTGGTTTCTTCTAAAGGGTGATACGGTCAAAATTTGGTCAATATCAACTTGACGTATTTCTTTCAATTTTGCATTTAAAAAACCTGAACACCCCTCATTTTGAAGGTGTGTGTGTGTAGAATGTTGCTCCTATTTTGATTTTGGAATTCACTCTTCAGTTGTCAAAATGCCGTCCAAGCAAGAAGAGCAGCGTATCAAAATTTTGCTCGCGCATCGCGAAAATCCGAGCTACTCGCACGCAAAGTTGGCAAAATCGCTAAAAGTTGCCAAATCAACCGTTACAAATGTAATTAAAGTGTTTGGGGAACGTTTGTCGACAGCCAGGAAGTCTGGATCGGGGAGAAATCGAAAACCGGAAGCCGCTGAGACGACAAAGAGAGTTGCCGGTAGTTTCAAGCGAAACCCTAACCTCTCTCTCCGAGATGCCGCAAATAAGCTGGGTGTATCGTCTACAACCGTGCATCGAGCCAAAAAACGAGCCGGACTATCGACTTACAAGAAGGTAGTGACTCCAAATCGCGATGATAAACAAAATACGACGGCCAAAGCGCGATCCCGGAGGCTGTACACGACGATGCTGACGAAGTTTGACTGCGTGGTAATGGACGACGAAACCTACGTCAAAGCCGACTACAAGCAGTTTCCGGGACAGGAGTTTTATACGGCAAAAGGAAGGGGAAAGGTAGCAAATGTTTTCAAGCACATGAAACTGTCAAAGTTCGCAAAGAAATATCTGGTTTGGCAAGCCATCTGTACCTGTGGCTTGAAAAGCAGCATTTTCATAGCTTCCGGGACTGTCAACCAAGAAATTTACGTGAAAGAGTGTTTGAATAAACGTCTGCTGCCTTTCCTGAAGAAACACGGTTGGTCCGTACTGTTTTGGCCGGATTTGGCATCTTGCCATTACGGTAAAAAGGCCATGGAGTGGTACGCCACCAACAACGTGCAGGTGGTTCCCAAGGACAAGAACCCTCCCAACACGCCAGAGCTCCGCCCAATTGAGAAATACTGGGCTATTGTCAAGCGGAACCTAAAGAAGACCAAAAAAACTGCTAAGGGCGAGTAGCAGTTCAAGGCAAACTGGCTTTCTGCGGCGAAGAAGGTGGACAAGGTGGCTGTACAAAATCTGATGGCAGGGGTCAAGCGTAAGGCCCGGCAATTCAGATTTGGAAAAGCGGAAGCCTAACTGAATATTTTTTCTGAATTTTATACTAATTGAACTTGAAAAAGAAATTTAATTTGATTTTTTAAATAAACGATTTCACCGATTTACACGCGTTTTCCCTTGACCAAATTTTGACCGTATCACCCTTTATTAAGCCTTCTACAAAATTGTTTCGGCCTTGTGTTAGTTGACTGGAACCTTCGACATGGCCGATGAAAAGATGGATGTCGGCATGTTTTTCTGCTCTTTCGTGGTCCTGGCGATCAGCTGCTCCTCCGTTTTGGTCAAGAAATTATTGGAATAGATCATCCGTTTGAGGTTCGCCCAAAAATGTTCTATCGATCGCAGCAGGGGATTGGCAGTTTTCCACGACCATGACGTCGCGCTTCGCCGGAACAATGTTTTTCACCAGCACCTTCAGCCGCTCCTTCTATGGGTTATAGCCGGCCTCGACTGACGCTTCTGCATAACAATGTCCATCTTGTCCAGGTACTTCTTCACCATTTGGCCGGTTGCTCTGACGTCCCGGCCCAAAGTGCGAAACGATGAGACCACCTTGACCTCGGTCTTCCTCTTCTGCAGCACTTTACGGTCGCGCAGCATCGTCGGGCGGCCGGAACCTTTCGACGCTCTCACCTTTCTCCAGAAGAGGGAGGATGTTGTAAATGCCGGATCGGCTATATTCGACGGACACGAAGTGCCTCACGATGCCCATCTTCTTCGCTCCGGGTGGAGCTGGCAGTACAAATAAACCATCGAGCGTAGTTGCTTGACTGTTTTCACCATGCTGCAAATCAACTGATAACGCTGTCATTTTTTTTCTGTACACAACCTACACAGCAGGGTTGCTATGATTGAATTCACCACCAGGTAGCAGGGTAATCGCATACGTTATTCCTCAAAATTTTGTTGGAATTATTCACGAAATTTGTTTGGAATTCTCCTGAGTAAGAAATCCTTTGGAAAAATTCTTAGAATTGTCATTGAATTCATTTCAGATTTCCTTTTGAATCTCACTTCTTCCCTTGGAATTCTACTCACATTAAAAATTCTATGTATTCATTAACATTTCTCCTCAAAAAATTCCTTAGATTTCTCCTCATAATTTGTTTGGTAAACTCTTTGAAGATCTCCGGGAGTTACTCTTAGATTTAATTGTAATCCTCCTTTTAGCATTTACCTCACCCCCTAGGTATTATCCAAAAATGCCCACTTATGGACTTATGCTTCTGTTTAGATTTCTCCCGCAAACCTTATGAAATTTCCCTCAGAATGCCTTGGAATTTCCTTTAAAGTTCACAGGAGTTCTGCTCCTCAGAAATTCCCATGAGTAATTATTAAAATATACTTTGAATTCAATTCAGAGTTTTCTTGAAATTCTACTCGATAAGCAACTCGCCACATGAAATCGAAAATTCCTCAGAACTACCTTGAAAACAGATTGCACTTGATGTTTTTCTCAAAGATTTTTTCCCAAAACTCCCTTTGGAATGAGGTCGTTAGAAATTATAATAATTATAATAACTAAGCAAAGAATTTTACTCCAGATTCTTGAAAATTCATAGAAGTATTATAGCTTTTAAGTACAGAATTTCAAAAAGTTTAAAATGTGTGAGAACTATGCATATTGCAAAAATAAAGTAAGAGGTTATATCCAAGGCACGACCGTAGATTTGACATAGGATAACGTACTCGGTATCAATATTCGACGACTGTGCTAGGGAAACCACTTTTTCCCATCACGGAAATGCCTCGATTTCTGATGACAAAATTTCACATTTTCGTGCACAAAACGCACGGAATTTTTGGTTTATTAAATGGATAATAAAAAAAAGGGAATATTGATTGGAGGAACTCCTTGCTAAAATATTCCAATAGCGAAATATTCGCGATCAATCATATAAATTCGAGATAGTTTTTTTAGCGTCCTGAAGAAAACCTTACCTTAATTCGAAGTGTTTCTGGTCATTTCGAGAATGTTTATGTACCACTTCAAACCAGTCTTCACGAAACATAGACGGCGGTGAGCTTGAGTTTCAATTTCTTCAGTGCACGTTCATTGAACGCGCATGTTACCTTTCGAACTCAGGTGTACTCTGCACATCGAACGTGATACTTCGTACCTGTACGCAAGTGTGAACATTGAGGCTTGCTAGGTTGCAACAGAAAGGGCAGATGAAATCGATGAACGCTTCTTATACGCCTTTAGCCTACACATCTTTCATAGTAATAACAGACGAGAGGTGAACATTCCAGTCTGATATACTCAAAGTTCATGGTTCGAGGTTGAATTATTCAGTAGAAAATTATTTATTGAATTATTTAATGAACCAAATTACCAAATTCATAAAATTGTGGAACACATTATCAAATAACCAGTAGGAGAATTATTTATGGGATTTGTTGAAATTTACTTATGGCAGCTGATAGCTGATATCGCATGATAGCTTCGCAATAACAACCGCTTCCAGGGTACTTACCAGCAATAACTTCCTTTCAATAATAAATATTAGGATAAAAATTAGTTTTCCACCACGCTGAAAATGTACCGCGTTTGCCAGTCACATGAGCGCTTGAGTACGAACGATGTTTTTCAAACGCTAAAGCAAGCTATGTTAGAACGTAAACATTGCACTCATGCTGGGGTGCAAGTTCATTTGCCTGAGTGCATGCGTGAACATAGAGTGAATGCTCAGGTTAGTGCAAAAGCCTGCTTGCACATCAGTGCTTTGCTGCATCTTGAAGACTGCTTCAAACTGAATCCGATCAGTAGCGATGACGACCGGACACCACCACACATTGTGATTGAATAAGCACCGTTCGGCGGGACCAGATGCAATTCGATTTTGAAATCTGTGTTAGGGAAAGTGCTTTTTGCAGGCAATCGGTGATAATTTTACCACCATTACACCGGTTGGACATTTGTGTAATTTTCAATAGTGACATATTGAAAATTGATAAAGTGTTCATTTTAGCGGATTCATAGAAAAACTTCCAATCGATTGGCTTGTTTGGAATTAAAATCCATCCGCTATTGACAGAGCAATAAGAGGTCCAAACTTGACCACTTTTCGTAACGTGGCCGATTTTGGTTTTTTGCTGAAAGATGTAATCCTATGTCAAAAACATTTCAAGCTTCTCATTTTTAAAATTCATTTGTTACTGAAGATTAAGCCTTGAGCTCGTCAAACACATTGAACTTTATAGATCCAGAGTCTATAAAGTTCAATGTGTTTGACGAGTTCAAGTTTGCGTTTTTCCATATAACGGTGACCCATTAGTCTGATATAAAATTCGAAATGTTTGCTCCATCGTGCTCAAACGAGTTCAAATCGGATCCTCTTTAACCTCCCAAAATTCGAACTCATTTAGTAAAAACTGACTCGGCACAAATCATTTGAAGTTTATATCTATCTAACAATTCACCATACTGCTCTGGTTTAAAAGGTAATAATTGTGCGTGTAGGAAATTTTCTCAGCTACAGCTTTGTTCAACACTTTTCGATAAAATGTAAGGAACAAATTTTATTAATGATACAAGTCACTGATGTCTTATGACTATGCTCAATCAACTATTCAGCAGGCAACATTGCATTGGATTTCTGGCGCGTAGAATAGAGCAAAAAATCATGGCTACTATGTCACACTGTAGAATACAGTGTTGCTCACAAAACAGTTGCTGGATCATTCCAGAAGATTATCAGTCTCTTAACCAATTAATAACAATTTAAATTGACGTTTGGCTGCAAGTCAATTTTCTGCAGAGTTTTTGTTAAGAAAATTTCTCATAAGATTAGTTATAGAACTTTTTAACAGAGAGATATGGAAAAAGACTATAAGTCAGTGAACAAAAAGTTTGGATTTCCCAAAGTAATTTCAATATAAGCTACAAATGGTTTGTGCCAAGTCAGTTTCTTCCCAAATGAGCTTCAATTTTGAGAGGCTAATCAGGACCCGTTTTAAAACTTCTTGAGCAAGCTTGGAGCAAAAATTTCAAATTTTGCATCAGTCTAGTGGCCCACCCTACTCTACATGCATTGATTGATTACAGGATCTGTGCATCATTTATGTAAAACTCTAGCAGAATCTGACGTTTCCCGATTGGGTCTACTGGGTTAAACTCTCTAACGACTAGGGACATAAAAACCCACATTTTTCACTCCGTCCAACCGCGAAACCAAAAACATGCATGCATCCATTTTTTCCGCACTATATCAATTCAAATTGACACTATCAATAAATTTTGTTTTCCTTGTTCCACTTTCACCTTACAAGACGGAGGAGGCCTAATCCGAAAGCGATCCGGCCAACCAACCAACCGACCAACCTCCCCCGTACGGTCATATAACATCAACCCGCAACGGTGCACACCTATCGGAGTTCGTTTTTCACTACTTTCACTACTAAATACACACCAGCCGGACGGGAAAACATACGAACCAAATCCCAACACCTTGGCATCTCTCGCGTGACCAACCACACCGGACAACGACGCCTTCACCACGCAAAAAAAAAGAAAGAAACATACAAAAGCCCAGTCAAACTGCCCACCATAACACCGCTTGGCTAAACTTGAACTTGCTCAGAACTTGCACTCGGCTCATAAATTAAATTTTCCCCTTCGTTGCACTCCGGTTTTTCTTTTGAATTATCTACCTTTCAACCACCCCCACTAAGCTGATGCCGGTGCTGGACAAATCCTGGTTTCACTATCACACGGAAGCCCGGACCCGGAAGGGTCACCAAAGGAAAGTTGGGAAAGTGTACTTTTAACCCAATTTACGGGCGAACGTATGCGATATTTGTTTAGCAACTTTTTTTTTACCAAGAGGACAACTTTGTACAGAATGTCTGTCTTTTGTGTCACGCCGTGACTTCCCGTTTCGGTCACATGGTTCAAGCCTGTCGTCCCAGAACCCAGAATTCTATTGTCCCGGTGGAAACTTCCTCTTGGTCGTCTTGGCTGCAGTTAGACATTCCGTTTAAAAAAAAAAACCCTAAACTTTACACTTTATAACTCTTCGTTCAACAGTCCCACTCACATCAAAGTACCGGAATCGTTAAAAAGCTGTTTGTTTATCTAATTGTTATAACTTTTCTGACTGCCGTCCCATAGGACTCTCCCAAAAGCACGACCAACCAGACCCACCGAAACCATTTGCATTAGCACATCTTAATTATTCATCATGCTTCACGCCTCGGTTTCGGTTGCAATTTTTTTTTCCTTTACACCCACAAAAGTTTCCACCTTGTCTGTGCTGTGGTCGTCTGTGTGAATCTTACGAGAAGTAGTATTTCTTTATTTTTACTTTTATTACCCTGGATAATGAGCTCGTAGCACACGCTGCGGAGCACCAGCCAGCGCACACCCAATTGCGAATGTTGTGTGTTTCTTTATCTTAGCAACTCATACTCAGCAGCATCTCCTCCTTCACTAGGGGGGCGAGTCTTTATGCGACATGCTGGGTGGGGGAGAGGGGTGTTGAAGAAAATAGCATCGTTTGACAAATAATATGGCTGGCTTCGTTCGCTGTTACGACTCTGCTAAATGTTTGCGCAATTAATTTTAATATGTTTAATCTTTCTCCCTGAGACACGGTGGGATGGACTGATAGTTTCATCTGGTACGGTTCATTTAATGTGTGTAATTTTTGCTCATCAAAATTTTTATGTTTTCTTTCTATATCTCTCTATTTACAGATCCAATGAGGCCGAAAGTCAAATAGTGAGGTAAGTTGTGTCGGTGGTTTTCAAAGGATGTACATCCTATTCAGAAGGGGTAAATAAGCTGCATAGGAATCCCTCGTAGAGTGCGGTGGCGGTCAAAGACCCACCACTATATCTAGGATGTGCAATCGATAGCTGATTTTTGGCATGTCATTAATGTTAATCCTAAACTAGTCACCCACAAAGAATCAGATAGACTGCTTGGAGGAGAGCCTGCAAATAGCGGTGGGTGGACTATACCACCCATCGAACTATCAGGGAATTCTTGTATGTTGAATTTCTCGCTTTTGTCCTTAAATTATTTAAGGTTTTGGACCACACTTGGACGAGCATATGAAAAAGGGAAAATGCGAAAAACGTAAACAATTACTTTAAATCATCCAGAAAAATCAACAGCAACATCGGAAATTGTCTTTATTGAATTAGTTTGCGGGGGCGTTGCGGGAGTGATTTGATTATTTGATTCATGAGAAAAAGACGTTCAACGTCATTGTTTCCATTTGGCATGTTCAACTCTTCTTCAAAATTTTCTAGACCTGGTTTTCTAAGAATTACCAGAGCTGACTTTTAAAAAATCTAGAAAACTATTTTGAAAATTCCTTAAATCTTGCATTCATCGTCTTCAGAGCTTGGACTTGGAAATTTATACCGTTAACATTAAAATTTCTACATCCCGAACTACCGAAAACCTTTATGTGATGAATTCATAAAATTATTCATTGGTTTTTCATGTTTGTACTTCCCGAACAGTAAAGGGTGATACGGTCAAAATTTGGTCAAGGGAAAACGCGTGTAAATCGGTGACATCGTTTATTTAAAAAATCAAATTAAATTTATTTTTCAAGTTCAATTAGTATAAAATTCAGGAAAAATATTCAGTTAGGCTTCCGCTTTTCCAAATCCGAATTGCCGGGCCTTATGCTTGACCCCTGCCATCAGATTTTGTACAGCCACCTTGTCCACCTTCTTCGCCGCAGAAAGCCAGTTTGCCTTGAACTGCTGCTCGCCCTTAGCAGTTTTTTTGGTCTTCTTTAGGTTCCGCTTGACAATAGCCCAGTATTTCTCAATTGGGCGGAGCTCTGGCGTGTTGGGAGGGTTCTTGTCCTTGGGAACCACCTGCACGTTGTTGGCGGCGTACCACTCCATGGCCTTTTTACCGTAATGGCAAGATGCCAAATCCGGCCAAAACAGTACGGAACAACCGTGTTTCTTCAGGAAAGGCAGCAGACGTTTATTCAAACACTCTTTCACGTAAATTTCTTGGTTGACAGTCCCGGAAGCTATGAAAATGCTGCTTTTCAAGCCACAGGTACAGATGGCTTGCCAAACCAGATATTTCTTTGCGAATTTTGACAGTTTCATGTGCTTGAAAACATCTGCTACCTTTCCCCTTCCTTTTGCCGTATAAAACTCCTGTCCCGGAAGCTGCTTGTAGTCGGCTTTGACGTATGTTTCGTCGTCCATTACCACGCAGTCAAACTTCGTCAGCATAGTCGTGTACAGCCTCCGGGATCGCGCTTTGGCCGTCGTATTTTGTTTATCATCGCGATTTGGAGTCACTACCTTCTTGTAAGTCGATAGTCCGGCTCGTTTTTTGGCTCGATGCACGGTTGTAGACGATACACCCAGCTTATTTGCGGCATCTCGGAGAGAGAGGTTAGGGCTTCGCTTGAAACTACCGGCAACTCTCTTTGTCGTCTCAGCGGCTTCCGGTTTTCGATTTCCCCCCGATCCAGACTTCCTGGCTGTCGACAAACGTTCCCCAAACACTTTAATTACATTTGTAACGGTTGATTTGGCAACTTTTAGCGATTTTGCCAACTTTGCGTGCGAGTAGCTCGGATTTTCGCGATGCGCGAGCAAAATTTTGATACGCTGCTCTTCTTGCTTGGACGGCATTTTGACAACTGAAGAGTGAATTCCAAAATCAAAATAGAAGCAACATTCTACACACACACACCTTCAAAATGAGGGGTGTTCAGGTTTTTTTAATGCAAAATTGAAAGAAATACGTCAAGTTGATATTGACCAAATTTTGTCCGTATCACCCTTTATAAACGATACAGTTACAAGGGTTCAAAACCTAACACTATTTCGTCACACATTTTATTTTATTTGCACCCCAGCATAGACCACAAAGACGCAGTTCTACGTCAAAAAATTACGAGGTGATATACTTTTGTCCGGTATGTGAGGACAAGTACATAGGAGTTAACATCCGCAACTACCCCTCATAGTTTAGTGTGTAATGATGGAACCACTGTACAGTGGATGCCGAGTGTGACAACTCTCGTATCGGCATCCATTGAGTAGTCTACATTCGATTAGATAACTCACGTTTTATCGAGTGGATACAATTGGATTCCCGTGTCAAGTGATTTCTTATTTGTTCCTTTTGGTTGGGTAGCTGGGATACCACACGGTATGAGGGATGACCCCCTTACAATTTAAAATTCAAATAGAAATACTCTTTTTTTTTTAATTCTTTATTTGAGAGATTTTTAGCCATAGGCTAGTTCATCTCTCATAAAAATACTCGAATTCAGTTTAAAGAATACGAGTCAGAGAATTTCAGATTTAGCTCAAAACAGATTCCAGAGAGGTTGTTCTCAAACCACATTAACGGTGTTTGTCACTGCCATTATTCATCCTATAATGTGGTGTGATATGTCGCAGAATAACTATCACTAGTATGCACAAAAAGGGTGACAAATAACTCCGAAACTGGCACCCCATGTAACAATTTGATGCTTAACAAGTGTTGTTTCAACGATTTCAATTCAGCCTTTGTTTGAATAATTGTTGTACTTAGACCACGTTAACCTTTGTCCAGCTTTTAAACATCTAAATCTTGTGTTTTTGATCAGTAGAAAGATTAACAGTTACATGAATTATGAGCTTTTTAAAGCATTAAATAACAGTCTTTTCCAACCCTTGTTCAGCTTTCTAGTTATTTCAAAAAAATAATGTAAGACGCTTCGTATCTTATATTTTTATGAGGCTGCTTTACCATGTTGCAGACTAATTCGATTTATCATTTATATTGTTATGATATGTCTAAAAATTACATTTGCATTTTGGGATTCAAACCGGCAGTCGTTGATTTACAGGCGTCAACTATAATACCTACTAGAACAATTAAGCATATTTGTGGCAAAAGGTATCATCACGTCAAATTCAAGTTGATTAATAGCAACCGGGAGAGTATTATACTGCAATGCAGAAGTGTAAACAACAACTGATGACAGTAAAACATTCCTCTCATTTTCAAGTGCAGTTAACACAATGTGGACACAAGTGCGCGATTTATTTCGATTGCCATTAGAATGCTATTTTAGTGTCATAATTGAGTTATATTTTTGGAATGCGGTCTGAAAATTCAAAGTGGTGAACAGTCAAAACACAGGAATACAAATGTTAATACAACTTCCGACGTCGTCGCAGTCCACTTCTACCTGGAGCTATTCCTAAAAAGCTCCTCTTCCTTGTCTCTACTGCTGGCGCTGCTTGGGAATAGAAAGGTAGGCAGTGAATTCAGAAGAACTTAAATGTCGGAAATGCAACAAGTGACACATATTATTCAATCAGGCTATCAAAATATGTGTAGCGCATTGCTGATTTGTCGAGTAGTTTGAAGTTTAAAATAAGTCTTTTTCAGTCTTTAGATCAGCTTACTAACTGAGGTTGAATTATGGGGATACAATTAGCTTTATGCACTACTAATCAACTGTATGTAATCAGCCTGGTGTTAATCAGCTTCTGTTCTTAATGTTCACCTTGAATTTTTACTTGAGACTGTCGATCATTTCCACGCCAAATAGCAAATCGGTTGGACACGACTCTCTTCGATTTGAATGAAACTTTGCACATAGGTGGGTTGCTACCCAAGATGAAATTTTCCGAAAAACAAATTGTTAATTTTTCCGGAATAATTTTGTATAAGGGATGATGTAAAAAATGTGTAAACCCAAGATTTGAAATTTATCTAAATTCAACTCAACTCTACCAGTGATTGGCAGTACCCTCTCTCATTCCAAATTACACTAATTGAGTGTAAAGATTTTGACTTATTAGACATCTTTGCTCAGTCTTCCGGTAAAAACTGGTTAATTTTTTTCGTTTTTTTTCGAAAACTAATGAATTGAAAATGATAAAGCCAGACGCAAATTCATTCAATTAAGGGAATGGTATAAATTTCGCCGAGCAAACACTGAACTATCGAACACGGCTTATTGTATTGTTAAAATGCATGCAATATTAAAATGCATGTTGTAACTATTAAATTTTAAAACGGTAATGAGGGTCGTCTTAACCATCCTTGGGGAACCTGGTCTATTTTTAATTGCGGGGCCCCCTACACTAATGCAAATAATCGTAATAATTTCTTAAGGCTCGACTTATGAACGACACATATGAATTTCATAAGCGTGACTTATGAATGATTTTCGTCCAAAATTAGGTAATTCGTATAGGCAACACACGTAGCCTCAACGTCCATAGTTCGATTCCAGTCTGCTTCGTTTTATTATTTTTAGCCATATTATTCATAAGGTAAATCTATGAAGATCATACCGATTTCTTGTGGCAAAAAGTCATAAGTAGTTCTTATGGAATTCTTACGTTAGGTTGCCTCAGTGTGGAATTCTAAAGTTTTTTTGCCTCAGTGTATGATTTGACATAAATTTTCGGATTCTAGCATACATCCAATACAAATAGGTTGCGTTAATCTTTTTTCGATTTAATTTCTATTTCAAACCAGCTCTCAATTTATTTATTGCTGTTTTTTTAGCAGTTGGTGATTAATTAAATATTCTGAGGATTTTTTCCAATTTTTGGGAAAACTAATTTCTAAAATAAAAATTTTGGTTTCATCACGCCAACAAGTCCACGATTTGGATTTATATAATGCTTTAAAACCTTGATAAAACTTACTACTCGGGTTCATTTCATGTGTCAGTAATTAGTTTGTACAACATATCTTCTTCTGCCCCCCCCCCCTTCCCCCTCTAGCTTACACCATATTATGAAATGCACAACTTTACCGAAGAAACCCTCTTCCTAGGATGCTCTATTTAAATGATAAAATCAAGTGCATTCTAGGCGGTGAGAGCAAGAACTAGACAGAAACCATAAAAAGTTGGTGCTTTGTAAACCGTGCAACTTTGGCGAAGACCCTAGAGGTGTAGAAAATGTGCCCACGGCTGCAAAGATTTTGGCCACATTACCGGCCTAACTGCACTAATTTTCTTCTGGATGGATGTAATGTCGGCCTAAATGCCCATAATTCGAACCCATACATAAATATTGCAATCGAATAAATTTTCAATAGCGATTAAAAATATCCATTATTACCGTCCCAATGACGCGTTCATCTAGATAAAATTGATGAATAGCAAATTTTTAGCGATGGGCCCAATATAAGATCCATAGGTCAACATTATAGACATTTCCCCTATGTGAGATATTTTATTTTTTTATTTTCATGTTATTGCGTTTTCTATGAATATTTAGACGATATGTGGTGGCTGCCAAAATTTTCTTTGGATTTTATAACTCTTACAGTTTCAGCTTTTCCTTGTCGTTTTCGTGGGCAAATGAATTCACCAACTAGTTTTGTTATGTAAACATGATCAGCTAGAAGCTTGATATCAAAGGAGTCAAAGCATAAAAATCTCTGGTCACGTCTTCCTTCGAAAGGAAAGTAATGCCGTTGGTCCGCAGGTGTGGAAGCTGCCTTCCTGCACATTCGATTGCCGTCAATGGATGGCAATCGATGTCCGTCGGTGATTGGCACTATATTGCGGAACAGAGACCGACGTTTAATAAAGGAAAAGAAAAAGAAGAAGAAGGAGAAAGGAGTCAAAAGTAAACATCCGAAGAAGTGTCATTGAAACGAAGCGTTATATATATAATCCACGGTAGAACGGTAAGAGCAAAAAGCGAAATAGGGGAAATGCAAGTAATGTCGGCCTAAGTGTCCCTAATTTGGGCCCATACATAAATTCAGCAATCGACTAAATTTTCAATAGCAACCATAAATATCCATTAGTAACGTCCCAATAACGCGTTCATCTAGATAAAATTGATAAATAGCAGATTTTTAGCGATGGGCCCAATCTTAGATCCATAGGCCAACATTAGAGACATTTCCCCTATGAGATCGATGAAATTAAAATCACTCCAGTCTAACCAGAGTTTAAAGTCTCTCGAGTCTACGACCGGAGGTCAGATGGTGTTATCTATAGTCGCTATATTTATAGTTTGGCGAAAATAATCTCGGGAACCAATTGAGCTGTCAACTAGCGGTACCAATCGAGCATATCACGACCAACAACAGAAAAGAGCACATCAGCTTTTGCGAACAAAACTTCGGAAACACTTTTCTTATGAATCAAGATTCGTCTACGCAAACAAACACTATCATTTGGTTGGGGAAAGTTTCCTCTATGCGATGATGCTGTTAATTTGCGTTCGGTTGGCGTGGAAATAACTATCAAAGTTTTGTTTAGAAAAGTTGATAGTACCTTTTCAATCGCATCACGTCGCGTCACTTCGTCGAGTCACTCTAACCACACCATAACGGCTAACTTTGAATTCGAGAATTTTCAGATCTTTCATGGAATTTTGGGGTGGACTCGGCTCAAAAAATAGTTCACATTGTAATTTCAGCGGAAGACAGTTTTAATCCTTTTTGCCCCTAAAATTCCCACTGTGCACTGTTTTAGCGTCGATGACAACGCCTGACACACCAACGTCGGGATTATCCTTTTGGTAGGCTGTTTCGAGAAGCTGCGCCCGAAGGTAATCGCATTTAGTAGTTTCAATTTAACACCAGCAAAAAAAACCTACTCTTAAGCATATTCTACCCAAAATTAAGTTTAATTCACGTAAATATGAGAATATGCAATTTACTCAAAAGTAACTTATTGGGCTGAACTATACCTTTGGGTCGAATCTCTCGTTTGTTTTTTGACAACAATAAAGAGTGCAAGTGAGAGGCTGAACTCAATATTAAGTAAAAATAACTCAAATTTTGGGTAGTATTTTTTCTCTGTGCGTTAAAAGCAGACTCTTGAAATATGACCAAATAACATTCATGACTCATGAGTATGGTATGAAATCCATTCCAGACATCGCACGTCATGAATGCTCATTTACCTCACCTCAAGCACGCAAAGTCGTATTTCGCACCCAAATTGGACGTTATTAAATTTAATTTCAAAACAAGCATATGATTCATCTCGTCGCTTATGAATTCCCCAAATTACGTTCCTTTCGTCCTCCGAGCCCAATTAGTGCTAATGGACACGCAAGCGTGCTAATTTTAGTAGAACCAAGTCCAGACGAAATCTGCCCAGCCACGAACGAACGAATGCCCATCCCCAGAGTATCTGGGATTGCCTGCGTGCTAAAAATATACTTTTCACTTTTTTTTATTTTTTGTTGCCTCCTGCCAGGCTGTCGGCATCTTTGTCCATTCCCTGTGTAATGATTTTAATTTCTTAGATAAACACATAAAACGAAATGAACGAGCCGGGTTTTCTCACACACAAACTGCAACCGTGGGGCTCTCGAAAGGGGTTCTTTTGGCGCGATAAAGAGCACACACAGCTTCCCAGTTTCCATAAAATGACAGATAATTGATACTATCCTCTCTAAACGATCTGCCGCGAAATAGGATGGAGCAGCGCAAAAAAAAATCCAGCCGCAGGCTAGATCGGAAGCTCCAGCATTCGCGTTGCATCTCGAAGTTCTCACAAGATAAGACCGAAAACAACAATCATCTTCATTACATTCGTTCTGGCTGCCGAGGGGGGTAACGACTGACAACTACCACCACCATCACCACCACTGAACTGCAACTGATGCTGTCGCTTGTCTCAAGAATGGAGAAGAAGATGCTTTTAATGTCTTAATATCTTCCAAGAAGTCAGGGCTGCTGCGTAAGCCTGCCAGCATCAAGCGGCGGCCGCGCAGAAATGTTATGAACGTAAAATCTCTTAATTAATGGCTTTATAGGGTAGTAAAAAATTTGCACGCCCCGTGATGATGTCCACCTCACGATGAAATTCTGAATCAACATTCAGCGTGCGTCAATTCGTCGGTGGTTTGTCAGTCTTCGTCCGTCAGTCGTCAGTGTTCTGAAAATTATCTTTTTACCAATTAATCCGAGAACGAAGCGAACATGCACCGCTCGTCAAAAGTGCAACCACCAACAAACACAGCGAGTTAGCGTGATCCCATCGTTCATCAACTTCGTAAGCGCAATCAGGCTTCAGCGGAAAGGAGGGGACCTCAATAAATTATCAATTGTCAAATGAGTTCTAGCAATCGTCCCATTATTTTAGGAAATATACTAGCTAAAAACATATCCACAAATATTTCATTAGTAAGAAAGAGCCAACAATCATTATTTGTTATTTATTGCTACCAAAACGAAAACCTGTCAAGATAGCAAATAGAGTTTTTCTTAATTTACAATTTGTAACAACCACTCACTTCGATTTCAGCCAAAACAAAAAGCTTCTAAGTAACATTGTCAATGCCTTACAGCTTTAATTGGGTTTTATTAAAGTTTTATCAGAGCAAGCATTTTTTCATTTAGTTGTATTAAATAATCAACAAAATCCGATTGGACATTCCTCTATTTATGGTTTTTATAATATTGCACATCGTTTTCCAGTCTATAACAAAGCCATATTTTTATCCAAACTAAAGATTGAACACGAAAAAATCCGGACACGAAAATCTTGCTGGGGTGATACTCTAAGGAAGCCTTAGCGTGATACTTCAAAGGCACAAATGTCAGCATCCACAAAACATACAAATTTGAAATTGCTACTCTCTGTTTGTAGTAGAACAGCAAACAAGGAGTAGCAATTTCAAATTTGTATGTTTTGTGGAAGCTGACATTTGTGCCTTTAAAGTTTTACGCTAAGGCTTCCTTAGAGTATCACCTTAAAAATGCGTTTCATTTTTTGTAGTTCAATGTTACAGCTATACATTAGTAGGCATTATGCTTATTGTATGACCATTGTTTCAGTTTTCTTTCTTACCATAGGCAATTGCTCGATCTTTTCATCGTACACGGTTCATCATCTTCTGCCAAATTCCATTTCCGCTTGAAATCCATCAGGCCAATTGCAGTTCCAACTTTTTTCTTCAGTCTGTGCTTCAAATTGACCAGTATTCCTCAATTGGCCTTAGTTCCGGAGTATTGGTCGGATTCATCTTCTTGGGAACCACTGTGACGCCAATTTTCGCTGAACCCAAGGGGTAAGTCACTCAGCACATTGTATCGATTAGCTTGGGACCGAAGATAGTACCAGAGCTGAGCCAAAAAGTTGACCACGTTTCTTCGGGACCTACTTGTCTTAGAGTTACCTCTATGATTGTACCGCAATTGGATTCGGCAAAGCTTGGGCACATCCATCGGCACAACTTTGGCACAATCTTGTAGGCATTGGATTGTTGTAAATAAAAATGGAGCACTGCTGGACAACTATCATTGAAGTTGTTCACAACATTACGTGCTGTATGACTGACTGAGGAAATCAGATCAGGAGATTACTTATAAATCTAAATACGAAATGTAGGTTCTAGAGTGTGCTCAATAGAAAAAAAGCAGTTATTTAGACCCCATTAATACCCTTAATTCAAACAATGCTGCAACTCATACAAAACAAACTACAGAAGTATATTCATCATACTCTATACCCGAGCAAAGTCGGTTAACAAAATGAAAGCAAATCGATATTAAAGTGTGCAGTTCCTATCATAATGAAAACTCATTTTGATTTCAAATGTCGCGACATAAGTCTGACATCATATTGTGCTTTCATTATGCAGTCAAGACTTTGTAAATGAAAGCAACTTAACTTGAAGTTCTGCTGTTAACGTCTTGTTTAAAATTTAATTGAAGTTCATCTGTCGTTGAACTAATGATTATTGTTTATTTGTTTTGTTTAACACATTTTAAGTCATTTGTGACTTGCCCGGGGTGAGATTTGAGCCCAAGTCTTTCAGCGTGAGAAGCATGAATGCTAACCATTTACTCCAGGCCCGTATTCAGTTAAACATTATGAATGCAAAATCAGTAATCAAATTGATTTCATTGAAAGCAGGATTAGTTTTCCGTTTGCTTCAACAGTGTAAAATTTTGCTCTCATTTTTGCTGTGTTAACCGTTAAGTCAACCAAAATGAGATCAACTGGAGTATTCAAAATAAGTTACATCATAACAGCAAATTTTGATTTCAATTTGATCTCCAGCTTTGCTCGGGTAGTCAGTCTCCAAAAAATTTCCCCACCGGTTCCAACTCTTTCCTGTAGCTGATAGACCGTTGCTTTTCACATCTCGAAAGGCTAGATTTCTGGTCTGCCGTTTAGGGCATTATAAAATCCTAAAACATATGACTTTTATTAGCATGATTGACTGCCCATGGTTGCTACTCTGTTATTGCCAGATCAGCCGTAATTACACCGAGAACCAATAGACGATGCCAGGGACTAGCAATCATCCTCAATGTATAAAAACTGGTGATTTCAAAATAAGCAATACCAGCGCCGGTCGCGCCCGAACACAGGTCAAGAAAGGAAGGGGTAGGAATGTGTTGACGTGATACACGCGTTGATGGAAGCCGAGAACACATCTGCACTTCCACGAGGAATCACTGGGATATTGGGTAATATCATAGAGGTAACTCTAAGACTAGAAGGTCCCGAAATAACGTACTTGACTTTTTGGCCCAGCTCTGGTACTCTCTTCGGTCCCAAGCTAATGGATTCACCCCTGGAAACATAGGAAAATCCACTAACCCCTCATTTTATCTGTCAAATTTTCATAGCGAATCAAAACAAACATTGTGTAGTAGTAGAATTTCGACAAGAATGCGGTACGTTAATCGTTTGCTTGGGACCAATAGGCTAGTCAAGTAGTGAGCCAATTTAAAATCGTTAGTTTCGTATTGATTGTTGGTAATATGGTTGGGTTTACAGCAGGGTTCGTTTTGGTAAACGATAAGCTGAATTGATGTCCTAACGATCATATAACGTGCGTAAGAGCTTGGGATTGAACCCATGGTCTTCTGCTCAGTAAGCAAAAACGTTTCCCACTAGACAGACGAGCTCTTTTTTAATCATCGAGTTGCTGTTTTTATCATGTAGTCATGTAAACAAATAAAACGATTGACGAATCTTGAATATGGATGGGCTTGAGATTAGATTCATGATGTTCTGTTCAGTAAGCAAAAAAGGTTGCTCTAAGGCCACCGAGCCCTTCATTTCACATTATACCGTTACTTAAGTTGTTATAACTATTCAAACCCGGCACCGACAACAACGAAAAATTTTACAAAATACACCATAAACAAGCGATTTTACCATACATTTTTAATATGGAAGGACCTGGGACCGTGTTTTTCTGCTCAGTAAGCATGCCACTGCAACCGACGATCTTTCAAATCCTAAAACTAAAAGCTACGAAAGAGTACTTAGGCCTTAATTAAGTTCCACTTTCACGCAACGTTCGATGTTTTAATTTGCTCTATACGCATTGATCAGGCAATCATAACAAGCTATGACCAACGTGACGATTGTTTAAGCCCTGGTTAAACAAGCTATTCAAATGAAATTACGTTCTCGAATTTCACTTGGTATGTAATGAACAACAGAAATACGCGATAATTCATATAGTTTCAGCGATTGATGGTAAATTTTAAATATACTAACGGTACTGCCGACTACGACGGCGATTACGACAGTGACTACGACAGCGAATACGACGGCAAATACGACGGCAAATACGACGGCAAATACGACGGCAAATACGACGGCAAATACGACGGCAAATACGACGGCAAATACGACGGCAAATACGACGGCAAATACGACGGCGCCTACGACAACGACAACAGTGAATTTTTAACTTACGATTTGTCTAGGATATAACACCTTTGCCCGGCACCTCCACATGAGCTTCATTTCTGCTATCTGTCATTTTTGAAAATATATCTAATAGCAATTAACTTTGTTGTAATACTTCCTGCATTGCCATGGTCATCTGGGAGGAGGTTCGCATCTAGTGCTATCCCCAGCGAGGCATCCTTCAGCTTGCTCACAATCTCTGACACTGGCGAGAGACCAGCAGACGAGCACTTTTGCCAGCCGTAAACTTGCTGATTCACGGCAACGTCGGCCACCGAATCACCACCAAAACTCGCGGCGGATACATTATCAGCACTTTCCCCAGCTAATTTACCAGCTTACATATGACTTTTATTATCCTATGAACACAAAACACCAAAATTTCACACACCCGCCACTTCCCGCGTCATCCTCAATCCGATTTATTCCTGCGATTTCAAGCCAAAACATTCAAGGTGTCAGAAATGCCGGGTTGCCGGGATGGATATTTTACAAAAAAATCGCAACTTGCTCTTTGACCAGCACAATCGGCACACCTGTGGCACACTGACAAAAAAGATGACTCAAGACTGGTGTGCGGAGTGACCTACCCCTTGGCTGAACCACTGTATGGTGGAATTTGAGTAGCTTGCCAAGACGGGCCAGAATATGCAATCCACCTCATGCTTGATATTACATTCTTCCAGGGCACTATTCCGGTCCTCCGAGGTTTAAAATTCTGGCCCAGGAATATGATTGGAAACTGCCAGGAGCACATAAACCGGGATTTTTTGTTTCGAGCGTGCAGGATCGAATCACGGTGTGCTTGCACCGGTGAACCCATGATGTAAACAAACAGTCATTCCATAGCAAAACGATATAGTGGTTCTCAGAATTTCGTAACAATTGGTAGTGTTGTTCCTTATCGAAAAATATTAGACCCGTATTTTTTTTCTCATTAGGGTGACCATTTCCATGTTAGGGTGGTCCAAAAAATCGATAAGGTGTTCGTTTGTAAAAGTACAATGCATGGTGGTATATTTAAGGATGAACTTGTGAAACGATTCTCGTTCTCGAAATAGAAGAACATTCTGTGAAACTTTGAAAGTATCTCTAAGCATGTTTTATAGTATGTCTACAAATAAAAAATTAATAAATTTTATTTCAAACCTGTCATGTGCGTAGTTGGAAACCATAAGATTGTCTTTTCAAAGCACTGATTCTAGTCGAAATGGATATCGATATCGAGTTCCAAACAGTCCGTGAAGATTTACTACCCAAATTTAATATAAAAAATATTCTATTTGAATCCCTATGCTCCGATCACTGTGGTAATTATTATTTATACATATCCCAAAAGCAATCATATGTATCAATGGAGACGCAGGGTAATCTAGTCGTATTGGAGTAATGAGCGAAATGTCTAAACATGATAATTTCGAAAAATCGTAACTCAAAAACGAAGAAAAATACATCGCTGATTTTTTTAATATGTTGTTTAGAAAAACCTACATTTTCTTCTACACAATGCTTCAATTTCAAATTGTTTTATTTTTTTCTGAAAATTATTTTTAATAACATTTAATTTGATATTTTGATCATTCAAATCGGCTCAGTGGTTCAAAAGTTAGGATTTTTTTTAAATGTAATTTTGGGAAAAAATAGAATTTTTTTTTTTTTACCGCCCTAAAATGTGAATGGTCACCGTAATGAGAAAATACAAAAATACGGGTCTAATATTTTCCGATAAGGAACAAAACAACCAATTGTAATGAAATTCTGAGAACCACTATATCGTTTTGCTATGGAATGGCTGCAAATGAACTTATCCTGACAACCAATGCCTACTGTGATTCTATACCATCTTAGCTTGATTCGGTGATTTTTGAAAAAAAAAACTTCTAAAAAAATGTGTTAATGGCAGCGTTTTTGTTGTGTTCTGTATTAAATTTATCGGATAACGTGGAGGCGAACCAGCCTCAGGCTGAAAGCCTCCCTAATAAAGAAAACTTAACTTAACTTATCGGATAACAACAACGTTAAAATTAAAACTGAATAGTATCATTTAGTGCCCTGACGGGTTCGAATAAGTCTATAACAAAACCATTAAAAATTTTATCTTTATTCACGGGAGTAGGAGGAGAACGAGGCAGGGCTGCTCGCCCGCTTCTGTTTCTGATTATGCTTACATTTTATGAAATTCTTGTTCAATTTCTGCACGGATAGTGGAACTCCTTAGCTCAATAAATTCGCTTCCCGCATTAAGCTCGGAACCGATTTCTCTTGCTGAGACAGTTTTGCACAGGAAGTTGTTTTAGCCACAATAAAAAATTGTTTTTCTCCCATCGCTCAGGCGCAATTGTAAGACGAGACTCGGCTATTTTACAATAGTATAAACTAACGGCATCCTTTAAATAGTAAAATCTGTCCACTAATCGAACGAAAATTATAAATATCTACTGGGTGAGACTTACAGCACACCAAAACTGCTCAGAATTGTTGTTTTGAAACCGTATGGAACTGTCAAATTGATAAAAACCATTTTGCTTTTAAACGAGCTGTAGTAAAACCAGTAGACCATAGATAAAACATAATGGCTATACATAAAGCCGTTTAGCCTAGAATTGAATTATTTATTGCCGTGATTTAAAAAAAAAAGTGCTTATGGAAATGAATACGCCCTTTTAAAATATGTCGCTTGAGCCAAAATGGTATCAATAGCGATAGAAGATTCATATTCCCCTGTCGGAAACATAAACAAAGTTTCATTTAAATCGGAGAAACTCAAATCTGGTAGGGGAAATGGATGTAATGTCGGTCTAAATGCCCCTAATTTGGGCCCATACATAAATTCAGCAATCAACTAAATTTTCAATAGTGACCAAAAATATCCATTAGTACCGTCCCAATGACCCGTTCATCTAGATAAAATTGATAAATAGCAGACTTTTAGCGATGGGCCCAATCTTAGATTCATAGACCAATATTAGGGCCATTTCCCCTATATAGCTGTAGTCTGAACTGAAAAAGTCACAAGGATGATAAAAACCATAAATGACCAATCAATATTATGACTTATCTTTCCACTAGGAATTTTGAATGGCACGAGTCTCTGAAACTACGAAGATTTCGTGTACGAAATTATATCAACATTTTGCTGGACTTATATGCATGTTGGCTTATTTTTTTTTTTTTTTTTTTTTTTTTTTTTTTTTTTTTTTTTTTTATAGTCACTTTAACACTCTTGGGTCATTCGTGACTTGTCCGGGGGTGACATTTGAACTCGTGACTTTGGCATAATTTCTGAGATTCGTGCCAACGAAAAACAAAGTGGCAAAGCAAGACCAGGCATGGGTAATCATTTACATTCATTTCGTGTATTCATTTACATTCATTTGCATCTAACTTGTGACGTCTTTGTCGACTATACTGGGGTGCAAATCAAAAAATATGTGTGGTGAAAGAGTGTTAGGTTTTGAAAGCTTGTAACTTTGTCATTTATAGATAAAATTAAAATCCAAATACGCCAATCGATAGGATATTACTTTACGAATCTGCTGAAATAAATACTTTTCGAATTTTGAATTGAAAATATTTTGAAAAATGTACAAATGATAATTTATCACTGTTGTCATGAAATAAACGTTTTTCCCCCAAACACAGTTGTCAAAATAGAGTACTACTTGGTTGTACATCGTTCTGCTTGAACCAGAAAATATCTAAAACAGCACTGCTGTCGTTTCTCTGCTCATTACCGCTTTTGGTGGCGTGGCACTGGATCTTGCAGCAAGCAGGAGCAAGTCAGCGGTTAATGTGGTGTTTACATCTATGCGGATTTGCTAGCGCTAGTGTAAAAAAATAGCCAGCATAATGTAAGCAGGGCATCAGCGTCAACCACCATGTGCTATTTGGTTGGTACACTAGCGCTAGTTAATCCGCATACATGTAAACACCCCATAGAGGTGGATCACGGCGTGATCACCTTGACAACCAGCGATGAGGTCGAAGGAGACTTGGGTCAAAACCCGGAAATTATTTACACAATATCCATTACTCTAGACCGAGGCCAGTTGAATCGTGGGGAAATCGGGACGGTAGATGTATCTCTTAGCGGAATTGAATAAACACTGAGATTATTTCTAATATAGTAGTTTGCGGTAGTACACAATTCCTCTCAAAAATAATTACAGTGAATATTCACTTCCGCTAAGAGATACACGTACCGTTTCAACTTATCCCAGTGTACCTTAACAATGATCCCTAATAAAAACTTAATGGTTATTTTGCTAAACGATGTGTTCGGAGTATAATCCAAATCCATTTGTGGAATAGTTCAATCATTTTGGTTATCGTTCGTTTATGGTATTTTTTAATTAGGAATGCTTACTTTCAAAACATTGAACAGGTGGAGACTGCTCTGACTTTGAAATTCAATAACTGAATCCCCCTAATTTGCGAACAATGTTGTACTAAGCACCTACTTATTGGAAACCAAATGTTGGATTTGAGAAACGTCACAGTATTCTATTTGCACCATTCTACGAACACGCTGTACTTTAAACTACATAATGATGATACATGATAATTTTATGTTAGGGGTTTCCTCCAAGTTTGAGAACAAAGAGGTGCTTAAAACCCGTATGATCGTTATACCCCTGCCTCCCCTACTTTGCTGACATATGAGCCAACATTTTGTTCAATATTGAAAGTTCTGTCTTCTGACTCTGGAAAAACATGCATCGCGTCTTTGTGGACTATACTGGGGTGCTACTACAAAATATATAACGGCTGGTTTAGGATCTCACACTTTGTAACAGTCAACCTTTTTGTAAATATGTACAAATAACTACCTTATTAGAACATATAATTGAATTGAATAATTACTATCGAACATCATATGAAATTACACCTGTGTCATTAAATATACAACATACTCTCGATGTTATTTCGAAACTTTTAGTTTGCCGCCTTGCGCGCGCATCATACTATAAAACTGCGCCAATGCTTAGGCCAGCTCATAACATGGGCATTTCAAATACTTGTTCCGCTGTAGGGGAGTAGAAGTGCACTCGTTAAAGTATTCTCCCGTTTTGCTCGGGATCGGGACTAAAGCTGAAGGTCAAGTTTATAGGACGGCCTTGAGGAATGGGGCGTGGAATGTGAAGGTCGCCTTGATGAGTACTGGTGGGAGCGAGAGGTTGCAGTCAGAAAGATGACATGGAAACCCAACCCGAATTCTTCGTTCGAAGACGCGAGTTTTCCCAGGCTCCTATCTGAGGACCAAAAAGTTTCTCGTTCACTTTGCCTGGACTGGTGAAACGTGTCAGAAGTGATCGTAGTCGCGTATACCCAAAAAGTGCTTAGACTTGCCCTTTGTAGTTTCCTCAGTGTTCTTTAACATCTCTGATCGTTAAAGCTTAGCTTGTGTTAGCCTTTCCCAAAAGAAAATCAAAACCCGTTTACCGTAGTGAAATCGGTGCAGCGAGAAATCGAACAGAAAGGTATGAAAGTCGTGCGTGGGAAGGTAGCGTTTCTCTCTAAACCTTTTCATCGAACAGCCGTTCGACGGTTTATTTCTCGGTTTTAGGAAAGCTACGTTTTGTATAGTGGACACTTCCGGAGACCAGGCAAGCGTTGCTGGCCATTGTCATCGAGTGGCCAAGGAGGACTGTGCCTTCAACATCGCGCCCGGTCCGGAGCGAATCATCCGTCGGTAAAGCATCCGAATCCGATCACGTGACCGGAATCGTGACCGTTCGAGAGTCAGTTGACCGAACGCGCTCTGGTAGGTGGATTCACCATCGGCCTGTTGAACACGAGGTTGAACCGCCAAGCCAAACCAACAAAGAACACCACCCAACAATAGCGAGCTGAGCCAGCTCATGCAACAATGGACATCGCACCGGCAAACCCCATGTAAGCTGAGTCATCGCGCGCGACAATAGCGACAACCGTCGCTCTTTCTCGTCGGTTGCGAAGGATTTTAATCGCACCGGCCACCGCATGTAAGAACGAGACCATGAGTACAACCCGCTAAATGTTTTCCATGTGCGGGAGGGAATAACGCTCTGGTTAGAGAGAACGCACGCTTTAGGTAGGGAAGTCTAGGCCTAGAATAGTATCGTCTAATAAATAAATTGTGTTACCATGAGTTAGAACTCGATGTTTCAAAGTGTTCGGAGAAACCCTACCTGTGTTAGCGTTATTGATGTTGAAGTTCACCTGAGGAATCTCCTTTTGCGCTCGTTCGTTGAATTAGTCTTGTTCCCTTTCTGTGACGGAATCGCCATCTCGAGGATTGTGGAGGAAACTACCAGTGATGAGAAGCTTTAGTTGGGTAAAAGTTTCCTTTCGTGTGGAGAGTTAGGGTAGAGTGAGTAATGCCTGCTTACTGATTCGGACATCTAGTAAGTCGGACGTTAGGAAAGTTGAGGGGAGTTGGATCGTTCTGCAAACCGTTCGTCAGGGCCTTCTTATGGCCTTTTCTTTGGCGAGTCTCATCCCGGGCAATTGATATCCGAGCGAGTAGTCCTCTAACGAGGTGGCGCTTAAGCTACTCCCTTACTGTGAACGATCGAGCTCACCCCACCTTTGTAGTTTTCTGGGCTTATACAGGTTTTCAGTAGAACCGCAACGGCACTCCTTTGAATGGAATACCGTGCGGCTACAACTTGAATTTTCATAATTTATTACATTCAAAAAAAATACTTGAACCAACATTGAACCACAACCGAAACATTGGTTGGTGGTTGGTTAGTTGTCTTTATTAAGGACAAAACCGGAACATTGAAATAATTGAAAAATTTAAGATAATGTATAATAGTCAAAAATTAATTACATATATCAATTTTGCGTAGTTCTACGTCATACTGTGGTCGTGTTTAGGACACAACCCTTTATTTTTTTCATCAACAGAATTCCATGAAATGATGTATGAAACTTTTGTAGTATTTGATATTAACTACAACTTTTGTCGATAGCTCAAATCTGTACCTCTTATGCATGATGAACTAAAGCGGACAGAACTTATTACTATTTTTAAAATGAATGTAAATGAATGCACGAAATGAATGTAAATGATTTGCCATGCCTGGGCACGACAACCATAATAACGGCCACTTGAGGATTATATCAACCTTTTCCTTTAAAAAAAATAAATTACTATATGAAAAGCCAAAATACCCTTAAACACTGCTAAATAGCTTTTACATCTTAACCCCTACCTTTAAAATGACAATGGCTTTAAAAATGCATTAAAGAAATTTTCAAAACGCAGATTTAGTCCTTTAAAGCAACCAAATGCAATTGCATTACAATTTCAAAATTCCTTCAAAATCTCAAAACTGCTCTCTTCTTCCATCAAAGTGTGTTTTACTTCAAATGTGAATTTTATGATTTTCAGAGTTGAAAGGAAATGCTATACTAATATGAACAGCTCTAATGCGATTATTTATTAGCTAGAGATAGTTATTTAGAGGATAGATTGATAGTTCCGTTAGTTTGCGGCAGTGTGAAAATTTAATAGAAATTCAAACTGAGCGAAGGGTCATTAATGCGATAAAACTCCTTTGCCTAATTCACACTTTGATGGGTGAGGAAATTTGAGGTATTTCCTCAAATCCACGGCAAAAGAATGCGCGTTTGACTCGCTCATATACTGTCTGCGGCTGTGGAATAGTTCTAACGACGTTTATCACAACCTGAGGCATTTCTTGTGGGCCCTATCGACACCTATAGAACCAACATATATCTTAAGCTAGATGTTATAGAAGGCTCTGATAATCATCAAGCAAGATGAAGTTCAAGATCCAAGTTGAAGATGCAGAACATGTATGAAAAACCTACTTAACAGCTTTTATGCCTAGCATCCATGCTTAGCATACACAGTTTTACTCACGAACTACTCATTTTATAATAACTTTGCGCTGAGTTAACGAAACATAGTTCTGTTTGAAGCAGTCGATAGAATAAAGTTTAAGCTTTTTATAAATATGGAGAAAAAGGATATTTTAATTCTAGAAATAAACTGTATTTTATTTTGCGTTGCAAAAATGATGTGAAAAATGCTCGCTGCACATCTCGGACTTCAAGTGTAAAAATTCATTGGTGTTGACTCAAATGATAAGATTTACCTACTCTTTGCATGTCTACAGTACACTATGATCCTAATCTATGAATTACTTTAAAGAAAACTAATTTTCAACAACTGAGTTAAAAGTTATTAACAAATGAGCAGTTGGTGTGTACAACTGTGCATGCCAAGCATACTAGCATCCACTATGCCTAACGTAGTTATGTCTAATGGGGTACACTCGAAGAAGCCATAAAACACAAAAACACATTGCAGATCCTAATGTTTTCCAAATGGTCGTGTGTTTGTCACCCAACATTGCTAATATCAGTACAAGTTTTTTATCTGAATTCCATGAGGCTATATTTGTTATTTATATTTCGTAACCCGCCATCTGCTGCTCGTTTATTTCAGTAAAAAAAATCAAACAATAATACCAAAGTTTAAAAAAAAATATCTCAAAAATATGAACAGAGGCGTGAGAAATGTCCTCAACTTCATGGAATTCTCTATCAAAGCACCCTTATAGGAATCATTCCGAATATTGTTAGAATTCTTCTCAAAGTTTGTCAGAAATTCATCCTTTTAATTGATTCCCAGAATATTTCGTAAAGTAGCCATTTTTGTGGAAATTAAGTAACACCTGTCAATCTATTGAAAATACAGCACCCAACACCAACACAGACTTCCAATAATTTTAACATCGTGGAGTTCTACCGGAAAGCCAATTATAAATTGTTCAGAATATTCATACAACTGACATACTCCCCTGGAAGTTTGTCCGGAATTATCTTTCGCTATCAACCCCCCGGCTCCACCTGTGACCAACACGCTGCTATAGTAGGTAGCTCAGTGAAGAAGATACACTTCAGACGAATTACATCAATTATGTCTTGCCATATCGCTACGAATATATCTGAGCTTTCAAACGAACTGCTTTGGAACGACGGCGACGACGACGACGACGACGCAGAGCTTCTCGCAAGATTGGTTTTTGATGACTCTGTTATTGTGAATCGTAATAACTTTACAGTTGCACCCGAGGAAAATTATTTCATCATTGTTTTTCTCACATTCAGCCAACAATGGAATCCAACCGATGTTCGTGAAAGTTCTCTAATTGTTGCGGTTTCCTCCATGTCAAGTTTCAATTTACACGTGTCAGGCTGTTTATTAGCATAAACTTTCAACTTTTCAAAGCCCCCTAGCAAGCGAACAAAACATCGTCAACATGCAACATAGCGAAACAATAAACTGCTGTTGACAACAAACGCAAATACTTCCAGCACGCAATGCACCGCGTGAATGCACCTACATTTAACTGCACTGCATACCTACACGATAGACGACCATCATCACAGCCCTCGGAACGAAAGTGCATACACGCGTTCCCTATTTGCACTTCACACCCGTTGCGGTTGTGTCCGCCTGTCAGATAGTACAAAACATTGCACCAGCCACTAAATCATATGCCTGGGCTCTTGTTTCGCGCGCCCGAAAACCTCCGTCCATTGCATTGCTGCATTCATAGGTTGCTAGGAAGGTACCTATTTCAGGAGCAACCACGTCTCCCAGGGTAACAATTTTGCATACCATTTCCAAGTGCTTTTTTCCATCATCGTCATCAGCAGCAGCGCCGGCCGTCCCCGTCATGGTCGTAGTCGTACAAAAGGCACCTCCGCCGTTCATGTGCTTGCAATCCCGTGGGCCGTCCGTAGACCGTATATGCAGCGGAGCTATTTTGCATACCTAACCGAATGGAGCGAAAAATGGCCCAGGCCCAGGCTTTCGATGGAACTACGGTTAAGTGGCCGCTAGCAAGAGCGTGGTTCTTGGCTGGTTGGTACCTGTTCGATTGCCTCACACCATTCGATCCATTTTCGCGTCACTCCCAGGCACCGGTTCGGTGGATATCCTACACCCAATAATAATAGTAATAGAAATAATAATAATAATAATAATAATAATAATAATCGTAATGGCCTCCCCTGCAGTTCGAATCTGGTTCTATAGAGCAGCGAATTGGGCATATTACAACGGCTGTCTGACAGTTGAGAAATTTATTGAAATAGAATTACCTACCCACCCGAGAGGGCTAGGGCTATTGGACCGGTGCACGGTGCATAGCCACCGCACCACTCGATAGTCAAGAGGACTCCGTTGATTTGCGATGCACTGTGCATCGCTGCCACTTTTGCAGCTCGGAGTCCTTCTTTCGCGCAAATATTTAGTTGTACCGCTGGGAGGCAACAGCAGTGGACTTTCTCCTTTAATAATATTACCGATTTACGGATTATGCAGTGGAGCAGCAGCTGCACACGTGTGTGGATTCGATTCAAGTCAGAATTTGGCCTTTCAGCATTGAATTTGATTATATCTGGGGCCTTCCTAGAAGCTGCCCAAATCGAGTCAATTTTCCGCCATCGTTTGAAATTTTGGATGAAAATATTTGGATGTTGTTTTTGTGAAGGTAGCATTAATTTCTAAACTTAAAGTCACTAATTCTCACCTGGAAAATCCGGAGTGATCCGGTTCCAAGCTGACTTCTAGTGCTGAAGATGCCGAAAACAACAGTTTGTCGAGTGCTCAAAACCTACAAGAAAACCCTGAGTGTGGAAAGGAATTAGCGGACCTAAGAAAAAACTGGAACCAGGGATCGTCAGTTGCGCAGCAAGGCGTTGAGGTACGTTAAAGCCAACCCTGGTCTTTCGATCCGAGATGGGGCCAGAAGGTACAACACCCACTTTCAAACGGTGCGGAACATCCTTACCACGGAAGAATACAAGTCGCACAAAGCCAGTGAACATGAAGCAGAATTCCATGGCCAAAAGGCGTGCAAGGCTCTTGTACGACCGTGCTTTGACGAAACACAAGGGCTGCACTTTGATCTGATGATATGACGAAACATACGTCAAACTCGAGTTTAAGCAGCTTCTCGGTCAAAAGTTTTACATCGCGACTGGACGTGAGGATGTGCCGGGAAGATTCAAGTTCGTGTTTGCCGACAAGTTCGCGAATAAGGCCATGATTTGGCAAGCGATTTGCAGTTGTGGCCTGAAAATGGAACCATTCGTCACATCCTTGACGCTGACATCCCAAGTTTACATCGAAGAATGCCTGAAAAAGCGTGTATTGCCGTTCATCCGCAAGCATACTGACAAAGCCATCTTTTGGCCCAATTGGCTACCACTACTTCAAGGTGGTTCTGGAGTGGTATGCTGCCAACAAGATCGATGTTGTCCCCAAGCTAATGAATCCTCCGAATTGCCCGGAATTTCGACCAATCGAAAAATACTGGGCAATTTCAAAGCAGCGAATTCGATGAGGCGGCGGGCAGTCAAAGACATCCAGGAAATGCAGCCTAAATGGAAGAAATGCGCTGATTCCGTGTCCGTTTCCATTGTGCGGGCGATGATGGGCTCCATCATGAAGAAGGTTCGAGATTTCGTTCGAACTGGAGAAATGTAACCATCTAATGCTGTAACTTTGAAGTTTTAATAAAAGTACTGTACAGCAACCATTAATGGACTGTTTAAACTTATTGAATCACGAATTACAGGTATTTTTGTGCGTACCAATTTACTTTTAGTCAGCCTTTATTATGGTGTTCTTTGAAGTATTTTAAACCGGTTTTTTATATGAAATGCATTTTAATTAATGAATTGTTACTCTGGCTACTGGAAGTAAACATTATTCAATAGGTACCTGAAAATTTGTTGAACATGTTTGGAACCTAATTTTGAAAGGGACAGGAACTGAATTCAGAAATATAAAAATTGAATTCAATTAAGGATATTTAATGCCGCCTAATTTCAAAACTTTGAATTGATTTTTTGTTTATTTTAGGATAAAATTTATAAATCAAATTATTGATTATTATTAAATCGGGCAATACAAACAATCTCGTACGTCAATAATGCAGCTGTGCTCGGGACACAACTCTTAACTTTTTTTAAAATTGTGGAACTTCTTTTAGAATCTTCTTTTAGATTTGTTTACGAAGGATTACTCATTTCGGTAACATATTGGGGCGCAATTTAAAAAAAAAACAAAATAGACCGCGTAAAAAAACAGTGATCAGGTTTTGATCACTTATAACTCTGTCAATATCTGATGGATTTTAATGCTAATCGATTGGAATTTTTTCTACGTCTCTGCTAAAATAAACATTCTATCAATTTTCACTATTGAAAATTACACAAATGCCCAACTGTTGCAATGATGATCAAAATTATCACCGATTTCCTGCAAAATGCGCTTTCCCTAACACAGATTTCAAAATCGAATCCGGTCTCGCCGAACGGTGCTTATTCAATCACCGTGTGTGGTGGAGTCTGCTCGGTCGTCATCAGCAGCAGCAGCAGCAGTGCTTTCGGCCCGTGACGTTGTACATTTTTCTCCAGTACACAACGAAAGGCTCCCCGCAAACAACTAGCTATCAAGGCTGCCCTCAAGAGCCCTTGATTCACCGAAGAATGCGTAATTTTGTCAATAACGAGGTGTTTCCGGGGTGGAAAAAGTGGTTTCGCTAACACAGTCGCCGAATATTGTTACCGAGCACTTAATCCTACGTCAAATCTACGGTAGTGTCTTGGATACAACCTTGTTGACGTAGTAAAAACACCGTTTTTATAGCTCCAATTGTGGCAGCTTCAAGCTGCAATTTTATTAAAGAGTTAGTTAAATTTATGTCGATAGAAAGAAATCTAAGTAACCTTACTCATTCGGTGTTTTCATCAAATTCTTCTCCGTAAAGTTTAATGAGCATCGATCTAACTGTCTAACTGTAATGATATACAATTTAGCACTTCGAGTACTAGTTTTAGTAGTTTAAATTACCGTGTTAGCTGCTTAGACTAACTAGAATTTATTTTTGTTGAGGTTATCCAACTTTCCAATGATAAGCTAAAAGTAAAGCACACTATAAGCACTGGTTTAATTGCCATTTTCTTACGTTTCCGTACCAATCAATACTCTTTTTCTTCTCAGATTAAGGAATTATACAGTAATTATTCGAGCTCACTATCTTCTTTACTAACTATTTATCAATTTACTTATTATTTTAATTAATTCATTTTTTCACATCTTCACTAACGCTATGGTTTGATCTTTTTATGATCTTCTTCCCTGATGGATTTCTTCTTCTTAAATTTCATCTGTTGCTGACACATGTCAAATATCCGTAGGACAGTCGGTATTGGGTGTCATCTCCACTACATCGTTGTGCCCAGGAAGTGTGGCAACACAACCTATTACTTTTTTCGTTAATATCTTCTCCTTCTGCGCTTGAAAATGAAAAAAATTAAAATAAACTATCTTTGAAACGTTTTAAGTTATCGGTTTTGGTATTTTTGTGATCTGATAGATTTCCCAGTTTGATTAGAAGTTTCGAAGCTAATGCATGTACATAGGCCTAATAGAAAGATAGGTAGACAAAAAGTGTTTAATGAAGAATGGTTGCGTGCAATACATTTGTGGGAATAGCTTTTTGGGATTCTTGTAGTCACGTTTTGTCTGTACTTTATATTTTATTTCTTTCATGTAATCATCGTAAATAATAGTTATTCAATAATAGATAATTCAGCCATATATTTACCTAAAGAGAAGCTCATCGTACTTTGACGCGAATCGATGTGGATTGTGAGATGCTCGATGACCCTGGAGGGATCATTTTTGCTTACTGTGCAAACAATACTGGATTCAATCCGTCATGACTCTTAAAATGCATAATCACTCAACAAAATGAATATTTTCTTTCGATAGTTTAAATGAGATTAAATGAGCAACATATAAACAATATATACTTTTGGTTGCATCGTCAAATTGAGGCGAATCCTAACCGAATACCCTACCCGAACCTCCAACTTCGTAGCACTTATGAGGGTTTCGCTAAGTCGGTGGCCTCTCGTTAAGTAAGTAATACATCAACATTTCCTTCCCTATCCCTAGTTATGGTAACGATGGGCGTGGCCGGAAATAGCGACAGTCATGCTTCTGGAATTCTTGTGCTTAGATTGGAATCAATGTTTACTCCCGAGAATTACTTCTAAAAGTAGTCTGACTGATAATTTCAAAATAGTCGTGAGTGTCGCTTGTATCCAATCTATGAAGTATATCATAACAATGCTGACGCTAAAGATCTTCGATTGTAGTGGCTTAGTTACTGAGCAAAAAAACGCAATCCCAGGTACTTTCATATTGAAGAGATTTATGGTCAAAACGCTTGTTTATCGTGTATTTTACGAAGCTTGTCTTCGTCGTTGGTGCCGGGTTTGAATGGTTACAACAACTCGAGTAACGGTATGATGTGATATGAGGGGCTTGGTGGCCTTAGAGCGACCGTTTTTGCTTAACGAGCAGAACATCATGAGTACAATCTCAGGCCCATCCACATTAATGATTCGTCAATTGTTTTATTTGTTAATATTATTACATGGTAATAACACCAACTCTATGATTAAGAAGGGGCTCATTTGCCTAGTAGTAAACGTTTTTGCTTACGGAGCAGAAGACCATGGGTTCAATCCTAAGTTTCTTCGTGTTATATGATCGTAAGGACATCAATTCAGCTTATCGTTCACCAAAACGAACCCTGCCGCAAATCCAACCCTTTTACCCAACATCCCAGTGATTCCTCGAGAAGGACATCAAAGCCAGTGTCGTTGACTCATTCCTTTCTTGACTTGCGTTTGGGTGCGGCCAGCGCTGGTATTGTCAAGTTTGAGATCACCAGTTTTTACACATTGAGGATGATTGCTAGTCCCAAGCATCATCTATTGCAGTGATGGCCAAAATGCAGCCCACGGGCCGCACGTGGTGTTTAGATCTCTATGATTTATCAACCATCTTCTTCTTCTTCTTCGCTTTTCAAGCTTATTGCATATCGCATATTAGCTTATTGCGTGCTCTCAACTTAGTGTTCTAGATGCACTTCCACAGTTATTAATTGAGAGCTTTCGATGCCTGTACCATTTTTGCATTGGTATAATTGTGTGGCAAGTCCAATCATACTTCTATGCCCAGGGAAGTCGAGAAATTTTCCAACCCGAAAAATTGCTAGACCGGACCGGGAATTGAACCCAGCCACCTCCAGCATGGTCTTGCTTTGTAGCTGCGCCTTTGCCGAGTGAGCTATCAACCATAGCTTGAATGTCTTTTTGCATTACGAATGCATGGCCGAACTAATTGGGAATACGCAAAATTCAACTTAAAATATGACCATCGAACAAAGATACAGCTATTGACAAAAGGGAGATGAGTGAGTGTAAGAAATACATTTTCTCAGAGCCCAAATAATCCTCGTTATCATCAATTTCAACAATCTAAGGTTAAATAAGTTCTGATGAGCATTACAGGATTTAAAAACATTTTTTGATTCTGAAAATATTTTTTATTGAGATGGTGTAATTTAAGAGCAACATGTATTGAGTTATAAGGCAAAATCCCAATAAATTATTCCTCAATTTAGACGCTTAAAATAAACCTTTAAATATTGCTTGTCTAAGTGGGACGCTTTCTTAGCCGCAAGGCAAAAAATCTGACATTTTGTTTCATGATATTGCATCATGAGATGGAAAAAGCTTAATTATGATCAAGAAATACAACATTATACAATTTTCCACCTCATTTCACGATTTTAAAGTGCTACCAAAAACTGGTGCATCTAATTGGCACTAGCATTGAGTGTGATGCATTTGACAGTGCCATTTTTTTTACACTTCCGTTTCTGTAAAGTAAAACCTAGAGGAACAACTAATGCCAAAACTGGAGCTGAAGCTAGAAGTTAAAAATCTATTTTTGAGATTATTTTGATGCAAAATAAATATATTTGACATCCTTTTATTGTTCAAAATACTTTAATGCAATGATATAAGTTGGTACACAACATGAGGGTTTTTATTTTACAATATGTGAAAACTAACTATATTTACTAACTAGTGCTAAAACTGACTCAACTACCCTAGGTTCATAAAATACATCTGCAAATTAGTTTTTCAGCAGTTTGACATTCAAAAAGCTTGCAGTCAGCGCAAAAATTAAATTTGCGAGGAACTATTGGTACTGAATAAAAAGCGCTTATTTGGTTAATACAAGCTGAACAAGCACTTATTATGCATTAATTGTCACTTGTTAAGCAATTATTTTAAATTAGATGTGCTGATTAGAATCTAGGTTTGTGGCTTAGGGTTAAACAGTACACGAAATAAGGTGCTTGTAGGTGTGTTTTAGTCACCAACTTGAGTGTCGGCGATGTGGCATCTACCAGCCTGTCAGAAAATCGGTAATCGCCTCACAACAGAGGACGCCTTACCTTAAGGCATCGAAAAAGTGCGTAGAGCGTCCACTGACCATCCCGTTGATAATTACTTTTTTTAAGCATAATTTTGAGCTGTAAGAACTCATCTTCATGCTTAAGTCGTTTGATTAGAATGAAACCCTAAATTAAAAATCACAGACACAAACACACCCGTACACAAACAAATTCCAATTATCCACGGCCCATACAAATTAAAAATATATATATATGTGTGGACAATTGTCTACGCATGGGGGGGGGTCAAGAATCCCAACAAATTGTCTACGTAATTAATGAACAGTCCCTTGTTGTTACTCGCTAAGCAACAAACGGTGTTGCTTGGGTGCCTTCGGCTTGCCGACTTAAGTCGACTCGACTCAATTTTGATAGACCGTGCACGAAAAAGTTCTTCTCCGACCTTTTCATCTTAGCATTTTTCTTTGGTAATACCGTGCCTTTAACCGACTAGGCTATCTGAGGAGGTCCCTTACTATATTGAACTGAATGCAACTGGCAAATAAATCGAAAATTAATTTGATGTTCATATTTCCAACAACATTTTTCAATTCTCAGTAATGTATAACTATAACATCTAAATAGGCAATCAAGCTGATATAATAATCAACTGGTGGTCAACGACTAGCAAAAAGCCGTCAAGCTGGGTCATAACACTACAGCAGCAGCATCAGCAGCCGTGCCTCCGGCCATTATTAAGGGAGCAAATTATCGCATCCAAAAGCGAGCATCATTTTCCCCTATGTATTACCAAAAGAAGTAGATAAATATCTCTGTCTGCCGCCGTCAATGGACTTGATAATGGTTCCCCGAAGCGATTTCGGTCGTACAAATTTAATGATCGCTTGTCTATAAACCGGGTGTTGGATCGATGCAAGCTTGCGATGCGTGCAGAGCTCATAAGTGATCCTAGTCACGAAGGACAAGTCCCTCCAAAGGCGGGGGGTTCCGGCCGGTTTTTGTAGCTACAGCAACAGCAGCAGCAGGGGCGTTTTCAAGGTTGTAAGTTCATCATGTTTACAGGGCTGGACAACTTTATTACCTGCGATTCCGTCTGCTTCGTCGGGATCGAGTTGAGGAAAGATCTTATTTTTTTGACATGACGATGTCGGTATGTACATAAATCGTCTAGTGGTGCGGCAAGCGAATCCGACATCCACACGATCCACATCAATGAATTTCTTCCGGCGCGCCAACTTGACATCACAAAGGCCATATTAATGCCAACGGGCAAGGGTTTATTCTGTCTATCGCGACGACCACGACCACGGCCCAACCTTTATTTTCGCCGTAGACGAAGTGCTACACCGCCGATAAATGTCCCCATTTTAACGCCAACACTCTCTATTTGGTTTCTTCGGCGACAGTCATGGACGACGGCGACGGTTTCAAACTTGGTTGTCGCGAAAAGGGCTGCAAAAAAAACAAACCGGCAGCGGTACCTCTCGTAAAGTGCTTAATTTATATGTGTTTTTATCTTTCCTGGCTTCTAATGTCACATATGGAACTGCACTGGCCTGCCAGCAAGCCACAAGCTTCGGTTAAATGTCGATCCGTTTGAAGGCGTGTACTTGCTAGATCCTTGTAGCTTTATTTTGTCCAATACGATCCCGTTTTACCGCAAAACCCACGCAGGTCCATATATAACCGGACCATTCCCAGCCCAACGGAGTAACGCAGCAGAGGATCACATTTCGCTCTCCAAACTGGTGCAATTTTCATACAATGTTGCACCGATGGCCAGACGCATTATCCGATTGCAAGCCTTCTAGTCAGAAAAGCTAATTAAAATCTTGATTCCGTAAACAGATGTGCCATAATTTTTCCCACATCGCATCGCTGATTATCAACCATACCGACGACGACGACGATGATATACCACACAGTTTCTATGCTCATTTCTCAGAGGCCCCTGGCGGCACTTTCACGCGGAGTCCTTTGATAACACTTCCAGCTCACTAGACGACTGCCGCCATTCACGGGGAGGGATCGTTGGCTCACTTTATCACCCCACAGCAACAACTCCACATAGGGCTGTCGGTATTATGAATGGCCAACCTGTGAACATCATAAATTGTCCTTAAGCGTTCCACTTTTATGCTGCACATATATTTAACATAATAAAAACAATGCAAGTAAGGATTCATTCCGCGTTGCGAGGACTAGGGACTGGAATATATTTAGTGCCAAGTCTGCCAGCAATCCCTCCCCTTCTGGCACGGTCCACGGACCATAGACTCCGGGATAATTTTTCACTCTCCACACTATCGCTAACCAGCTGGTTGACTGCAGCATGTCGAGGAAGGTTTATGCTTTCTTGCCGATGGATAGTGCGGCATTACTGTTGCACTAAGTACGACATGGTGCAGAATTTGTACCGGGATTATCATTTATGTCCTATGATGTTCTGACGCTCTGTAGCCGGCTCCTGCGGGCGAATATGATGTGTGGCTTTTGCGCTTTGACGTTACGAGAGAATGATAAACCATTCATTATCGTGGAGACAAAAGTCACAAGCTCAATGAATAGATGTGATACCGATGTCACTTAATGGATGGAAACTTCATTAATCATCGTTGCTGGTTGGATACTTGTTTTGGATCATATGGATTTCAGCTGGACGTAGAATCAGCTACGTTTTAAGTGGCTGTTAGGTAAAATAATGGTACGCCTAATTTCCAGTTGGGTTGTAGAAAGCCATGAAGCAGACATTTTCGATCAAAACTTAAGGGCAAGGTTCACGGAAATAGCGAAGTGGAGGCGTTTGCACTAACACTAATTTTGCCATCCAGGAGCTTAACAGATCTGAAAGTTAAACGCGATGCTTGCTTCTCTGCAGCAACCATTTGGATTTATTGTGAACTTTGTACATTAAGTAGATCGCTAAAAATCTCAAGAATAAAGTCTAAAAAAGAAAAAAGACCACCAGATGTGAGCCCTCGAAAATGCAAAGTGGTAAGGCAAATTTTATTTAAAATGGATTCCGTCAATCGTATCCTTAAAAATATTATTAGAGTATATATCAAGCCATAAATTGAACACTTAATGATTTCTTTTGGATTCGATTAACTTTTTTGCAGATTACTAATGCAATTTTCTTCTACAGGGTGCGTGACGAATTTTTGCAGTAAATTTCAAATAGTAATTTCTCATGCTTGTGCATCATGATTTAGATATATTTGGCAGCACTGGATAGCTTATACTGTTAGGTGTAAGATTTGAACAAACAATGTTGAGTAAACGTAAAGATGTCGAAACAAGAGAGCAATCTGTCAGCCGTTGTCGCTTTGTTGCGCGCCGGAGTATGCATGAAAGAAATAATTCGGTCGGTAAATGTGTCTGAAAGAACAGTGTATAATATTAAAAAAAGGCTTGGGAAAGTGATAAGACGGAGCACCTGCTCATACTGCTAATAAAGCACAGAAATGGCTTACGGAAAATATTTCGTAAATTTGGGAGGAAGAAATTTGGCCCCAAGCAATCCCGATATCAATCCGTTGGATTATTTTGTATAGGGCGTCGTCCAACGGGATACCAATAGAACCCCTCACACCACACTTAAGTCGCTAAAAGCTAAAATCAAGGCAGTGATGACATCTATGGATCGAAACATTTTAAAACGTGCATACTGCAGTTTCCGGAAGCGTCTAACTACAGTCGTCGAAAGGGAAGGCAATTTTTTTGAATAAATTTACTTACAACAAGAAAATAAATCGCACAAAATTCATTGCTAGAATAACTAACTGGTGTATTTTTTCTCAAATATGCCATTTACTGCAAAAATTCGTCACGCACCCTGTACAGCTACAGGGTTATCTAAAATATACTCAACTAAAAGTTTCATGTTTTCTAGTCAACTAAACTAAAAGCTTCATGTTTTCTAGTCTAAAGTACACACTTAGTTTTTTCTACCGAGCTCGACTGTGCAAATGTCGGCAAAATAAGTTTCACTGAGATCTCAGCAAAAGTGACATTTGATTGCTGAGTCTCGGATAATGCTAAGCAGAATCTCAGCAAACAAATGAAATGTTTGCTGATATCTCAGTAAAACTATTTTTGCCGAGATTTGCACAGCCGATCTCGGTAGAAAAATCTAAGTGTGTACTAAGTACTAAAGTTTGTTTTTGTTCAGCATTTCCAGAAAGATTGTTTATTCGTATTTCCGTCATTCAACTAGATTGTCGGAATATGTTTGTCTTCTGTAGCTACTTGATGAATTTCAGCATTTATATTACGATATGGAGCAGTTTCAGGCCAAATGACGAATCGGTCAGACGATATGCATGAAACTTTCTATAATTGTTTTAACAATGTTATGCATTTTTTTCTTTTGTTGACCAACATTTTTCGTTACTTAGGTTTTGTCAATTTTGAAGTGTCCAGTTTGGAATTTTCAAAAAATTGACATTTTTATATGGTAGCCCATATTTTATATCAAAAGAAACAATGAAATGCACACTGACAAATCATAAAAAAAAATTGATGTGCCACTAGACTGATGCATAATTTGAAATTTTCGCTCCACAGTGCTTAAATGGTCCTAAATCGGGTCCTGAATAGCATCCCAACATTTGAAATCATTTGGTAAGAAACTGATTTGGTACAAACCATTTGCAATTTATATGGAAATCACCCTGGGAAAACCTAATTTTTTGTTCATTGACTTCTATCCTTTTCCCATATTACTCTGTTAAAAAGTTCTATAACTAGTTTTATTGGAAATATTCTCAGCTTTCCTGATGTAACCATGGTGGTTCTGGGCACTCGGTATGACAACCAATGAACTTGTTATTGAATTCTCATGTAATTTTAGGTGTCTCATGAAGGGGTTGGCACGATTTAGATATATCATCCACTCTCGTAGCCCATACTCGCCGGATCATATTCCGGCCATATCTCCGAAAACAGTTGACCGATTAAAACATATCCAACGACGATTTTTGAGACCATATAAACATATATTTCCTTGTTGCGTCCAATTCTGTTCAGTGGTTGTCGAGAACCACGACTTAGTACTCAAAATCCGTGATTTTCGGAAATTGTTTGAACCAGTTGCCCGAATTCTAAAAATGGAACCATAGAACTTTTGACGTAGTACTACGTCTGTGATTTCTATATGGGGGTACACTTTGTGAAAACCGAAAATGGAACATGTAACAAAATTATGAAAGATTTTGAACATTGATAAGTCAGTTGCCCCTGGACCAATTTCAATAATTTTATCACCAATCGATCAGAAATATGGCTACAAATGTCGATTTTCAACAAGACACTATTGAAAAAGTGGTAAATGTCCAGCATTGTCCGAAAGCGTCGAATTAACTAACAAATCCACCAATTACGTACATGCATATGCTGCTTCCCCAACACAGTCATCAGAGAAACATGTCGATGTAGCATTACGACGAGGTTCGGTAGTTCAGTGGTTACCGTTTCTGCTTACTGAGCAGAAGGTAGGGAGTTCAATCCCAAGCCTTTCCTCTTCCTTGCAATTTTTCACTTTGCCTTATTCTATCCCCACTAGATTTAAATAAAAACAAATTCTGCTTTAACCGATCGCATCACTTACCACAGTGAATCCTGATCTAAAAATAATCTACCTCACTAGCACAACTATCCTTCCCGAGACAGCCGTGGAGATGTAGAGGTATTCTCGGTCTCTAGTAACAACCTGACGTCGAACTAATCATCCTTCCCTCCCCAAAAAACCGGCGCTGTGAATTGATCTATAGATTGAATTAACGTGCTTGTACATTAAAGATGGAAAGCTTATCCCATGCACCATCTATGTAGTTCTCTGTTTGGGTGGATTAGTTCTGATCATTCACGGAGGAGCAACTACGAAGTACACGGTCAGATAACGTTAACTCGACGGCACATTCATTGATACGTTTGTTGTTGTGGATGATAGAAGACCATAGCATAAATAGTGCGAAATAGGTAGCCATGGTCATCACAAAAGAGGAAATCGATCAAGAGAATTGGCTTTCACCCTTCTGCTTCTAAGCCCCTTACAGTCATCGTCATTGCACTGCTTTTGGTTCTATGGCACTTGCTGGTTGCAATTTTTAGATCAGGATTCACTGTGATGCGATCAGTTGTAAACAGCAGAAATTTCCTTCCCAACTCTCTTGTGGAATCTTTTAGTGGCTCTGAAAAGGGCCGGTTTTGTTAGATTTCGACGGAGAAATTAAGAGCGTTCACCACAAATACGGAATAGCCAGCTGAATGTCCTGTGGCATAATTGTGACACGCTTGGCGTGGATGGCGAACAGACCGATCAGATAGGCCTCGCTGGATTCCTGTAGGGCCATTAACGGCCGCGCTCTGGAAGCGCAGATCGGTCTTGAAGTCCTGGGCGATTTCACGGACCAGACGCTGGAAAGGCAACTTGCAGTCAGCAGCTCGGTCGATTTCTGGTAACGACGATGTGGATACGTTGAATGCAATATGTTGAATAAATTATTTTCTCTGACTTCCATTCTCCTTTATAACATGCTTTTGCTATCATAAACGATGAAAGAACAAGAACACAACAACAAGAAGAATTTAACCATCGAGAATTTCTTGTCACACCTGCATTAAATGCGGCAAAAACCACAAGATCAACAATTGTGACAGCATCGAGGAAGCCGCTCCCACATGCGCCAACTGCGGTGCCGCCCACAAGGCCACGAGTAAGGTATGTCCGAAGCGGGCCGAATACGCCGAGATCCGGAAGAAGGCCTCGTCCAACAACCAGCCCGGTCGCAAGAAGGTTCCGGAAAACAACGCGCAGAACTTTCCTCCGTTATCACCGGTCCAACCACGGCCAATTCCAGTGTTGCCGCCGCTCCCGCGCAACCAACAGTTGGCTGCTGCCCAGTCGGCTGCCGCTGCAATACCCGGTCAAGCCTCCGGGCCATCGACGGATCCCCCTGCTCCGCGATTGGCCGGTACAACCGGCGAAGCTTCAGACGATTCTGCGCTGTCAACGGATGAGATCGTCACACTGATGGCCCAGGCCATCATCATCAAGCGCACCTGCGCTACAAGAACACAACAGCTCCAAGCCATCATCTCCTTCGTCGCTAATTATGGACCGTGAAGCCATAAAGATCGCCAACTGGAACGCTCGCTCCGTAGGGGCGAAAAACATTGAGCTTGCAGACTTCCTCCGCAAGCACGACATCGACGTGGGCCTTCTCACCGAGACCCACCTCAAGACCGGTGACAGCTTCTGGCTGCCCGACCACAGCATTGTCCGGCTTGATCGCACCAGCTCCAGGGGGGCGGTATCGCGGTCATCATCAAGAAAGGCATCAAGTACTGCACCCTACCTCACTACCGCACTTCCATCATCGAGGCCGTCGGCGTAGAGGTGGAAACATCGACCGGAAACGTCCGGTTCATCGCCGCCTACTGCCCCCGGCAATGTACCGTTAGCAATGGTACAGCACAGCAGTTCAAGAACGACCTTGCCATCATAACCCGCGTAATCGGAGGGGACCTGAACGCCCGGCACGAGGCCTGGCGAAACTACCAGCAGAACCAGAACTGCCGCCTACTATTCGACCATTCCTATGGTCTTTATTCCGTCTGGTTTCCGGACGAACCAACCTTCACATCACCGGCGGGCAACCCATCGACGCTGGACCTGTTCTTGGCAAACACCGGATTAGCCAAGCCGGTTGCCGTCAACGACCTGAGTTCGGACCACCAACCGGTGCTGACCGAGCTGGGCTGCAACGTGGCCCCTGCACCGTGCCTGCGGAAGGACTACCATCGAGTCAACTGGGTCCAGTTTCGGCGCGTGGTCGACCGCCACATCGTCGACAACCCACCGCTCGACACAGTGGAGGACATCGACCGGGCCCTGGAGGGTCTCCATCAAGCCATATCCGTGGCTGACGAAGAGTGCGTTCGACGAGTTCCTGTGAGGAGTAAGTTTCAAGCAATTGATTCCCACACCAAACTCTTGATTCGGCTCAGAAATGTTCGTAGACGCCAGTTTCAGCGGACTGGGGATCTGCAGCGTAAATACGAAATGGTCGATCTGAATCGGCAGATCGCTTCCAGAATGATCTCAATCTGGAACGAGAGTTTCGGTCGGCTAGTTCAGAACCTGGATGACCGTTCCAGACCATTCTGGAAGGTTGCCAAGGTGCTGAAGTCTCACCCCAAGCCCATTCCACCACTTAGAGTCAATGACGAACGGCTTATCACCAACGAAGAGAAGGCCAATGCGATTGGGGAGCATTTGCTTGGCTCCAAAATCCCAAGTCCACTCGAGAACCAGGTTGCGCAGTGCGTCAAGACATTAGATGCCTTCCCTTGTGCCGTCCCTCCAGAAGAACGGATTACAGAGGAACAAATTTGCTCAGCGCTGAAACACAGTAAGAACATGAAGGCTCCCGGGTTTGACGGAATATTCAACCTAGCGTTGAAAAATCTCAGCCCGAGGGTCCACTCGCTGCTGGCTGCCATCCTCAACAGATGCTTGGAGCTGCACTACTTTCCAAGCATCTGGAAGGTGGCAAAAATCATCCCGATCCGCAAATCTGGGAAAGACCCTTCACTACCGTCAAGCTACAGACCGATTAGCCTGCTCTCAGCGCTGAGCAAGCTTTTCGAAAAATTGATCCTCAGCCGACTGAACAAGTTTGTGGAGGAACATGACATTCTTCTTCCGGAACAGTTCGGGTTCCGCAAGGGGCATTCCACCAATCATCAGCTAGTGCGGGTGAGGAATAACATCCGAAGTAACAAAGCTGTATCCAAGTCCACAGCCATGGCCTTGTTAGACGTCGAAAAGGCGTTTGACAATGTCTTACACGACGGACTTTGTAACTCCAACTTTCCACCATACCTTGTGAAAATCACCCGTAACTATCTCCAGCAAAGGTCGTTCAGGGTGTCGTTGAATAGTTCCCTTTTGGGACAATTTCCGATCCCAGCAGGTGTTCTGCAAGAGAGTCTGCTGGGACCACTGCTTTACAGCATCTACAAGTCGGACATCCCTCCTCTAGGAGACGGTTACGTGTTCTTCCTGTTCGCAGATGACACCGCAATAGCCGTTAAGGGTAGGGTGCCTCGTGAAATAACGAACAAGCTCCAACGATGCCTTGACACCTTTACACCTTTACAACACCTCGAAAACCCAAGCGATCATGTTCCTTCACAGACAATCGCCAAAACTTAAACCGTCTCCCTCCTGTACCGTAATAATGGATGGTACAAGGGTCGAGTGGTCTGCTGATGTTACTTATCTCGGGATGTTGTTCGATGAGAAGCTCCTGTTCCGCTCGCACATAGAGAAAACCCTAGTTAAGTGCTCCGCCTTGGTTAGGTGTTTGTATCCGCTCATTTGCCGCAGATCCCGCCTCTCAAGGCAAAACAAACTGGCTGTCTACAAACAGATCATAGCCCCCGCGATCTTCTATGCCGCCCCGGTGTGGGAATCGTGGGCTCAGACCCACAGGAACAAAATCCAGGTTGCACAGAATAGAGTGTTGAGGATATCCTACACGGAGAAAAAATACTACCCAAAATTTGAGTTCTTTTTACTTAATATTGACTTCAGCCTCTCACTTGCACTCATTATTGTTGTCAAAAAAGGAACGAGAGATTCGACCCAACGATATAGTTCGGCCCAATAAGTTACTTTTGAGTAAATTGCATATTCTCAAATTTAGGTGAATTAAACTTAATTTTGGGTAGAATATACTTAAGAGTAGGTAGTTTTTTTGCTGGTGTTAAATGGAAACTACTATATGCGATTTACTCAAATTTGGGTTATTGGGCTGAACCCCGGAATTGAGGGAAATGTACTTAATTTTGGGTAGTTTTTCATCTCCGTGTAGATCGTCCATTCGACACAAGAATAGCAGACCTCCATCAAGAGGCAGAAATTCCCAAAGTAGATTCCAAAATTGAGGATATGACAACCAAATTTATCCAAAAATGCAATCTTTCTGAACATGCTTTAATAAGCAATTTGTACATAGTAGGTTAAGTGTATATAGTAGAGTAGGTTAGTTTTAAGCTGTAAATAGTAGTATTAAGTAGTTTCTCTTCAAATTCCAAGGTGGTCGAACGTGTACTAAGTCTAGGACTAATTCTGTAAAACAAATTTTGAATTTTGCCCATACCTAAAGATATAGAAAGCAATTAAATCACTTAGACAAATGTATATGGTAATCATCCAAGTTAAACTGAAATAAAGATCATTTAAACTAACTAAACTAAACTAAATTTCTTGTTACATTCGTTTCAACCTTACCCGAAGAAATATCAACAGCATAAACAATGACTGGACGTGGCAAGTGAGGCAAAGGACTCGGCAAAGGAGGAGCCAGTTGTGTTGCATGATAACTTACAGGGTATTACCATAGAGGTAACTCTAAGACCACTGGGTCCCGAAGAAAATCATTATTATTTTTGGCTCACTCAGTACCAGAACAACGGTCCCAAGCAGTCCCAAGCTATTTCACTCACCCCTGCATGTTCTGCATGAATCCACACACCCCTGATGTTATCTGTCAAACTTTCATAGCGAATCAAAACAAACATAGTGTAGTAATAGAATTTCAACTAGAATAGGATACGTTAATCGTTTGCTTGGGACCAATAGGCTACTAAAGTGGTGAGCCAATTTAAAATCGTTAGTTTCGTATTGATTGTTGGTATTACCAAGTCCGCCGTCCGTCGTCTGGCTATTCGTGGTGTGGTAATGTCAAGCGTATCTCCGGTCTGATCTAAAACCCGAGTGTGCTCAAGGTAAGGTGTTGCTGGAAAACGTCATTCGTGGCGCTGTTACCTGACGCGTCAGGGACGCACCTGAGGTTAAGCTTCGTTCATTTTCCCTATCCGAAACGGCCATGTTCACGGCCACCAACTAATTTGAAAAGAGATTGTTTAGGAATTCTACTAATCTTGGCATGAATGAAATTCCTGGAACCAGCAAAACGGTAGCAACCAAGCTTCTAATCCTGAAGCAACTGGGCTCTGTGAGTGCCCATTTCTCGTAGTTATGACAGCTAGCGCTGCCTTTCCAACCAGTGTCCAGCGTAGCCGTACAAAGAAGTATTTATGGTGATCTTACGTGGTTGACACAGAACTGTGCATTGAGAAGATTGAAATTCAAATAGCCAGAAAATTTTTGTGACCCTGAAAAGGGCCGTTTGATTTGTCAGATAAGTTCTGATGAACACATCATGGCTTTGCTGTTAGCTCACACTCCGGTACGGTGCAGATTGGCAACGATGATAAACGCCCTGAGTTAAGAGCCTAGAACTCGAAAAGTGACAAAACTGGGCGATGGTTTAACGTGTAAGATTTATGCTTTTTACTGTCAAGGCAGACGTTGCGAACGAAAATTAAGTCCACTCACGATCCATGTTCAGGTGCAAATATTTCTTCATGAACTCGACGAACTTGAAGTTCCCTTCGTTCATGAGGTCCATGTTAAAATTACCCAGCACAATCATGGGCATTGGCTCCAAGCAATATTTCGTCAGATTCTGGGCACAAAAGTATTCCTTCCACTTGTACGACAAATCTGTATGATAGTAAATAGAATAGAAAATCAAAATATAAAAATGAGATAAGGAAAATAATTAAAATGTGGTTCAGATTAATACCTGGCTCAATAAAGGAACACATTAACATTTATTATATGAGACCACGTAGTCCTACCATAGAGGTAACTCTAAGACTAGTAGGTCCCGAAGAAACGTGCTCAACTTTTTGGCTCAGCTCTGGTACTATCTTCGGTCCCAAGCTAATCGATGCACCCCTCGAAATATAGGAAAATCCACTATCCCCTCATTTTATCTGTCAAACTTTCATAGCGAATCAAAACAAACATTATGTAGTACTAGATTTTTGACTAGGCTAGTCAAGTAGTGAGCCAATTTGAAATTGTTAGTTTCGTATTGATTGTTGGTCCTACGGCATCAATGCGTACAACCCCATAGGGCTGTCCCTTGTAGTTTTTCCAACCAAAGAAAATTCACACTAAACTAACAAAATAAATCCCTTACAAAAATACGTTTATGTGAATATCTCCAAAATTCAATCACTTCTATAGATCTACGTATTTGGTAGAACCCAAGGCCACTACATATAGGTGTTCTAATGTGTCAAATTCATGATTCAGCCATGTTTGATTTTTGGATAGGACAGTGACCGAGTTTGTTTGCAATTTGCTCTAAAACCGCACTCCCCCCCCCCCCCCCCGCGACCTCTTCGTCCATATAGTGACAAAGATGTATAACCATGTATATACCCACCATGGAAGAACCGACATCACTGACTTGCATCTGTTTTGTTTTTATTCAACACAGCTGACGTGTTGACAGAACGAGGGAAAAGCAACCGGTTGCACATCAATGCTTGGGAATGTGAATGATAGAGGGTGCTAGTGTGCATGTAAAATACGCTTGACGATAGTTTTTGGCGAATGTTCTTTTAAAGGTTATGTCTGTATGTCTTTGCTTTGGATGTGATCAGATATTCAGGTTTGCAATAATTAAAAATTGTGTGTTGTCCTTGCTGTATATCAATTACATAAAACAAATTCAAGATTCAGAATATAGGGATAATGGCTCTAATGTTGGCCTATGGATCTAAGATTGGGTCCATCGCTAAAAATCTGTTATGTATCAATTTTATTTAGATGAACGCGTCATTCCCAAGTAACAATTTTGGTTTTATGAGGGTTCTGTAGACCATGATTTAGACTTGTAGAATGCTACTAAACCGTGATAAAACCTGCAATGTTACTTGGGTTGGGACGGTACTAATGGATATTTTTGGTCGCTATTGAAAATTTAGTGGATTGCAGAATATATGTATGGGCCCAAATCAGGGGCATTTAGGCCGACATTATATCCATTTCCATTCAATAATCTGAAACTTCGACAAATTGCTCCCCGTTCAATTTTGAATCCTGGATGGTTACGCACTTACCTATCGAATGTTATATCATTGTCTCCATTTTCACTGCCACTTCTTCTTTTATGGGCAGTTTAGCAACCCTAATAACATTTAAATGGTTATTTCGTTTAACGACGTGTTCGGGGTATCATCCAAATCATTTGTGTAATAGTTCGATCATTTGGGATATCGTCCATTTATGGTATTTTTTATTAGGGAACCGAAGAGCTAAAATTTTGAAATGATGATCAGGAGTTGATTCAGAATCGATTGCGTTGTGTAGAGCAACATGATAATACATAAATTACCCACATTCCATCCTGCCTGTAGCTATCTTTTTCGTTCCGACTGAAACGACAAAACGAAGCACTAACATTAAATTGCGACGACATTTGTTTTTACGAGTTTTATTGATCCCTACTGGGGTGGGGACATTGAAATAAATTTTAATTACCATCCAATGCTTTCATTCAATTTCCGATCCGACTGTTTTCCGCCCCGGGAACATCAAGCGGCTATGTAGTGCAAAAAATAAAAGTACGACTCAAACGTGGGTGCGGTGCCCATGTACGTACCTAACAGAGTTTCAAATAGCCGTTTAACCTAAATTCAGAAATCCGATTGGGAGACGATTTGAGAAATGATTTCCAAGCGATTACCTTTCGATACAAAGCCCTTCGTTCGCTGTAGCTGCTGTTCCTGGTAGTGGATGGATTCCCAGCTGCAGTACAACAGCAGGATTAAAACACAGCAGTATACGGAGTGGTGCTGGAATCAGAGCGAATTGGTAACATCTAAGGGGAAGTGGGGGAGGACCACGGACGCTCCATTGCTCGATTGCTCCATGGCGACGACGATATTGCGCGTCGCAGATATGCAACAGCTAAATAGGAGGATGGCGGAGACCTCCCTCGCTTCGCCTCCCGAGGAGTTCGTTAATCGGTCAACCGCCCCGAGCTCAATGAAGCACTTCATTTCTCAGCTTTATCGCTATCTGGTGCCGTTTGATCGGAAAATGGTTCCCAGAAGGTGCGGTTCTTGCTTAGATTGACCCGGCAGAAAGCGGGACTAGCTTGTAATAATATTACCCGATAATGAAGTGCCAGATCAGCGCGCTCAATGATGTCAGTTGTATGCATATTTTTATACCGATTCAATTCTTGGAAAAAAAATTCACCAAAATTTACCGATCCAAATTGGTTGTTCACCAAGCACTGCTCTTTCTTCCATTCAGCAGGTGGTATGAGAAGAGAAATCCTGAAATATATGACACTCGAAGCCACAAAGAGTAATTGGATCTGAACTCTTCGACTGTTTCTCGGTAAGTCTGCACTGGTCACGACCTACGCTCTACTTACATTCAACGACGACGACGACGACGACCGGCGCTGGGAAACCACACCGAAGCAACATTGCTGCTCTACAACACGATGATATCACCTGCATGGGAGCAACGAGCAGGAATCAAAGTTTTTCTATTTATTGCTGTTTGAACCACACCCTACGGAGCCACCACACACCGAGCTACCGCCCCGTCATAGATACGATACAGTAACCGCGGTAACGGCTTCCTCCTCTCAGGAAAACTGAATGACTTCTTACATTTCTGCAGACATGCCACCATATCGGATATAGCGGTAGCTAAGGTGTGAAGAACCGCTGGGGGCTACAAAAAGCTGCCGCCCAGCCGTCCTCCGTCCACGACCAAAGAAGACGTCGTGTCGGGACCTTTGCTGCATACGCTGTCTGAAAGCTGCAGGAGGTGGAAATTGCCGTACAGAATGAGAACATGATTTACTCCACAACAAATGCTGACTAATCCCAAGGCGGACGCGCCTACGATCCGAAGCAGGACGAGAACGGCGAGATCAGCAGGTTGCGGTCACACTTATTAATAATCAATAACAAATAAACTTCAGGGGGCGTGCCCGGCCGTTGGCATTCTGAGAAAACTAAGACTCTGACCTCGATTTCTTCTGAAAAGCCTCCATGGAACGTGATGCTCATGTTCGATCAGCCATGCCCTGCCCTGCCCTGGCCTCCCGAAAAAAAAAGTTGCTTGAATATTGACGGATGAATGAATGAAGCAGTATGGAGCAGTTGTTGCTTGTTGCAATATGCGAAATGTGAATCTAATTTTATATTTCCAACACGTTTGATGGCAAAAGATAATTCAAATGTTGAACACGTTTTGGCACTACAAGTGTGAGGGAAGTGTATACATTTTATTAACGAGAAAATACGACAGTTTGGAGGTCAAGTTTTTGAATCGAATGAACCGTGCCACCAGCCTACTACACTTCATATAATTTGTGTTGCGGAGTGATGATTTGCCGGAATTCCTTCACTGCATATACAATTCATGTAATATTCACCTGAAAAGGTACGTAATGTTTTCCATCGTACTTTTCAGGTGAATATTACGTGTTTTGGGAATGAAATGTTGTTTCAAGTGATTCATATGAAAATCGAGTGATTTACACGTAAATTTTATCGGACGTTCCGATGATCGTCAAATTAGCTTCACTTAAAAGTTACGTGAATTGTTTAGTAATCGTCACTGGATTTTGTAGTAATATTTATGTGAATTTGTGATATGTTTCATATCAGTAGTATAGCATTATTTCATCCGGATTTTTTTTTTAATAAAATCGCTAAAAATCTGCTATTTATCAATTTTATCTAGATGAACGCGTCATTGGGACGTTACTAATGGATATTTTTGGTTGCTATTGAAAATTTAGTCAATTGCTGAATTTATGTATGGGCCCAAATTAGGGACACTTAGGCCGACATTACCTGCATTTCCCCTATTTGTTGAATTTTTACTTTATTATAATTAAAATAAAACTGTTCTTTGTAGTAACTATCATGTGTATCAAAACTATTTTTAATTCTATACCCTGTGGCACTGGTTGTTGTTAAGTTGATCGTTTTGCATTTCTTTGCCCCTCAATGCTCTATAATAATTGCTGCTTCTGAATAAAGCTATAGTTGAAGTTGGTTATTGGTTTATTTAAAACATTAATTTTGGTTCTTACATTTATTTTCCTACAACAGCTGATGACTTCGAAAAGGACATCATATCTCCAATAGACGTCTTTTTTGTTGTAAGCTCTCCTATAGTTTGGCGATTAAGTTTGTGAGGAGTGACATTACCCAATATTTGACCTTCAAATACCTTGGAGTCTGGATTGAATCAAAATAAAAGTGTCAACAAAGGATCAACTTTCTACGATCAATTTCCGAGGCATGGTGGGGTGCTCAGCCGGAAGACCTAATTAAACTGCATAAAACGACTATTCTTTCTGTTTTTGAGTATGGCTTATTTTTTAACTCTTTATTTGTTCCGAATTCAAAATAAATTACATTTCATTTTAACCTAGGTGCTCCAGTTATTACAGTAACTTACCAGCCTTAGTTGTTATGATATATATCTAAGTGTTTTTACATTGTTTCTGCCTTGGCAATTCAGTCAAATTTCGCTCGTTGGGCTATGTTTAGGTGGGCTACGTTTTAGTTGGGCTACCGTTAGTTGGGCTGTAGTCCACCTAAATCAAAGTCAAACGTTATTTCTGACAGTGCTGATTCATTTTCGAGGGGTTCATGTAAGAACAATTTGGATAGTTGCTTAAGGATTGTGATGATAATGAACAATCGGTGTATACCTCAACCAATTTTCAGCTTGACAGCTCAGCTCAACTAACGAAAGCCTTTCACCAACCGGTGAAAACTAACGATTTTAAATTGGCTCACTACTTGACTAGCCTATTGGTCCCAAGCAAACGATTAATCTACCCCATCATAGTCGAAATTCTAGTACTACACAATGTTTGTTTTAATTTGTCATGAAAGTTTGACAGATAAAATGAGGGGATCGGTGATTTTCCTATGTTTCGAAGGGTGCATCGATTAGCTTGGGACCGAAGATAGTAGTGAGCCAATTTAAAATCGTTAGTTTCCACCGGTTGCTAGTACCGTTCATACGATCGTTATATGATTTTTGTCATAAGTTGGGTCAGTTTAAATCATACGATGGATTTATGAAATTCACATGGTTTTCCTATACCTTTTATTGTATCAAACTATAAATGCTATAGATGCAGTATGAAAACGTAAGATTGTTATGATACTAGACCGTGTTAATACGTTCATAAAAAAAAACAATTGGCTTCAGTCTTTTTGGATATTAAGGGCGCATTTGATTCTGTTTCCATAGACATACTGTCAGACAATTTGCACAGTTGTGGATTACCCGGTATTTTTTTATAATTTCTTGTATAATTTGCTGTCAGAAAAACAAATGACTTTCAATCTAGGTCAACTGACAACTTATAGAATTAGCGTAGCGGCTTAACCAGGCTTCCAAGGTTAATGTTCAAGTCCCTTACTTTATAATTTCTATGTCAAAGATATTGATAACTGCTTAGACATTGGCGTTTCCTTAACCTCAATCTACCTGTGCACCAACTCTCAAAACATAAACAATTATCAAAATATTGCTTTCAATGGATAGATATCGAGTAGACTAAAGACTGGACTCAGAAAAAATGAGACACACAAAAATGATCACCAAAAATTCATTTTAAATCGGATACTTCCCAAATTTTCTGGGATTAAATAACTATATATTAGCTATGTTTTGGCATAATTTATTTATTGAATCCCCCCCCCCCAAGCTGAATGCTCGTACATTTCTCTTAACACTGCTCATGAGATCTTGGGCGAGGCATTGCCCATCTTCCTTACACAATTTCTCCCAGTTTTTCTCAAAGCTTCATCGGTTTTGAATGTTTTTCCGCTTTTCTTCAACTTCTTCTTTATTATCACCCAAAACTTTTCGATCGGACGAAGTTCTGGTGTATTTGGCGGGTTCGCCTCCTTCGGGACCACATTACCCAAGTAACATTGCAAGTTTTATGGAGGTTTTAAAGCATGCTACAAGTTTAAATCATGTTCTACAGAATCCTTATAAAACCGAAATTGTTACTTGGGTAACGCCCTTCGCTTCGTACCAATCCATTACAGGCTTGGCGTAATGGCACGAAGCATGATCCGGCCAGAACAGCGTGAGAGCGGGGGAAGGGCAGCAAGCGCTTCTGCAAGCGCTTCTGCAAGCATTCCTCTTGATAAATCTGCCCGTTTATGGTGCTGGTTGTAACGAACGGCTTGCTGTACCGTCCGCACTCGCAGATCGCCTGCCACAACAGGTACTTCTTCGCGAATTCGTCCATCTTTCTCTTCCGGAACTTTTCCGGAACCTCCATGCGGAACGTACCGACAAAAAACTCGAGGCCGGGGATTTGTTTGGTGTCCACCTTGATGTATGTCTCGTTGTCCATGACGCGACAGCCTGGCTTGATCAGCCACTCACGGTACAGCTTCCGCGCACGCAATTTGGCCACCGTGTTTTGCTTGTCAGTCCGGTTTGGCGCCTTCCTGACCTTAAAACACGTAGCCTAGCCCGCATCATGGTCTGCCGGACGAACCACTTCGACGAATTGACCTTTTTGGCCACGTCTCGGGTGAAAAGGTTCGGGATATTCTTAAAGTAGTGCCTTATCTTCCGCACCTTCTCTGGGTATTCCGTTTTCGATTTTCGGCCGCTTCCAGCGCGCCACTCGATGGTCTTCGTCTCCTGGAACATCTTCACAACGCGGGACACGGTGGAATGGTGGATTCCAAGCCTTTTGCCGATCCATCTGTGCGACTGACCAGGATTATCGATCACCGCGCCCAAGATTTGCTGGCGTAACTCTTTCTGTTTCGAATGCATCTTGAAAACTACTTGACCGCGATAAAATTTTGCACACATATACATAACACTCTAAACTAGTATTACCCAAAATTTCATTAATTTTACCAACGCAATAAAAAGTTACACCCAAAACAAAGTGTCGCATTTTTTCAGAGTCCAGTCTTTAGAAGAATAATTGTATTTTTCAACCGATTCGAGTATGAATATGGCATTAAATCTGGTTTTGAAAGCTGGTGCACAGGTAAAAAGTGAGGCTACGGGACGCCAAGCTTAGATAATCAATGCACGCTTAGACAGTTTGCATACGATGCCGTGGTTTCCCTGAGAGGTCCACGTACGGAAATCTTGCAAAGACCATTGCATAATTCCCTAGATAATCGGTCCGTCTGGACCAGAAATTTGGGGATCGTGTTTACCGCAAAAAAAAAAAACTGAATTGGTAGTGTTTACAAGGCAGCGGTTTCCAACCTAACAGAGACATTACCCAATCTTTGACCTTCAAATAACTTGGAGTCTGGTTTGATTCAAAATGCACTTGGGGTACGATCAATTTCCGGGACATGGTGGGGTGCTCACCTCACTGACATCTGGCTCCGTGTTCGCGGGAAATATTTAGCTAAGCCATGAACCCGCATGCAAAAGTTATTAATTGGTTCGTGTCTGATCTATTCTTGACAAATTATTTTTATCTAGATCAAAAAATCATATGGTTTTGACAGTTCGGATCACTGCACATTTAAATCGGCCGTTTACGATTTTCGGGCATAAGTCAGAATTAAGTGTCATGTCGGTTTGTCGGTGCTGCTATAACCCCCTGGTGTACGCTTTACTAACTACAGTTCCCTCATTGACTATGATCTCTCCATGAAACAGGCTATTCAAGGAGTTCCAGATCAACTCCGACCTATCTCAATTCCCCGTATTTTTTAATAGAATATTTTTCACTGATGGATCACGCATTGATGGATCCACTGGCTTCGGCGTCTTCAATGAATACTCAACCGCCTTTCGGGAACTTCAGGAAATTTTTTTCCGTTTATGTTGCTGAGTTAGCAGCAATCAACTTCGCATTGGGGATGATTTCCGACATTCCTTCAACTTCTTGGATAAGGCTTGTACTCGAAAAAAAATGCACCATTTTTATCCGTGTGTTACTTTTTTATCCGTGGGTAAAAATTGATGAAAATCTGGGTATAACTAGTTTGGAGTGAATTATTTACATGTGCAAAATTTCATAACAATCGGTTCAGTGGTTATTGAGATGTCATCGAAACAAGAAGAAAGACACCGGAGAATTTTGCGTGCCGTCATGGAAAATCCGACTGTGACCATGAGATGGATATTGGGGGCGACCCCGGCGTAGTGGTTAGCATCCATACCTCTCACGCCAAAGTCACGAGTTCAAATCTCACCCCCGGACAAGTCACGAATGACCCAAGAGCGTTAAAGTGACTATAATTTAAAAAAAAAAAAAAAAAGAAACAAAAAAAATGAGAAGGATCGGAAGACAACTGGGAATCACCCATACAACTGTGTCTCGGGTGGTAAAATCGTTTAAGGAGTCCCAGACGACCGAGCGGTGGGCTGGAAGTGGAAGAAAATCGAAGACAGCTGACCCTGTGAAGGCCCGGAAGGTGTTGGATTATTTCAAGCGTAATCCGAACCTTTCGCTTCGCGACGCGGCTCTGAAGGCAAAGCGTTCCGCCTGGTTCGTTCAGTAAACCATGAAACGAGCTGGACTTCGTGTATTCAAGGTCCGGAAGGCACCGAACCGGCGTGATCAACAAAACACGGCGGCCAAATCCCGCGCAAGGAAGCTGTATCGAGAGTGCTTAACGAAACCGATGTGTGTGGTTATGGATGACGAAACCTACATCAAGGCAGACGCAAAGCAGATACCGGGGCTGGAGTTCTACGTTGTAAAATCACGGTTTGATGTTCCGTAAGACATAAGGAAGAAGAAAGTGGTCAAATTCGCCAAAAAAAATATTTGCTCTGGCTTGGCATATGGCCTAATGCGGTAAACTGAGTAAACCGTACATCACAATGGGTACCATCAACAGCGAAATTTACCGGGTGCACGACGTTAGGCATACGGTCGTTAGGCATACGGACTATAGGCATACGTACGTTAAGCATACGGACGTTAGGCATAATGTACGATAGGCATAATGGACGTTGGGCATAAAGGACGTTAGGCATAATGGACGTTAGGCATAATCTACCGGATGAATTCCAGAAGGATGATAATGGAGACCGTCTATTGATTGCTGACTTCGGTGACAATAATGAAAGAGCCTTAATTTTTGGAACTCATGAACGACGTCTTGGGCAGGCAAAGTATTGGGTTACAGATGGTACGTTTGCCACAGTTCCTAGTTTGTTTCGGCAACTCGTCACTGTTCATGGAAGTATCGCTCCCTCACATCAGCAGACGGTTCCGCTAGTTTTCATTCTGATGACAACAAAATCAGAATCGTTGTATCGAAAAGTATGGCAGGAAATCCTGGAAGCAGCAGGTATGTTTTTTTGTTATTGAATGAAAAACCACAGAATTAACCATTCTTGATTTCATGAGCTGTTCTTTGGCATCATATTTTATTCAACCTTGGCTGTTTTTTTGTTATTGAATGAAAAATCACAGAATTCACCATTCTTTATTTCATGAGCTGTTCTTTGAGGAAAACCTTTTCTTCTTTGACTTTTGCAATATGTGTGTAAGAATATATTACAACAAATGTGTGATTTCAAGATATAGTTCAAAACTAAGCTGAGTTTTCATTGTAAGATTACTTAACCACTATCGCTACTAATCATCGCTACTAAGTAAATATGTAGATACGTCACTTATGATATGATAAATAATGGATTCCAAACTGTGCTTATTAAATAAACTATGTTTGTTCAACTTGTATCATTTTGTATTTAACGCTAAGCCTAATTTAAGCATTGTTTACAGGTTTACAGGTTAAGCAGGTTTCTAGAGTTGCACAGCAGCAAGGTATTTTATGCCTAACGTCCATTATGCCTAACGTATATTATGCCTAACGTCAATTATGCCTAATGACTTTATGCCTAACGTCCATTATGCCTAACGTCCGTATGCCTAACATCCGTATGCCTAACGTATTTATGCCTAATGGGGTACACTCAAATTTACCGCACCGAGTGCATCGAGAAGCGTCTGTTGCCTTTCCTGTGGTCCCACGGAGGCGAGACATTATTTTGGCCGGACCTGGCATCATGCCATTACGCGATCGACGTTGGATTGGTACAGAGACAATAACGTTGTTTTTGTACCAAAAACCGCCAAGCCCTCAAATTCACCAGAGATTTGTCCGGTGGAAAGATTTTGGGCCATAATGAAGGCTAAAGTTCGAAAATCGTCCAAGGTGTTTAAGAACGCGCTGGAGTTGAAGAAAGAATGGATGAAAATGACCATTCGACTTTCACTTTTCCGAGAAAATCCGACTTAAAATAAATTTTCGGCGAACACTTTTGTCTGCTGCATTTTTTTTTCGAGTACAGGCCTTTTCAGTTCGATTGAGGCTATTCGGTCGATGAAACAAGGTAGGCACTCATATTATTTCATTTCCAAGGTAAGGGAGCAGTTTGCTGGTCGAAAGATCATAAAGGATTACCTTTGTATGGGTCCCTTCACATTGCTCAATCGCAGGCAATGAGTAGGCAGACTCTCTCGCAAAGGTGGGCACACAATAAGGCGAGATTTATGATAGCAGAATTTCACACAATGAATTTTTCCCATTAGTACGTCAAAGTTCTCTTTTAAGTTGGCCAAACGATTGGACAAATAATTCTCTTGGGCGGTGGTTGTATTCCATTATTCCAAATGTTTCTTCGAGAGCGGGGTCAAAGGTCTGGATGTAAGTCGGGGCTTCATTCGCGTGATGTCAAGACTTATGTCCAACCACTACTGGCTAGATGCACATCTCTGTAGAATAAACTTCGTTGACAGCAATATATGTAGGTGCAAAACGACATCGATCACGCAGTTTGGTATTGCCCAGGTAATGACGCCTCCAGAGCACGATATTGGATATATTGGATACCCTGGTGGCCCGATGTAGACAACCCTTCCGTGAAGTAAGAGATATATTGGGAACCCGTGATCTTCCCTACATGCAGGCAATCTACGAATTCCTTTGTTTGTCTGATGTTAGAGTTTGATTTGACCATCCCCTCTTTTCCAAACAATTTCCAGCCATTGTGTCCCAGTCTTATTATCCTCCTGTTTCTGTGCTACTTGCCCCTGCCCAGCCAGAATGTGGTCAACCGTCCGAGAGTAGTATCTGAAGGAGGCTTCAGAAACCAGTTTCCTACCTTGCTCCTTCCAATCGAATTTGTTACCCATTAACCTCGAGCCCGCCACGAGTAATTGGTACACTGAGAATACAAATCGAGCAATTTTCATAGTAATATCACAAACGAAGTGACAGACGACTAACTGGCGAAGAAATCCATTAAAATAATGTGGTTCACTGTAATAGAATTTTCTTGGAAGCTTGTGCCATCATCCACCAGATGGGTTAATTTTTTTGTTTTGATTTGAACAAAGTTTATTTTGTGTACAATGATTCTTTGACAGTGTACAAAGAGTGTATCATTTTGTCATTTTTTATGCATTTCAGTTTTGAGTAGAGTGAAAGAGATAGAACCAAAACATTCTAATACATTTGGTGAAAATGCTAGTACAATCCAGTAGTAGTGGTGTTGCCATGTGGTACACTGAAAAATTGAAATAGCAGGTTAGTCACCAAAGTTTTCGAGCCGCTCCGTCTGTCACTTCGTTTGTGGTAATATCATAGAGGTAACTCTAAGCCTAGAAGGTCCCGAAATAACGTGCTCAACTTTTTGGCTCAACTCTGGTACTCTCTTCGGTCCCAAGCTAATCGATTCACCCCTCGAAACATAGGAAAAACCAATAACCCCTCACTTTACCTGTCAAACTTTCATAGCGAATCAAAATAAACATTGCGTAGTACTAGAATTTCGTCTAGAATGGGGTACGTTAATCGTTTGCTTGGGACCAATAGGCTAGTCAAGTAGTGAGCCAATTTTAGATCGTTAGTTTCGTATTGATTGTTGGTAATATCGTATGATTCTTTGCGACAAGAATTTATTATGGATTTCATAAGATTTAGCTATGAACATTATTTTATCATTTTGAGGCAAATAATTTCATCGATGCGTCGTATGAAACTCATTAGGGACATTAATGCAACTTGATTTGTGCTATTTTCGACAATTTAAAAAAAAAATCTGCTAAGTAAACAATTTTATTGAAATCATGCCGAATAAATTCTAGACTAATAAATTTGGTTCTACTTCTGGGAGGTGATTGATGATGCTGATGATGATGAGCACAACAGCTGCCGTGACCGGAACCGCGACCCGCATCAACTCCTCATGGATGCACTATATCTGCCAGCATTGGCCCGGTGCAGGAGTGATCAGTGGCTGACAAAGCTGTATATTGTTGGTATACCGCTGCTACTGATTCTGCTTGCTATAAATCAATAATATCATGATGTAAAAGTAGATAACCATAACGTGCAAAACATAATTACTTGTCAACATAAGGTTTTGTTTACGTTCACCAAACTGACATTATATTACTGTTCTATCCGCCATCTTGGTTTCGGTCAGCAAACATTTCATACGATTATCGGATGATTTTGTTTTCAATAAATCTTTTTGCATAAATCATACGGTGACCTATGCACTTCACACGATTGTCGTATATCTATGATTGTATTGAACAATGATGTGTATACGAATGTTATGAATTCATACGAAGCGTATGAAAGTGTATGCGATAATGACTATGAAAATCACATCTATAATTTCCTCAGTGTACCCAATACTAACCTGGAACTACTGCTGTGTAAAATTTAAATTCAAAGATTACTGATTTTTGGCTCCGCAAAGTGTCACACACGACTGAGCCTAGTAAATAAACGAACTAGTTAAAACAAATACGTTCATACGACGCAGCTTATGGAAATTGTAGAGACAATTTCCTCAGTGTAGAAGCCCGTTGTTGTGGTTTTACAGCATCACCTTATGTTCTAGACGACTGGTACCTCCACCCCCGCCGGATGCCCTTGCGGAACTCGGAATAAAACCGTAACCACTGGGCCAATCCTTTTCCCGTTTCAATAGACCGTAACTGTGCACATATTACTGTTCTTGGTGAAAACCGTGCAAATCGCGTTAGGCCCTTGAATTGGCGTTGAATTCAAACGCTATAATAACTTTTCAGGGTTAGCGGATTGACATGCGATCTTGACCCCAAAGGTTCTTCATTTTTCACAGCAAGAAAATCGAATACCTAAAGCGCAAACTAGAGCCAAAAATGTGAAAGTGCCTTATTCCCCAATACATTTTGGCGATTTTTCCCATACAAATTTCCCGTGAACCAAATAGCTTCAAACTTTAGTAGGCTGTTTGAAATTTCTGGATTGACCTGATTAGGGCCACTCCAGTGTTCATTGTTGACTGTCCTCATTATGAAATTTTCTGATATCTTCCTAAAAATGGATTCAAGGTCTGTTGTCGGATTTGAAGTTTGTAAGAAGAGTCAATCCTCACCCCATGTAGATAAAAAAAGGTTTTCGTCAGAATAACTAATTCAGTGAATGAGAAAAATTGGATATGTGAGAGAAATTCCTTTGATTGTACATGAGTATTATAAAAAAAAGCTGCCTATGATTAACTATGGCAACATGCCTCGAGTACCTCGAGCCTAATAATTGGAGAAAATTGTGTTCAAATCTTCAACCATCGTTTTACATCTCCTTTACCAACTTATACTTATGTTATCCAATCGCTCCAATTAAATCGAAAAAAAGAAAAACAATAAACCCCACATTATGTAAAACCAATTAAAAGTTGCTCCGGTCCACCACAGAAGCACGAAACGGGAGAAAGGAAAAAAACAACCGATTTACCCTCTGCCCCGCACCCGCAACCTTCATTAGCAAATCAAGCCATAATAACTATAATCCATTCTCTTCTCAATTTCACTTTCAGGTTCATCCAGCTATTGAAACCATCAATTTTGGCTCTTTGAAATCAACCAGCACCGATCTCTTTTCTCCACCGATCGGGGGCAACTCTAGCTTGGCCAGACCTCGAGGCAGGTAGCCACACTCACGCGTGAGACTATGTGAATGGGAAACGACGCCGACGACCACGACGGATCAACCTTCTAGATCACCAGCCGAAGTGTATTCAAACCGGCGATCACGAAACATTGATCATGATCATGAAGATCGAAACCGAATAACTGAACGAACGAAACAAAAAGTTAACCAACCAAGGGGAAACCGTCCGACGGCAATCAAATAATTACTAGCGTTTAAAGTTCCAACACCACCACCCACCTCCATCATCTTAGTAGCACTTCCAGTCGGATCGCCACCAAAAAACGAAAAAAATGTTGAAAAACATCCACGAGCGAACGGTCAAAAAGTGAGTTTGCAACTTTTCCTCTCATCCAAAGTGTGTGTGAAATGGGAGCGTGTTTTTACACAGCTTTTAAAAGCGAAAGTAAATGCATATCACCGCCCACTAATGCGTTATTTATGTTTTTTTCCAGGGTTAAGGGCAATCATTACGTGGCCAGCCATGGCGGTCGCGATACCGTAGATCTGCCGTATGCCCAAGCCAACCGAGGTTACTCCACGGACGGCGAAGATAGCCAGCGGGCGCCCTCGGATCGAACCGTCTCGGAGTACACCGTGGCCAATGAACGGGCCACGCCACCAACGGCTCCATCCCGCAAGTCCCGAACGGACAAGTACCAGCAGAATGGAACCACCACCACCACCACCAACGGAGGTCCACGACCACTCTCTAGTCCACCGACACGCGCTCCACCACGTGCACCGTCAGCTCTGAGCTACGATCATGGCGGCGAAACCGGAAGCGATATCTACGTCACGTCCGCTGCATACAAAGCTCCCTCGGAAATAAGGTAACTACTAGCAGGGGAAAACAATGTTTGCCTTCTAATAACGAAATGTCCCTCTATTGCAGCCGCTACAGTGCCCATCGTAACCAACACAATGCTTCGCGTGGTCCCCGTAGCGTGTACAGCGTAGCCAGCACGGCCAAAACGGGCCGCAGTTCGCGACGTCACGGCGCCAAGGTAGAAGCAATGTCCGCTCCGAACCCATTCTGTCCGAACGTCAAGGGCGTCTGCTGTCTGATGCTCCTGCTCAACCTGGGACTGATTCTGGTCACGCTGGGTTTCGTGATAGTCATGCAGTTCATGGAGCCCCTGTTCGTGTGGTAAGATGCATTCGGCCGAGTTCTAACAGAGCACAATTTTAACCCCTTTCGCAATTCACAGGATACTGGGCGTGGTCTTCCTGGTGTTCGGTTTCGCGACGCTGATTGGTAGCATGATCTACTGCGTGATCGTGTGCCGCGATGCGAAAACTCCCGAACAGCTGCGCAACGAGGACCTCTACTGGACCAAACATTGGCAGAAGAGCATCGGCTACACGCCACACGAGATCGACTACAAAACGGACCGGTTCGACGAGCGGGACCGGTACTCGGACCGGTTCTCGGTGGGCAAAATGAGCGGGAAGTACTCCGATCGGGAGATTACGCGATATTGAAGCTCGTCGATGTCGCGTCCGATGACCGGGATGGAGAAAGAGAGATGCAATAATAGTAACGGAACAAACTCGAAAGGACAAACAATAAGCTTAACCAGTGTAACTGTAACGGACGTTACTAATAAGATTTAATTTAAACGATTTCGCTAAGTTAATTGAGCCTAATTTCTAAAGAAAACAGTCTGTAGGATAATCTATTTCCACGTGCGTCGAGCGTGGTGGGAACTTTTATTAAGAAATCTAGCAAACATAATTTGTGTGACTTGATTAAACCAATATCCATTCCTTAGAAGTAATGTAATAATTGTTTTAAATGTTGTAACAAACGATTAATGTACATATTAATGAGAGAAAGCAAATAAAAACGACTTTTATGTAACAAAATAAAACAAAAACTAGCAGATTTTAACTTAAAGGTCCAAACACACTGAGGGCGGAAGCGCAGCATCGTAGGTCATTGTACCCATATCTTGTAATTGAAGGAAATAATGTGTGAACATCGGCAACACAAAGGCAACACAAAGGCTTTCGAGGAAATGGCGTTCGGTGAAATGGCATTCGGCCAAATTTTCCATGGTAATTTTTTTTTCGCCCCTCCCTAGCTCGAAACCTGGCTACGCCCTTGTGTGATTTGAAGCAAGAGTAGCGATCCTTAAAATTATAATGCTGGTCTAAATCCAGGCATTAGAACTTTTACAGACCTGTAGTGTTTCGAACCGATTTCAATGATCGAAGACGTTTATTACGGATAATATCAAACTCTTTATTCTTGGCAAATTACACGCAATTTCAAACTCGGCGTTACAAGAATAATCCTTCTTTTTCTTTTCCCTCCTTCTCACCGTCCTTTCTCTCTCTTCGCGCACAGCTCTGTCAACAACTGCAAATTCCAGGGTGGTATCCATTTCATCACTTGCATCCCACAAGCTCCCCCCAGTTACACCAAAAATCTAATCCGGTGTCCTGTTGGTGTAACTATAGTTCGGTGATCGTCCGAAGGATGATGTTCGAAGTCAGGGTTGAATATAAAAGCAGGTTTAATCCGGTCGATCGAAATGCGCTGAGTCTTCCCAGATATGATGACATCCATGTATTTATCAATTGGGCTCTTTAACTTTGAAAAATATATCGTTTTTTATATATCATCTGAAAGAGCGTCGTTTTCTGAGCACAGCGATATTTTTTTCAAACCAACACACTTTCATCTCGAGTTTTAAATCAAGATTTAAAGCAAAATAATAATTTCACTGTTTGACACTAAACTGACAAATTGACAGCTCGCTCCCATACAAAGTGACACCGAGGGGCGCTAATAAGGTGATTTTTGCAAATGTAATCGTACTTATTTAAAATAGTTCAAGTGTACCAAAATTTATGAAATTTTGGGTTCTGGTTCCATTTTTAATGCAGATTTCGAATATGCATTAACCTCAATACCCTTAAAGAACCCAATTTGCTGTACTACCTCATATGGTCCCTCATATGGATGCTGGAGCGATCGTTTCACGGAGTCCAGTCTAATGAAAATGTGCGTACAAGAACTCAACTCTGCGTTGACGAATATTTTTCGATGACCATGACGACTGACCTTGGGTGATTTTACGTTCTCAAAGGAGTGAAGTAACAATTTACAAAAATCTGTTCGAAACTTTTTCGTGTAGCCTCCGTCCAATGTAGCTTCCGAGAGTCATTTTTCCTGTTGCCTGGAATCAGTTTCCGCAGCTCAGCTTCTATATCCGTGGCATGACGAATTAACCGCTTATACCCGTTCACAAGCGCCAAGAAGCGGCGCAGTTCCTTAAAGCTGGGTTTAGACAGGGCAAGTCAATTGATTAACTCAGTTTAATTCAATTGGCTTGAAAAGTTGAACCTGGTTCAACTTTTTTCAATTCAAGTGAGTTGATCAAGTCAATTGAATGGTTTACACGTTCAATTCGCGTTCAAGTCAGTTGAATTCAACTGACTTGATCAATTGACTTGCCCTGTCTAAACCCAGCTTAATGCTCGTAGGCAATTCGTAGTATATAACAGCTCGTACCCATGCCGGAAGAGGACGCACAGCACTTTCGCTGATGAGGTATCCCAGGAACTCCCTCAGTGCGTCCAAAAACGCTTTTAGCCACGTTTATGACCAGACCATGTTGACGCAATCTTTCAAATACGATTCGTAGGTGTTCGAGATGCTCTGAAGCGGAGGAAGAAGCAATACATCAAGCCTATTCTGCGCGGCGTGTGAGGTGAGGTGACACGCTCTCACTTGTGAAATGACAATTGTCACCTCGGGTGAGGTGAATCTCCGTGCAAATCAAATGGAGAGTCACCTCACCCGAGGTGACAATTGTCACTTCACCATCACTTCACTGTCACTTCACCTCACGCGCCGCGCAGAATAGCCCTAAATATATCGTCAAAGTTCACAAAGTCCAAGTCAGCGAAAATCCGATTCCTGTAACGACTGGAACGTTTGGCTAGCATTACACAAGCCAAATTGCATCCGTGTGAACTCAAACAAACCAAACGGGGTAATGACCGCCGTTTTTGGAATGTCGTTCTCTTCAACAGGGATTTGATGGTAAGCTCTCTCTAAGTCGATAGTAGAAAAAATGGACTTACCATGGAACGACTTCATGGATGTGAGGTACTGGATACCTATCCGGAGTCGTAGCTTGATTCAGACGACGATAATCTCCTACGAAACGCCATTGACCGTTCTTTTTGGGCACATAATGTAAGGGACTGGCCCAGCAACTACTAGACGGCCGACAAATTCCTAAATCGCACATGACTCTGAGTTCTTCCTACGGCTTTTGCTTTTTCAGGATGCATCCGACGAACTTTTGATGTTGTTGGAGGCCCTTTAGTAAAAGCAATCGTACCAATGAGCAAATAAGGCACATTTACCAACCTCTACCATAACGCTACTTGTATACCGGAGGTTGCTATTCAGGTGGAGGAAATAGACCTTTTTGACGTTTAGTCGTTTTTCTCTATCTAGCACACATGGATGAATGGACGGTTTGTTTTCGCACTACTCCCGCCGAAAACGTCAAAAAGCTGTATAGCAATCCACACCTTGGGAAGTAGTGAGTTCATAAATTTAGCAACCCGGTAGCAACGCATCAGACGGTTGCTATTTTGAATAAACGTCAAAAGTTTATTTTGCCGGTGTGGAAAACGTTAACTTAAATTATGACTCTGATAGCAACGATCAGTGTGGAGAGGAGTGATTAAGCCAAAATGGAAACGCTGTGCGTAAGTAAAATAGTGTCGCAAATGGCAACGACTGGTACGGTTGCTCTAATGCCTTATATACTACTGTAGCTTAGCAACCAACATAGCAACAGTAGTTTTTGATTAGAAATAAATTTTCACTAGTCTTTAGTCACTCGAACCGAGCGGACTTACTTTCTTTTACTCTTCTTTTACTGACCAGAACTGGTCATAGCCGGAAGAAAGATGTTTCGAGAAGCAGTAAAAACTCCAACTCAAGATACCAAGCGGTAAGCAGATGAACGGTGCCAACGGAAGCGGAACTGGGCCCACAACCTTTTGCAGAGTAAAAGAAAGTAAGTCCGCTCGGTTCGAGTGACTAAAGACTAGTGAAAATTTATTATGCTGAACGATTTGCGTCTCCCGAAGGAATTTTGGGCCGAGGCGGTGTCAACGGCAGCGTATCTCGTTAACAGGAGTCCAACGAGGTCCCTTGAGATGACACCGGAAGAAGCATGGACCGGTAAGAAGCCAGATCTGAGCCATTTGCGTATTTTCGGATCGCTAGTACTGGTCCACGTACCGAAGCACAGAAGGAAGAAGTTCGACGCAAAATCCCAGAAAGCAGTTTTCGTGGGATACGCCACCGATGTCAAGGGATATCGGGTATACGATCCGGTCAAGCGTGACTTCCAGATCAGCCGTGACGTGATTGTGGTTCAGGAAGGCAAACCGCAGGACTTGGTCGAGCTCATCGAAAGTGTGCAACAGGTGTAGTTCATGGAGCACGATCGAACAACCAAGCATGGATAACAACGACACCATTGAAGCATCAGATGATACGGACGGTACATCGGGAAGCGACTCAAGCGATGCTGAATACGAAGACGCCAGCAGCGTTGATGTCGAAAACGAGCCTGCGCTCCCGCCGCAATCTGATAGACCAGCTGAAGAGCAGCAAGGGTTTAGGCGCAGCGGCCGGGAGCGCCGATTTCCAGGTGCCTTCTGATGACCCCGAAAGCTACGAGGAAGCGATCAATGGACCGGACCGCGAGCAGTGGATTGCGGCAATGCGTGAGGAGATCACCGCTCTGGAAGAAAACGAGACGTGGGAGTTGACGAACCTTCCAAGTGACCGGAAGCCCATTCAAAACAAGTGGATCTTCAAGACGAAGCGAGGACCAACCGGTGCGATCGAGCGGTACAAGACTCGTCTGGTCGTCAAAGGGTGCTCTTAGCGGCCAGGCATCGATTTCGATGAAGTGTATTCCCCAGTGGTACGATATTCTACCATCCGATACCTTCTGGCGCTGGCAGTGAAGCACGACTTGGATGTAGAGCAGATGGATGCTGACACCGCGTTCCTTCAAGGGAAACTAACGGATGAAGTCATTTACATGAACCTGCCGGAATGGTTTGCCGGGAACTCGAAGCAAGTCTGTCTTTTGCGGAAAGCATTATATGGCTTGAAGCAGTCCAGCCGTGTGTGGAACAACCAGCTGGACGAAGCGCTGAAAGAGTTTGGTCTGGAGCGGTACAAAGTTGATCCATGCCTGTACTTTCGGATCGTCGGTGAAAAAATGATTTTCGTCACCATCTATGTCGACGATTTCTTAATCTTCACCAACGATGCCAAGTCAAAGCGGAAGCTGAAGATGTTCCTTCATAACCGTTTCAAAATGAAGGACCTTGGCGAAGCAACTTTCTGTCTCGGATTGAAGATCACGCGGGATAGGAAGAAAGGGAAGCTGTGGGTAGATCAGGAGCACTACATCGACAGCATTTTGCGACGGTTCAACCTGGCGAACTGTAATCCCGTCTCCACACCAGCGGAGGCTAGTATCAGCCTGGATAAGTCGATGGTACCGGCGACCCAAGAAGAGATCCTTGAAATGAAGCAAGTTCCTTACCATGAGGCAGTTGGCTGTGTCACCTATCTGGCGCAAGCGACATCAGTTTTGCGGTCAACCAAGTTAGCCAATTCAACAGCAATCCCGGCCGTAGCCACTGGAACGCTGTTAAGCGAATCATCCGGTACCTGCGAGGTACTAATACAGTACGGCTGACATACTCGAAGGAGCACTGCGCGGATTTGGTTGGTTACACAGATGCCGATTGGGGAGGAGATCCGGATTCCAGGAAACCACCACCGGATATGTTTTCACGTTCATGGGAGGAGCAGTGTCTTGGAACGTTAAGCGACAACCAGCAGTGGCGCTATCCTCGTGCGAAGCGGAATATATCGCGCTTTCCCGCACCATCCAGGAAGCATTATGGTGGCATCATTTCCAGTCGCAGATTTTTGGCATCCAAGGGATTCTGCTCCGGTGCGACAATCAATCAGCCATCTGTATCGCACGCAATCAAGGCTACAATCCCAGGACCAAGCATCTGGACATCAGGTACCATTTCGTCAAAGATGTGCTAGAAAGAGGAGTCGTCGAGCTGGGATATGTTAGCACGAAGCAGCAACCAGCAGACGGTTTCACCAAACCGCTGATGAATCAGAAGCTGGAAGAATTTAAGACATTATTAGGATTCGTAGCTTAGGAGGGAGTGTTTGAAGAGATCGAAGCAACCTACGATTTCCTATACTTTGTACGTAATGCCAAAGATGAATACTAAGATGAAACTGTCGGAAGAATATTTTTTTATTTTGGTGTCCTCTTTCACGGTCCCTTTCATGCAATGAATACCCCCCGTATTCAAGGTAATTTTGTGGTTTTGCTGCCCCCTCGGTAGAAATGAAATTTTGCGCTCATTTTGATCAAAACAATCACACCAACATCAGAGATGTCCCATATTTTAATTATTCGATTAACAACTAATCAATTACTTTTTGTTCGCTGTGCTGCCATTTTTCCACAAATGAGAGTGCAGTACATGTTTGAAACGTTCGGTGATGATCATCTGGAGATGTTAATGCTTATATCGGTTTGTTATAACCGATTACAAATATTTTACTTTTCGGTTCGTTAATCGATTAATCGATTATTCGAATGAAAATCGGCCATCACTAGATGAATGTGAAACGTCATTTCAAATATAAGGACCGTACACAAATAATGATACAATTTGAAAGGGACCGGGGCTAATCTCAAATTACGTCCCCAGGGTAACTGAAATAAACACGAGTGTTCACCGGTTGGTAATGCCTTATATACTACACACCAAATTTAAATCGCTGTATTAAATATAACCAGTGTCCGAGCCAGTGTCCGAGCCAGTGTCCTTTACCTATATAATTTTATTTATTCGTATTTTTTTCATCTCTCCCTCTTCGTGCAGTTTGACTGGTGGTGTAAGAATATAAAAATACTTGCGACTGTGATGCTAACAGTTTGACAGCTCTTTGACTGGGTGTTAGTTTATGTTTGCTGAATTTTTCAGTAATAATATCGTTTGCTGTTTTTCAGCAAGGCATTGGATTGCTGATCATGATCCAGCAATACGTTTTACTGATATTGAAAACTTAAATTTGGTGTGTACTGTAGCTTAGCAACCAACATAGCAACAGTAGTTGTTGATTAGAAATAAATTTTCACTAGTCTTTAGTCACTCGAACCGAGTGGACTTACTTTCTTTTACTCTGCAAAAAAATCGATGTCCGGCCGGAGAGAACTTTCCGCCGTGTTTTCTGACTCCATTCCGCTTACATCGACCGCTGAAGCCTGGACGCTTGCTTATTGCGTGCTCTCAACTTAGTATTCTAAATGCACAGTTATTAATTGAAAGCTTTCGATGCCAATACCAATGCATGAATTTGTATATTGTATGGCAAGCACAATGATACTCAATGCCCAGGGAAGTCGAAAAAAATTCCAACCCGAAAGATTCCCTCGACCGGACCGGGAATCGAACCCACCGCCTCCGGCTTGGTAATACCGTTCCTTTACTGACTAGGCTATGAGGCCCTACCTGGACGCTTGCTGTAGCTACCATTTTGTCTGCCATTTCCGCAAGCTTGGCCAGTGTTCCGTCGTGAAAAGTGATGATAGGACGAATGTTCGCGGGCAAACGCTGGATAAACAACATCTTCAACAAATTGTCGTCAACTCCCAAACCAACCGAAATTTTATTGCATTTTTGACAGCAGATGCGTAGGACGTAGATCCCCCAGCTCGTACGTTCCGAGCAGGTGTTCCAACCTGTTTTCCGGCGAAAGGGCGAATCGAGCGATCAGTCGGGTTTTTACGGCATTGTATTTGTTATCGGCGGGCGGCGTTGCAACAAGATCGACAATGTGACAAATGACAGACTGGTCAACTTTTGCCATAATATCAGTGCTAACATTTGAAAACGGCGCAAAAACCATTTGTAAACAAATGGTTTGTGGGCCCTTTACTCGCTACCCGAAGAACGCCCACGCAAACCAACAGCATCGTCAGGAAGGGGAAAATTTCCCCTACCCGATGTTGCTGTTGTGTCGCGTGGGTGTACTTCAAGTAGTGAGTAAAGGGCCCACAACCATTTGTTTACAAATGGCTTTTGTGCCGTTTTCAAATGTTAGCACTGATATGGTGAAATTTCGTCTCGTCGCTGGTAATCTTGGCAAGTGCGAATTGCGATTCAGCTTGCGCAAACCACATGACCGGGTCCGTCTTCCAGACGTTCGGTTATTTTACACCTACTGCTGCAGCTTGATTGTTGGGCTCCGGGTTAGCCATTTTGAGGTTAGTTTCATACGATTTTCCGAAAAACGGGTCTTTGTGATCGAAGCGGGTAAACCGACTGAATTTGAAAGGTTTCGCGACGTCGCGGGTCACCAATGTGGTGTTTCGAACCTATTTCAATGGTCGAAGACGTTTATTACAGATAATATCAAACTCTTTATTATTGGCAAATTACACGAAATTGCAAACTCGGCGTTACAAGAATAATCCTTATTTTTCTTTCCCCTCCTTCTCACCGTCCTTTCTTTCTCTTCGCGCACAGCTTTGTCAACGGCTGCAAATTCCAGGGTGGTATCCATTTCATCACTTGCATCCCACAGACCTTACACTCACCTACAAGATTTAAGCCGTTCGGAATGCTGTTGTATTTTATATCGACTGTTTATATTTGAAATTAGAACAGAAACGCACCCTTCGCAATGCTGCGTTGCATTATTCGAGCACTATTTTGCACCGGATTTGCCACCGCTCGACTATTCGGTTTTATTTCTGAGCGGGTTTGAAACACGAATGGAACTCTATTTCAAATTTATTTTGATGTATTTATTGATGTTTCTCGTAAATGTGCAGAGAACTTCACAGAAGTTGAGAACATTCAATAGAAATTTGGGAATTTTACAGACATTTTGGGAACTTCAGAGAAGTTTGAGGATAGTTTATAGAAGTTCGAAGAACTTCATTTAAATAACGAAGATCTTCACAAAAAAAATCAGAGGAGGTCATACAGAACAGTAAAAACTGATAGTAAAACTAAACTGATCCTAGAACTCCGGAACCCTCGGCCAATTTAGTCCAATAATTTGAAAAATCTCATTTTCTTTATGCAGAAGTTCAGAAGTAGTAAATTGCAAGGAAGTATAAAGAATTTAATAAAATAAAATAAAAATATGGAAGGAAAGTAAAGGAAAGAAGCGAATTGGAAGAAATTTTCAGAAACTATGAATATGAAGAATATTTCGAAAACGTCCCATTGAAATTTTATTGTTATTGTTATTGCTCAGTTCACATCCTGGCAGGCTGCTGCCTACCGATCTGCACTTAAGCCAGGCATGAACCTACGGAAATTTAGTCGTGGCCTATGCTAGACCGTATAGCATAACGACTTTCCTTTCACTAGCAGGCTTTTTGGTCCCACTATCGTCCGATTAGGGGATAGTAAGAGATTGAAAGAATAAAGAAGAGATATAGACGATTTTGCTTTGCTAGAAAAAAAAAACCCCCCGCCGGTTTGTTGTGCAACATCAGGTGTGTTCGCTTTCATTCCGTTCCAAGGGGCAACGTCCATCGTCGTCGTCGTACTCAAATACCTGGGAACCTCCAGAGGTGCACAGGGCCAATGTGAAAGACTTTCATTCTGGGCAGCTGCTTGACCTGGACCCAGGTCAAATTCTTATCGGCTTGCTTAATTTCCTTGTTGACGCTCCGCCGCCTTAGTATTTGCCTTTGCTGCGATGTTCTGGCGGATTTAATTCATAATCAAACGCTTGCCTGCAGACTTCGTTTCTATTGCTATCGGCTTCTGATGACATTTACATCTGAGATCCATTTGTGAGGCCACCAGCCACAAGTTATATACCGCAGGCAGCGGTTGATGAGACCTGCAGCTTTTGAGCGTTCTCCACTGGTGCCGCACAGATTCCACGTTTTAATCGAAGTTTCGAATTTTGGTACGTTGACCAATCTGATTTGATCTCCGCTTTTGTGTAAATGTCATATTATAACCGACCTTATTACCATCACCTTAGTGTGTGACATCAGGTGTACGCTCCTCTGTGTTTTCGTTACCAATGCAGTTAATTTGACACGTTTGTTGCATTCCCGTATGTCTCAATATTATTCTTGCTGAACCGCCGTCAAACCCACTATCCAGAAGCAGCGAACCACCTTAACACCTGAAATTATACAAAAACAAATTAAACATTAGCACCAACCCCCCCCCCCCCCCTCTTCCTCGATTGCAACAGCTCCAAACCATGCAACACGATCATTTCGTGCCCCATGACAACGTGATCCAGTTGCTTCCAGGTTCATTGTTTTGGCGCCAGCCGGGAGAGACTTGGTCCTGTACCAAATGCTTTCCTTGTCTTCAGTGGGTTACCACCTGGCACCTCTTAGCAAGCACTTTGCTACGAAGCGGACTGGAAGTTTCAATGAACAACCTCCCCCTTTGAAAGCGTTGGAGGCGAACCAGCCCAAGGCTGAAAACCTCCCTAATAAAGATAAATTAATTAATTTGAAAGCGTCCCATTGAAATTTTGCCACAAATCACCCGTTTGACCTGATGCCTAACATCCCATATATCCGAAAGCGGAAGGACATTTCTTTCCACACAAAAAAAAACCAAAAGGATTTGCATTAACAAGCCTTATCAAAAGACATTCAAGCAGATCTATTTTTACCTATCTTATAAAGGTAGCTCAAGGTAAAAATGCATCACACTCCACCATTAGGTTTACCCTCTGCCTATGGGAAATGTGACTACCGGTTAAAAATCTCATCTTATATCCTGCAACATATCCAACCTAACAATATAGAAAGAGCTGATGTCCGTATGGCCTTCATATTTCTAATACTTAAGCGCTAAATAGTTACGTGCTGTCAAAATACATTCCGCCGTGATAAACTGGTTGGTCTTTCATATCCTTGTGCACTGTTATAAGTACCTATTGCTAACTATGATTCTAAGGATCCAATAATGCCGGAAGGTAGGAAAATCGTTGCTCTAACAGAGGGTCGACAGACACTACAATGCTCCAATAAATCTTGATACGTTTCTTATTATTTATCTATCTAATTAGAAAACTGATTGCGACATGCGATAAGAGACGGAGACAAGCTTTCGGTAAGAAGCGGAAGCATCGGTGAGCATCACTGCACAGCTCACACGTCCGTTTGTTTCGTGTTCCCTGATTTCGGCCTCGACGGTCCTCCCGGTCCGCTGGAAGCCCTGGAAAGTTGAACACCCATGGATCCCAAAAGATTAGCAGCCGGACCCGGACCGCCAATCTGCGACTGGTAGCTTTCCATCATATTCTTCAACACATTCACGTCGATATTGACCGGTTTGAAACTTTCGATATCATCAAAGTCATCCACGTCCGACTGCCGCGTGGTTTGTCCCTCCCCTTGGTTTGGCTCGTTGAGGTCCGTTTCGAAACTCTTGCCGATAGCGGTCTTTGCAAGCTCCTGGTCCATCTGATCCATATAGGTTTGGAGCTCGTTCTTGACGGCTTTCGCCGTTCGGTTCGGAGACATGTCTTCAATATTTTGATCGTATTCGTCTTCATCGTAGTCGCTCATATCGGAAGCATCCGAGGAGTCCCAACGATCCTCCGGGATCACCAGATCCAGCATATGCTTGACATGGCCACCGAAGGCATCCGGGTCAAAATCGATCGGCTGATGCAGAGGAGATGGCTGAGGGAGATTGTTCAGTACGTCCGCCTTACCTTTGCTCTTGGTGCGCTTTGGCTTGATCGGTTTGACCGATCCCACATCCAGCAGAGCAGCAGCAGCAGCGTCCTGATCGACACCATCGAATTCACTCTTCTGTTCCAGGAAGTCGTTCACCATGCTGGTAAATGTCTCTGGGTTGGTATTTCCGTTCAACGAAAACAGATGCCGGGTACCGTACCGCTCGGTGAGCATCTGGTCAAGCTCCTCGGGGGATATGTTGATCCAACTGTCATCGTCCGGAGCCGGCAGGTTCATTCCCTGCTGACGCAACTCGTCTGGATCGTAGTCGTTGCGTTTAAGAATCGAGACAATTTCCTCGCCAATCTTAGGTGTGAATCTCATCGAATCACGATTCTCCTGGTAGTATTCCTTGGCTATTCCCAAAAGTCGTGTGTATTCCTGAAAGATGGTCAAATTAAGCGTTGAAAACAGGATCAAATTGACAAATAACAAACCTGAGATCCCTCGATGTTCTCCTGGAAGTAACCTTTTCCCTTCAACGACTCGAAGTAGCTCTTCCAGCCTTTATCTGCTTCCAGGGATTGCGAGGACTTTGCCTGCGATGCCAGAATTTCAAATCCACAAGCTAGCTTCAGGCCCAACATGTGCGCCTTATGATTCGGATCGCTAGCCAACGGTAGACTCCAACCGGTCCTGCGATCCGGCAGGTAGTTACTGTGCACCAACATAGCATACAGACATCTGGTGAACACGGCACTGGTGTAGACGCAGCTTTCCGGTGGGAAAAATCTCATCGCCTGGCAGGCCTTAAGATCGATGGGATCTCGATTGCAGAACGCTAGAACCGCAGCCGATACGAGCTGAGGGTTCTCTTTCAAAGCAGCGGCAACTCCAACCGGGACGAACAGATTCGCCCGGTGATGGTTTTCCTCGATCTTGTCCGGGAAGTCCCGAGTCCGTTCTTCAATGCAAGATTTAATATTTTTAGAAACGATCCACTTGGAACGGGTAGCCGCCGCATTCAGCTCCTGCATGACCCGTTCCATTGGGAAGGCATCCTTCTGGTCTTCCGCCCCCACAAGATACAGTTCGCCATCGTAGACGAAGACTCGGTCTTCGCATCGCTCCGGGTTGGCCCACCGGGGCAGGTGTTCGGCGGCTTCGATCAACAGGAATTCCCCGTCTGAATCGACCACCCTGGCCAACAGACCGGGAATGCGCCGGGTAAGATGGAACAGCAACGAGACGATGAACCATTCGTCTTGCACGTTGTCACCGTAGTGTGTGATCCCGTACAGATGCGGCGGTAGCTGAGCTAAAAATAGACGGTAGCCGGGAAATTTGCGTTAATTAGATTTATAATCTGGTGTAAGGGGTGTGTAATAATTTGCTGATTATGCTATTTCGATTGGTATTTACTACCAGTGCAGCCAGATAGTCAGTCAAAACATTTACTATTAGTTATATAGATATACGGAAATGCAGAAATAGGGGGAGGAGGGACATAGTGAGCATCCCGCAGTTTGGCCCTGGATCTCTAGCTGCATGAAACAAGTCAACTGGTAGTAGGTTCAATATCATTATGATCTTGATCCTACTGAACGAGCTCGGGAGAAACAGTGGACTGTAAATGAAAATTTTCTTCCGCGTGGAACGAAAGAAAACGCGTCTGGTCTGTTCTGCTATAGAAAATTGACTGTCCTTTATTGCGTACTTTACAGAGTTTAGGTGTGTTGGTAAAAAATGAAATGGGTTTCTCTCTTCAAGGTTGGCAGCGTTGCGGGTGCGTTGCTACACTCAACATCCTCCGGGCCGTTGAAATTGGGAATTTCAAAACCTTACTCGTCTCGTTGATCTCTCTCGTTGTCCAAGGGCAGAAGACAGATCTTCTTTACGGCCCTTTTCGTCGTTCCATCCTTCGTTCGAAGACTAACCACGCGTGTGTGGCCGTCTTTGCCGGGATGTAACTCTATGATTCGAGCCAGCTGCCACTGCAGTGGCGGAGTATTCTCATCTACGATGAGGACCAAGGCTCCCACCTGGTAATCGGTGACCTTGAAATCCTTCGGGCGCTTCTGCAATTCGTGCAAGTAGTCTCGCATCCACAGCTTCCAAAATTTCTGCTTCATGTCTTGAACCAGTTGCCACTGGGACAGTCTGCCTTGCGGAATATGTTCATACGACGGTTCCTGGATTCCTTGGAACTCACGCCCGATCAGAAAGTGGGCAGGAGTAATGGCATTGATGTCATTCGGGTCATCTGATACTGGCACGAGGGGGCGTGAATTTAGCACGGCTTCGATTTGTGTCAGCACAGTTGCAAATTGTTCGAATGACAGCTTGTGTTCTGCCATGATCAGCTTTAGATGCGATTTCACCGACTTTACGCCGGCTTCCCAAATCCCACCAAAATGAGGACTGCGTGGCGGAATGAATGACCACTCGATCGCTCTCTGGGCACAAAATTCGTTGAGCTTCAGCTGATGTTGTTCTTCCTGGAACAGGGTTGCCAGTCGATTCATTTCGTTATTAGCACCTTCAAAATTGGAAGCGTTGTCAGAATACAGCTTCACAACGAGTCCTCGACGGCTTACAAAGCGTTGAAGGGCTCCCATGAAACCTTCGGACGTCAAATCGGAGACAGCTTCAAGATGTAGAGCACGTGTAGCCATGCATACAAACACACACACGTAGCCTTTCAGTACTGCAGCATTCCTTATTTTCGTGTTCGATCGAATCTTGAATGGGCCAGCAAAATCGATTCCAGTGTGCGCGAAAACTGGTGAAGGTTGCACTCGGTAGTCTGGCAAATTCCCCATTAGTTGTGAGGATCGTGTTGGTTTCGTCCGAAAACAAGGAACACATTGATGAACCAACTTTCGAATCAGGGTCTTCGCATTCAGCGGCCAGTATTGCTGTCGAACAATTCCTAGGAGACCTCGCTGTCCGATGTGCATATTCGTACGATGCAGGTATCGTATTAATGTTACCGTCACTGGGTGTTTCTCGGGCAACAGCGCTTGATGTTTATGTTGATATGGAATGGCCGCATTTTTCAATCGACCTCCCACACGTAGGACTCCATCACTTTCGTCGACGAATGGATTCAAATTACGTACTGGAAATTTGAACTCCTTCCCTGCTTTCAGCGTGCTGATTTCCGATTCGAAAACTTCATTCTGCACCATACGGACAATCAACGTGCTTGCTCGTGTCATTTCAGATACAGTAGGCAGCCCGTTGGTCAAAGTTTTCTTGCCATTCTTGACGTAGTCACAGAATCGAACAACATACGCCATGGTACGTTGTATGATGCTATATCGGCTTATTCGATCGAAAAGTTCCAATCTTGGATGACTACGTGTCGTTACGAGCACAACGCTACGAAGGTCCGGTAATTCCTCTTCCGGAATAGGTGGCGGTTCATCGAATCGCCCGTCAGGATATCGAAGGTTTGGTGGACCATTCCACCACAATTCATGCGCCTTCAAATTCTTGGGTTGTATGCCTCTGGATATCGTGTCAGCTGGATTCGACTTGGAAGGGATGTATTTCCAAGCGAAATTATCCGTCGATCGTTGGATTTCTCGGACTCTGTTCCCGACGTACACTGCAAGATAATCGGGTGATTTGCGCAACCAGCACAATACTATCTGTGAATCGCTCCAAAGTACCACGGATTCGAATTGGACATCGAGGGCATCCAACTGTTTCACTGTAAGCCTTGCTAGAAGTTGAGCCGCCAACAGCTCCGCTCGCGGGGTGGTGATCTCTTTCTGCTTTCCTTTCTTTCTCGGAAGAATCCTTGATTTACTGCAGATCAGCTTCAAATCAGCCGATCCATCGCCTTTCACCAACCTGCTGTACAGGCAAGCGCCATATGCCAAGTCCGATGCATCTGCAAACCCGTGGAGCTCCACAGCACATGCTTCATCCGAAAGGATCCATCTCGGTATCTTCAACTCATTTAGACAGTGTAGCTCGTTTCGAAAGTCCGTCCAAAGATTCGCCATTTCAGTGGGCACAGGTTCGTCCCAATCCAAGTTGAGAGACCACAATTCCCGCATGATCAACTTCGCTGCTGTCACCACAGGGCCCACGAAACCCAATGGATCGAAAATCTTCGCAATCTGGCTGAGAATCAACCTCTTTGTGAGTCGATTCGGTTCAACTGTAGTGTCAACTGGAACGACAAATGTGAAGCAATCTTCCTGTGGCTGCCAAGCTACACCTAGAGTCTTGATGACTGCATTAATGGTTGGGTCTTCGATGTTGATAACACTTTCTCGCATGTTTTCCGGTACATCCTCCAGTAATGCCTCCGAATTCGAGCAAAACTTGTGCATACTGAAGCAACCCTTCTTCAGTAATCCGATAATCTGATTCTTCAGCTCTAGAGCTTCTTCCAGTGTGTTCGCTCCAGTCAGTACATCGTCGATATAGAAGGACTTCCTGACTGCGGCTGCAGCTAGTGGAAACTGCTGCTCTTCATCATTGGCTAGTTGAAGAAGCGCCATCGTGGCCAAGAACGGAGACGAAGCTAATCCGTATGTTACCGTTTGTAAATCATACGTTTGGAGCGGGTGGTTGCTGTCGTATCTATTTACAACCTTTTGGTACTGCCTATCGTTTCGATGTACTCCAACTTGACGGTACATCTTGGGGACGTCCGCAGTGAAGCCGTATTTGAAAACCCTGAAGTTCGATACGATGCAAACCAAGTGATTCTGCACTGTAGGTCCGATCATCTGCGTCTGATTGATAGAGATACCAGTGCTCGATTCAGCAGAACCATCGAACACCACGCGAAGCCTTGTTGTCGTACTGCTGGGCTTCAAGACATAGTGATGAGGGAGATAAAATACCGAGTGTGGATCTTCATCGGTTACATCGTTGTTCAGCTTCATGTGGCCAAGCTGCTCGTATTCTCGTAGGAACGCCATGTACTGCTCCTTTAGTTCTGGTGCTCTATCCAACCTCTTCTCTAACGTCAGGAAGCGCCTTTCTGCCATCGTTCGCGAGTCACCAAGCTGCAACTTCATGTCGTTAAACGGAAGACGAACAACGTATCGTCCTTCTGCAGTCCGCTCATGAGTTTCACGAAAATGATTCATGCAAGCCTCTTCGATTGATTCATCCCGAATCTCGGAATCGCAATACGCTTCGATTTCCCAGAATCGCTTCACAAGCTCTCCAATATCTTCTTCAGCTCGCACACAGAACGAATGAACCACATTAGGTCCTTTATCAGGTATTGAACCACTAAGAACCCAGCCAAAATGGGTTTCTTGGAGCACCGCTGCACAGTTTGGTACTGGTAGACGTCCTGACTTCAGCAGCTCAAAGAATATTTCGGCACCCAACAGCATGTCAACCTTATCGGGAACTCCGAAATTCGGGTCAGCCAACTCGATATCACCCGGAATCGTGAGCGATCTGGAATCAATCTTTGTAACCGGAAGCTCTCCAGTTATCTTCGGTACCACGAGCAACTCAAGACAAGCAGTATAATCAGTTACTCTAGATTTCAGCTGCGTGTGTATCTTGAATCGAACCTTCGTTTGCGTTTCATTCAACCCACCGATCGAAAAGTTAGCAGGTTGCTTCTTCAATCCCAACAACGTAGCGAAATGTTCCGAAACGAAGTTTGTGTGTGACCCCGAGTCAAGAAGAACTCTACAAGGGTACGGGTTGTTCGCTTTTCCATAGACCAGTACTACCGCTGTTGAGAGTAGTATCTGTCTACCCGACTTTGGTCGAGTACAGAAGTTTGACTGCTGTTCCTCCTTACTGATGGCAGGTGTTGAAGTACTAGGCCCAGCAGGTACCTCTCGCTTCTGATTCTGCTGATCGTCTTTTGAGTTTACCGCTGACGGAGCTTCACTCTTTTTTGTAGAGGTCTCGTTTGGATGAAGGAAGGTGTGGTGCCGTTTGTTGCACTGCTTGCAAGAATGTTCCGATGAACACTCGACTGTCCGATGTCCCTTTTGGAGGCAGTTGAAGCACGCTCCGATGCGTCGAAGGGTATTGTATCGATCTGTCAGGTTTGCCTTCTTGAAGACGTCACATTTCCATAACGCATGGTTGTTTGAACACTGTGGACATTTGTCAGCGGTTGCCACTAGACTGCTACCCTTGGTTCTCACTTCTACGGTCGGCTTCAGTAGTTTCACGGGTTTAACGATGCGCTTCTCCGGAACACGGATCTTCTCCAACACTCGGCATCGCTCTTTCAGAAATTCCATCGTTGAATCGTAATCCGGCATTTCGTTTGCGGATTGGTCCAATTCCCATGCCTTGCGAGTTTCGTCATCTAACTTCTTTGTTATTCGATTGATCAGCATACTTTCTCCCAATCCTTCAACTGGAAGCTCAAGGTTTTTGAGGGCATCAACATTTCTCGAACAGACGTCTATCAGCTTACGCAATTCTGTTGCGTTCTCGCTCGTCATCCTTGGAAGATCGAAAAGGGCATCGATATGCTTATCGATGATCAACCGTTTGTCTTCGAATCGCTCGGTTAATGTCGACCAAGCAGCTGCATAATCGTTATTGTTTATTATCTCCTGGTCAATTATTCCTGCAGCCTTGCCTACCAGCGAGTTGCGAAGGTGGTATAATTTTATCGCTGGGGACTCCGACTGATAGCGATTCATAATCGTTTCGAACATAGACTTGAATGCATACCAGTTCTCGTATGTACCGTCAAATGTAGGCAACGGTACCTTGAGCGGCGGTAGGTGCATCGCTGCAGCGGAAGCTACCGGTACTGGAGCTGCTGCTACTACCGGAACATTCTCTTTCTTGACAATATCGTCCAGCAATTTAATAATGAAAACGTACAACTCACCGTATCGCTGTTCGAATCGGACATACATTACGTCTGCTTCCTCGCGAGCCTCATCACCCACGTCCAAGCTGTAGATGCGCTGCTGGTTGGCATTGTATTCCACCAACGCATCTTCGATGGTCTTCAGCTGCAGTTGCAGAAAGTGCCTATTTTCCAAATTAGGATTTGGCACATCCGCATTCACTTTGAGTGCCGTCTGCACCCTGTTCAGCTTTCTTCTCACTGCATCCAATTGGATTTTGATCACTTTCAGTTCTTCGTTTATTTTCTTCATTTCTTCTTTTTTCTTTTGTTTTTTCTTTTGTTCACTGACTGGTTCGTCTTTTTGATCTTCACCGTTTTTGGATTGTGCTCCAGCTTGCGCGTTGCCTTTTGTATTTTTAGGAGTGTGCATCATCTTCACAACATCAGGGAAAGACTTCTTCTTTTCACTAAAGCAAAAGCTTCAAACGGTTCGCCAAAATGGCGTCGCAATTCTTCACTGAAGAAGTACGATCAACACAACACCGCACTCACGGCAGTGGCGTTCTTTTCTTCACGAAAGCACAAACTTTTTTTTTTCACAACAATTTTACCGCTATGGGTGATATTTTCACAACGCGATTCACCAAACGGCGTCACAATCCAGCTGCGATACTACCGGCAAAAGTCCGGACAAGCGGTATGCAAAAATTTGCCAGCAATTATCACTCTCCTCGATGCACGAATCAAAATGGCGTCACACTTTCAGCTACGGCTGCAACACCATGCACACGCGAAGTTTTCCAACAAACGAAAGCACTAGCTTCAAATTTCACCGCTATGGGTGATATATTTATTACGCGATTCGCCAAAAGGCGTCACAAATCGGGTGCAATCCCGCCGACGGAACACCGTGCTGATGGTTATCTTCACAAAACTGCAACGCAGACAAAGCTTTGCCTGACGATAGCACTTTTCATTCGAATCACCCAAGATGGCGTCACACTTTCGGCAGCGGTTCCACCGATTTAACACCATACACAAGGTGATCTTTCCGGAATCTTCCGATTCACTTGCGAACTCCAACTTTCTTCGCACGAAAGTTGGCCAACTTCCCGATAACTAGTGAAAATCCGGTTCGAAGGACCAGAAATGAACGAGCTCGGGAGAAACAGTGGACTGTAAATGAAAATTTTCTTCCGCGTGGAACGAAAGAAAACGCGTCTGGTCTGTTCTGCTATAGAAAATTGACTGTCCTTTATTGCGTACTTTACAGAGTTTAGGTGTGTTGGTAAAAAATGAAATGGGTTTCTCTCTTCAAGGTTGGCAGCGTTGCGGGTGCGTTGCTACACTCAACACCTACCACTAATAAATTTGTTCCGAACGGCCGGCCCCACCTGTTCACTATGCCCCTCTTACCCCTACCTGCAGAATAATTACTTCATTTATTCATTTATTCATTTCTTGATTTATAAATTTCTGAACCATTATTTCGAATTACTAACTTTCCGACATTCCGGCTTCCCATTTTTCTTTCTTTGGATTTGTCTTTGCAGGCAGGCTAAGACCACTTCCCAAATTTGCAAATTGCCCAATTGTTCTATTGAGCAGTTCCACACCAACTGAGGATTCGATTTGACTTCCCTTATCTCCCTCTCTCAGCATTTGCCTCAGGCTAAAAATCTCTATAATAAAGGAAAAAAAAAAAAAAAAAAAAAAACCTCTCTCAGCACCATTGTTGTCGTTTGGACTCCACACCACAGAACAGTATTCCAGAATGGATCGCACCAAGGAGCATTACAGTGACTTGAGGCAATAGATGTACTGCAATCCTAAAGATAAAGCCCTATGTCCTTGACGCCAAGTCAACAACGTACGAGATGTGTTGCTTGTACGTAAGTTGAGAATCTAGAATGACCATTCGATCATTATGTCCCGAAGATCATAGTCAAATATAACCGGTTCCATCAATCGAGTAAAAGTGATCACTGAACACTTCGTTCGGTTAACCGTCATTCGGTTCAAATTGCAAATGACGTTGAAGGAAGTGATAGTCATCAATCGAGCAGATCCTCAAGATCATCTGATAACCAAATTCCCATCATTGAAGTAGAGTAAGAAGATCATTGGTTGGGACTTCCTTGAGCTATTCCTGACGGGGCTAGAAAAATATCAGACCGGCAGCTACCACCAACTGCCGATCAGTAAGATAAGTGCGAAACCATTTCAAGAGCTACCCGCAAGTCGCAAGTCTATGCAACTTGGCAATTGCGATGGCATGATTTAGCTTATAGAAGGCTGCTGACAAGTCGGTGTAAATGACTTCTGTTGAACCTTTTTAATCATACTACCCGTGACATACGATGTTAGACACAGCAGATTAGTGGTAAAAGAACGACCGGAAGTGAAACCATGTTGATCACCGCTAAGGTACTGCTTACAATGGGAGAACAGAGGCTCTATGATGACTAACTCGAATAGCTTCGAAATTGCACACAACGATGTAATTCCACGATAATTATCCACGTCCCGCATGCTTCACTTTTTGTATACAGGAAACATACCGTTCCGATTCAAATTTCGGACGATTCAAATTTCGGACACTTTCATTTTTAATTAAATATTACATCCAGTTAGAAACAAAGTAATAATGTTAGATGATCGTGGAGGGCACTAGTCAAAAAAATTTAAAATTTACAAGACATGTGGATCATATTCGACCGAGATAATCAACTTTTAAAAGTGTCCGAAATTCGAGTTTAAGTGTCCGAAATTTGAATCGGCACGGTATATGCAAATTTCCAACTAGAAGGACATATACCACTCGAGATGGACATTCGAAACACATGATGCAACGGTATGAGTAAGCTGGCGATATGTTTCTTTAGAAAAACTTTCCCATAAAACTATTCTCAGACATCATTTGGAATTGTATAATAAAAACTTGATTCACTTGGTATTTTTCGCAGAATTTCCTAGGAACTTTCTTTAGAATTCACTTGTAATTATCATTTCATATAACCCATAATACCATTGACAGACATGATTGTAGTACCGTTGTACTCCTTTAATCCGGTACCGCAAACGACGTACTAGATTAAAGGAGTACAACAGTACTACAATCATGTTTGTTAATGGCATAACACCCATCTCAAGAGTCCACTAGAGTTGAACTAGGTATACAAGATTTCTAGAGTTGCGGGCAACGTCGTTGACTCCATGGAGTTTTCCGTTTTATCGTGCCCACACGCATTCAGAGATTTCTAGCCATTTATAAGGTATGATAATAAATACCATAAATGAACGATAAACCCAAATCATAGGACTATTCCACAAATTGTTTGGATGATACCCCGAACACGTCGTTAAGCAAATTTTACATAAAAATGTATTAGGGTTCTTACTGCCTATAGGCAAAAATGCAGTTTGTTGTGATTTATTATCAACTGTTTATATCAATTTTTTTAATAAATGAAATGTAATATCCTAAAACACCAAACTGGCAGCACTGAATTTGTTAATCACGCAAAAAGCGCAGACGGACAGAACACAAAGCTATACGCAAACAAAAACCCACCCTTACCTTTATTCTCTTCCTGAACTTCGCTGGCCTCGAGGAGCAACCGCTGCAAGCGATCACCCTTCCGGGCAGCGACCTTGAACCCATCCCGGTGCCAAATGTATCGCTGACAGTAATCCGCGGCCAGTTTGTTGACCTCCGTTCGGAGCGCTTCGAGCAGGGAGTCGCAGTTCTCCAGCGACACATCCTTCCTATCCAGACCGGTCGGAAACAGCCAGTACTCGATGAAATCGTCCTCCCGAACCGACTGCAGAATGCTGTTGCTGGTCATTACTACTTTTCACACACAAAAAAAAACTACTTCCGATCCGAGCCGCGAGGTGAATCACTTTGATCTGATGGGTCTTTTCCTCTGCTGCGGGTTGGACGACAAAAGAAGACGATGGTGTTTTGGTTCTTTGCTCTTTTTGTTTCTTTTCCGCTCGCACGCGATTTTTTCCCAACGGCTCACTCTCTCAGTTTTGTTGACAGCGGTACGTGAATTCTCTCTCGATTCGGGTGCACGGGGTGCACTGATGAAGGGAACTGTCAAATTTGAGACGACGGCTAAGGCGGGCTTAAAGCTATTCATAAGCTACGTAAAACTATAAAGGGCGGGGTATTAATCAATGAGCTGCACGGATAGAAATTTCCTTATACCTTTTGGTAAATTTCTATTGCTGATTATTCATAAAATGTATAAGTCAACTAATAAGCAGACGCCTTGCGAAAAGTTAATGAAGATCATGTGTCAAATGAAATGTATAAGCGGTCACACATACCTTTTATGCATTCTTATAGGACCTGTGTGGTTTGTCTTATGGAATGTATAAGGCTGATGTTTTGGCAAAAATGTACATGAATAAAATAATTGATTTTCGTTTCGTGTGCAGTCAGAGTAAAGGCCGGCGCACAATGCATACGTTTTCGGGTTTTTTGACAGATAATGCATGGGCTAACTGTCAAAAAACCTGAAAACGTATCCATTGTGCGCCGGCCTTAAGGGGTTGGGTGTATAGTCGCTATATTCATAGTCTGGTGGATAGAAACTCGGGAACCAATTGAGCTGTCAAATGGCGAAACCAATCGAGCAAATTACGACCAACAACAGAAAAGATCACATCAGCTATTGCGAACAAAACTTCGGAAACCCTTTTCTCGTGACTCAAGGCTCACCTACGCAAACTAACACCATCTTTGGGTTGGTGAAATCCGATCCAATGATGCTGGTAATTTGTGTTCGATTCACGTGGAAAGAATAATCAATGTTTTGTTTATAAAAGTTGATATTACCTTTTCAATTGTTGTTCTACAATACATAAAATTGGTTCCGCTTTTAGATATACACTGATAGGCAAAATAAAGTGCCCACCCCATCATTTTTTGAATTTCTCTCATTTATTTGGTTCAAATTAAAGTAAATACACTGTAGTATTTTTTATATCTTATTCTTTATATTCTTTTTAAGTTTCACTTATAGAATACCAGATAAAAAGAAGAGACTGACTCGAAGAAAAAAAAATCAAAATGGGTGTAAAAAAGAACAGTGACAAAAAAAAGTGCCCACTGCATTTTAACTCCAGAAAACATAAAATAAAGTAAAAGAATACCAGCCTAATAGTTAATGTGTCCTCCTTTGGCCTTCAGGACCAGCTGCAGGCGCTTCGGCATGCTCTCCACTAGATTCTTCAGGTGCTGTGGATCTAGTTCTTCCCAGGCGCGCTCCAGGGCTTCAAAATAGTTATTTTTATTGGTAACACCAGTTTTGTCAACCCTGGCATCGAGAATCGCCCACAAATTCTCGATGGGGTTGAGGTCCGGGCTTTGTGGAGGCCATTCCAGTGGTTTAATTCGACATGACCGGAAGAAAGACTTAGTCTTCTTGGCAGTATGCTTCGGATCGTTGTCCTGCTGGAATACGAATTTCTCCTCAAGGCCCGTCTGGATCAGCGAAACTTCCAGATTTTCCCGCAGGATGTCGATGTAGGAATCTGCCGTCATTATCCCGTCGATTTTCACCAGGCTTCCCACTCCACCCCACGAAAAGCACCCCCAGACCATCACATTTCCTCCTCCATGCTTCACCGTGCCTTGTATGTGGCGCTCCTGAAGCTCCTCACCCGATCTACACCACACACGAACCCGTCGCTTCCGGTTGAACAGTTCGAATTTTGATTCGTCCGTCCAGAGAACCGTTTTCCAGAACTCTAGGGGCTTATCAGCATGCTCCTTAGCAAACTTAAGCCGTTTGACTTTGTTTGCCTTGCTGATAAATGGGCGCTTCCGAGCAACTTTGCTGTTCAACCCCTGTGCTACGAGACGGCGACGAACAGTTCGACTGGAAACTGTTAGCTGAAGAGCCTCCTGGATCTCGCGGACAGTTACCTTCGGGTTCTTCTTCACTTCACGCATGATCTTGGTGTCCGTTCTCGCATCCGTTTTGCGCATCCTGCCTCTGCCAGGGCGATCCACCACTGATCCGAACGATTTCATTTTCTGCAGAATTTTCCCGACCGCTGTTTTGCTGATATTGTACTTCCTAGCGACAGACCGGTGCGATTCACCGTTTTGCACATCACGAACAACCAATTTTCGGATACACACGGGAATTGCTTTCGAAATCACTACGTCCTCCATTTTTTTCAACTGATTCAAATGCGATCACGTGTACAAATGCACCAGTTCCACCCGTTTGCTTCAATACATGTCAAACTTTCAAAACAAAAACAATCGAGGGGTTTTCCGATGGAAACTTATCGAAAACATACCGATTTTTGAAGTGGGCACTTTTTTTTGTCACTGTTTTCTTTTTCAATCCAAATTGATTTTCTTTTACTTCAAGTAAAACTTTATATTTTCAGTATTCCATAGGTGTAACTTTAAAAGAATAATAAAGGTAAGACATCGAAACAGACTACGGTGTGTTTATTTGAATTTGAACCAAATAAATGAGAGAAATTTCAAAAATGATGGGGTGGGCACTTTATTTTGCCTATCAGTGTATCGAAATTCTATCCGCTGACTACAGTTGGGGGTCCTTCCGTTTGTGTTACGTATAACGAGTGCACCGATGGATTTGAGTTCACTTACTCGAGAAAAAGTGACACTAGCTGCGGACAATGTTTGCTGAAAATGAACTCTAATGGCGGTAAACTCCAACTTAAATTTTAATACCACCCCTGTTTGGATGATCTGCACAATGTTTTATCATAGATTATTTATTTATCACGTATGCTTTCTGTCTTTGTCAACTCACACTCAGCCGACGCCGGTGGTGTAGCGATAAGCGTGACTGCTTTCTCATCCCAATGGGTCTGGGTTCAATCCCAGCCGAGTTCGGTGGGATTTTTCTGAGGCATAAAAATCTCTGGTCACGTCTTCCTTCGGAAGGGAAGTAAAAACCGTTGGCCCCGGCCCATGTGTGTTTGAACGGGTACGATTTCCTACGCAGGTGTGGAAGCTGCCTTCCTGCACATTCGATTGCCATCAATGGATGGATGGCAATCGAAGTCCGTCGGTGATTAGCACGCGGAACAGAGACCGACGTTAAATAAAGGAAAGAAGAAGAAGAACTCGACAGTGAGCATTCATAAGGGCGAATACGCGATGATCGATTCTCTTCATCGATTTTCTCTTTGCATTGCTACAGCTAGGCGAAACAATTTTCTAGAATTTGTTCAATGCAGAGTAGTAACAGGTTGTATTGGCTATTGTGAAAACGTTGCCTGTTCCGATCCACGTCTCGATCTTAACTCACTCCTCTGACCCGTGTCGCCAGCGCCGTCGTTTTCTCTATCATTCTCTGTCACACATCTCACTCTCTCTCTGTCTGCATCTCTGATACCCGTCACTGAATACATGTCAATATCATGTAACTACTTATCGTTACATCCCTCCTTTTTTTTAAACCCAAACTATGTTACTTATGTTAATCAAACTGCTTCTTTTATTACTATGTAGTTATAAACTATTTCACTTCTAGTGTTACTCTACGTAATCATTATACTTAGCTGGTCGTTTACGGATCCTCTGGTGTCGAGTATTGACATCTGCCTCTCGTGACTCCGGGTTAGGAACACCGGAATTGTAAGGAGCTGGTTCGCCTAGCTCTTCGCTATAAGAGCTCACCTCTACTCCTGGCGTATGTTGACCGTTGTCCAGTTTCTTGAGGTGTGTGCTATTTCTCACATAAACTTTCCCGGATTCTTTTGATTGGACAGCGACTGCCCCGTTGTCAACATTAACTACACGAAATTCTTCTTCTCGGAAGTTTGGCTCCGTTGACCCTAGTTTCAAATTCCTCATTAACACCGTGTCTCCTCTTCCCAAATCATGTTCTTTCGCCTGTCTTTGTTGGTTTGCTCGTTGTGAATGATATTCTTTCTTGCTCATATCCCTGTCCCTCGCTGCTTCCCATTTCAGGCTAGGTGGGTTATAAATGGATGGAATTCTGCTCTTGAGTTCACGATTGAACATCATTTGACCAGGTGATACTCCCGTTGTTTCCTGTGGTGTCGTATGGTATAAAGTGAGGTATTCATAAAGATCGGTTTTCCAATCGGTTTTCTGAATCAAGCTGATCTTAATGCGCCTTCCAAGAGTGCGCATTTGCCTTTCTACCGCCCCGTTTTGTTCCGGCCAGTATGGTGTAGTCAAATTTAGATGAATTCCATAACTAACACAGAAGTTCCGAAATTCCGCTGCTCTAAATTGCGGCCCGTTATCTGACGTTATTGATCTGGGAATACCGAATGCAGCGAACATTCTAAGAAGTGCCTTGATCACGTGTTGAGCCGTGGCTGGTTTCATAGGTTCAACTTGTATGAATCGTGTTGTATAACAGACGACAACCAATAATGACATGTCACCTGGAAGCCCTTCTTTAAAATCGATGGCTAAGTCTTGCCACGGTTCCGTAGGAATTCGGCGGTGAATAGGGTTTGGTTTGTCGGGTAGGGCTGTCATTTTACACGGCTTGCAGCTCCGAACGAATGTTTCTACCAACTTGTCCATCGCAGGAAACCATACTTTTGCCCGTAATTGGGCCTTCATCGATGTACACCCTTGATGTCCAGCATGAGCAAGTCTCACTACTTTTTCTCTCAAGTTCTCTGGTATGATGATTCTGTCCCCTCGTAGAATTACCTCACCGTATGTTGTCAGATCATCTTTGATGGTCGCTGTTTTATATTCATTTGGTACCTCTTCCCAAACTCCAGAGTATAAAGCATCTTTTACTGCCTGTAATTCATCATCGGCAAGAGTCTCTTTCTCTATTTCCTCGATGGTAAGTGCGTTAGGCTTTACTTCTTCGGTTAACCAGGCTATCATGTCTGTTTCATCACCTTTTATGAACTTATCCTGCGATAATCTTGATAGAGCATCAGCCAAGTTATGATCTCCAGGCTCGTATCTAACTGTGAAGTCGAAGCTTTGCAGTCGAAGAATCCACCGTTCGATTCTAGCAGATGGTTTTGACTGTATTCGGTTGAATAAGTATTCCAACGGTTTACAATCCGTTATCAAGGTGAAGTGGAGACCATACAAATATACAAATAACTTTTCCATGGCCCAAACTATCGCATAGCACTCTTTCTCTGTTTGGCAGTACTTCTTCTCATGATCTGCCAAACTTTTTGAAATGCAGCAGATAGTTCGCGATTCTCCATTTTTTACCTGTATCAAAATTGCTCCTAAACCGAATGGACTTGCATCAGTAACCAGTAATGTCTCATCCTTAGGGTTGAAGAATCCTAACGAATCAACGTTAGCAAGGATTTTCTTCAGCCTGCCCAATTCATCTGAATGTTGAGCTCCCCATTTGAATGGACAATCTTTAATAAGAAGAGTACGCATGTGGAATGTCAAAGTTGCTAAGTTAGGTAGAAACTTTCCGAGAAAATTTATCAGTCCCAGCAGTGACCGTAACTCGGACACACTTTTTGGTGGTTGGAGATCCATAATAGCTTGAACTTTTTCGTTTGTAGGTCGGATACCTTCGGTGTTTATGAGATACCCCAAAAACGTGACTTCTTTCACCGACAGCGTTGATTTCGTTTCGTTAACTTTCATATTGAGAGATGCTAATCTTTCTAAAACTTCCTTGAGGGCTTTATCGTGTTCTTCTTCTGTGGCACCATGAATTAAAAGATCATCCATGTATACCACTAAACCTTTAATTCCTCGAAAAAGATGTTCCATCTCTCTCTGAAAAAGCTCTGGAGCCGATTTGATCCCAAACATCAACCTGCAGAATCTATATACACCACTCCGAGCTACAAATGTAGTTATATTCCTACTCTCAGGTTCCAGCTCAAAATGGTAATAGGCCGACTCCAAATCAATTTTTGATAATTTTGCAACCTTCAAAAACAATTTCCTTTATTTACTCACATGTTCGAAACAAATTTATGATTTCCTCTTACCTTTTTAATCGAGATCATAGCATCGTCAATGTTCGGCATTGGGTAGTTTTCTCTCTTGACAGCCTTGTTAGCAGCCCTCATGTCAACGCAAAGTCGAATTCTGCCGTCTGCCTTCCGCACTGGTACTAAAGGTGATATCCAGGTTAGTAGACCTTCCGCTCTCTCAATGATATTCTTCTCCAGTAGTTCCAGTATCGTTTCTTCAACGTCAGCTTCCATTGTTACTGGAAGCCTTCGTGCTGCTTGGACGATCGGTTGAACTGAGTTGTCGATCTGGATTTTAAGGCTTACCTCAGGAACTTTCGGAAAATCTGTACATTCTTTAGCTGGTAGATCAGGTGACACATGGTTAACTGCATATCCAATCTTCAGCACTCCTAAGGCAAAAGCTGTACTTTTGCTCAAAAGGTTGGTCTGCCCTTTCGGAGCTACCAAAAAATGAGTCCATACTCCGGAATCATCTCCGGGGATTTTAACTTCTGTCTCGAAAGCAACATTGAAGACTATTCTTTGATCTGACGCAAACGACTTGAGTTTCACTTCATCACCAGGATTTCTTTCATTGATCATCTCCGCTTGATGGTTCTTGAGGTGTTCGAAGGTTGTGCTGTTTATAATATTCGCCGGTGATCCAGAGTCTATCAATAGGTTGATCGTGACTCCTCCAATGTTCAAAGCCAACACTTCATCTAGTTCCTTATTAGCTCCAACGAAAAATACAGTTCTGTCTGTTGTATCCTCGGATGTTATGGCATTGACCCTCTTTGGCAACGGATGATCGTATGTTTTGGACACCTCCCTTTTCCGCTTTCGGCAGCACACAACAAAATGACCTTTTGATTTGCATCCGTGGCAAATCACGTTTCTCGCTGCGCATTTATCAGTTTCCCTTGCCATGTGTCCGGTTTGGTTACAATTGTAGCATCGACGAGAGGACTCTGCATTTCTGCTCTTTGGAGTATACTTTCCGTTCAGTCGTTGTACTACACCATCCGTGTACGACGAAGAAGGTTTGTCATAAAGTTTAGTTTGTTTTTGTACCTCTTCGAGGGTTTTCCCCAGCATAATTGTTCCGTTTAGAGTCAAATCTTCTGTTAACAATTTTTTCCTCAACTCTGAAGACCGACAACCTTCAATAACCTGGTCTACAATAACGTCATCCGTGTCCACAAACAAACATCGGTTTGCCTGATCCTTTAGTCTGAAAATGTATTCTTCGAACGCTTCATTTTCTTCTTGTTTCATTCCACGTAGCACATGTCGTTCAAATCTTTTGTTTATTTGTGGTGCAAAATATTTATCCAGGGTGACAACAGCAGATTCATATTTGAGGATGACGTCTCCATCAGTGCCATCTACTGTCTGACCGAGAACCTGCCATTTCGTGATTTTATCGAAGTAGGATTGTAAATCGAGCCCTCCGAGAACCAGCAACAGATCGTATTTGTCATTGTCGTCTTCCACCTTATTTGCTCTAGTGTATCGTTCGAATGCTCGTTTCCATTTTATCCAATCGTTCCGAGGATCAGATCCAGCTTTGAAGGGGGGCATTACAGCCGCATCTATAGAAAATGTAACAAGCAGAAAAACAAACGAAACCAGTTACCCCTACTAAACCACATAATTAACATCCATTATGCACGAAGCAAACAAACTTTTTCCACCGTTTTCCCGGGAAGCAAAATTTTTCCCCCAATTTGGATTTAGACACATCTTTGTACGAGCATACATTCATGCCCGGAGCATACTGTCTTTCACACGAAGCAAATATTACTGCACGTAGCGAACTAGCATTTGCACGAAGCAAACTAACTCCTACACGAAGTGAACATTCCTGCACGAAGCCAACAAAATTTTGCACTTAGCCAACTAACTTTTGCCCGAAGCAAACATTCCTGCACGAAGCGAACTAGCATTTGCACGAAGCAAACTAACTTCCACACGAAGTAAACATTCCTGCGCGGAGCCAACAAACTTTTGCACAAAGCCAACCAACTTTTGCACGTAGCAAACTCCTCAGTGCACTAAACATACTCACGTTTACATGGAACGACTTTCCAATGTACGAAGCATACCACGGAGAAAAAAAAATGTATCTTAGCTATTGCTCTAAGCGGACTCACTCCTACTTCAAAGTTGAACTTGAATTGTATGAAGCACATGTGGTTGTTTTTTCTTCCACATCAAGTCAACATTTAGATTCCACATGATGTAAACAGTAAAAAAAAAATCGCAGTAGTTGCGGTGAATAATGTTTATCATGTTTTTTTTTCGTCACCCGATCACTAAGCACACAATTCATTTTAACCTCACTTTTACAGAAGATTTGTTTCATCTCAAAATCCACCATCTTGTTCCGTTAGCGTTCCGCCACCTTACCATTTTATTTCCACGATTTTTTTTTCATTTGATAAAAACGTTTATGATAAATATCCTGCAAAACTTCCAATATCACTTCGTAGCTTCTCTGTTCTCTTCCATTTTTTTTTCGGTTTTTTCAATGCAGAAAAAACATTTCTTTTTATACTTACCAATTTTCATCCTAGTCGCCATTGTGAAAACGTTGCCTGTTCCGATCCACGTCTCGATCTTAACTCACTCCTCTGACCCGTGTCGCCAGCGCCGTCGTTTTCTCTATCATTCTCTGTCACACATCTCACTCTCTCTCTGTCTGCATCTCTGATACCCGTCACTGAATACATGTCAATATCATGTAACTACTTATCGTTACAGCTATCAAAAGCAACAGCAAACGCACCGAGAAACGTTAAATCTAGCGAGTTATTAACAAAAGAGAAAATCGACGAAGAGAATCGATCATCGCATATAGGCCCTTATGCATGCTCACTGTCGAACTCACACAAAGTCAATCTCGTAGGATTGGGCGATCCTGGATCAATCTTTTTCATCCCTTTTTCATAACGTCAACATCAGAATCGCTCCCTATGTTATTAGCTGGATTACAATGATGTCACTATTTGCGTTTCTGATATTTCTCGATGAACATTTCAAATGGTCCTATCTGCTTTGATCGATTCTCTTCATCGACTTTCTCTTTTCATAACCACTGCTATGCAAACAGATTTCGCGCTAATTTTACCACATAGTTTGATAAAGGAGGTTTTGCAGCTGAGTTATTGAGAAAGTCGATGAAGAGAATCGATCAATGCAGATAGGACCCTTTGAAATGTTTATCTAGATTTACAAATACAACAACATTTGAAGGTTCGTGCTACCTTCATCCTGTGCTCATTGCTCCTTGCCTTCACATTTTGTCGTTTGATAAACAATCAAACCTTTTGTTCAAGCCAATAACATAAAAATAAAATATGTTATTTTTAACATTTAATTGAATGTTATAAAGGAAATTGCTCGACAGCCATTACTCGTATTCATCGGACGTGTGCTTTTTCTGCTCTGCTTAACTTGGTGAAATATTGTAGCGAATATTTGTGTAGTTCGTAAAAACACACTTGTTGTTGACTTCAGTGTCCTTCCAGTTCGTCCCAATGCGGGAAAAGTGCAAAAATACTTCGAGAACAATATTAAGTTTCAATATTCGGACGTTAGGTGCATGACGTTAGATGACCGTTCGAGTGCATGACCTTCCTCTGATATGGCCATAAGCCACTGTTATGAACCACATGGCAAAGTACGGGACCGTGATTTCCAGTCGACATGAGAAATGGAAGCACTACTTCCCAGGATTCATGAGCGGTGTTCGAGTTTTGCGAATGCGACTCGAAAGCGCCATTCCATCATACATCATGGTCGACAACAAAACAACGTTGGTAACGTACGACAAGCAACCAAAAACGTGCCGCCATTGTGGCCGAGCAGCACATCCCAAACAGAAATGTTTGGATGTAGCCACATCGAACAATAGCACCGCTCCAGCAGTTCCACCAAGAGTCAGTCTCGCTGATTTCCCGTCGATGGATATCGAACAAAACCATCCAACGACATCGGGTCAATCATCTCCTGCTTTCACCGGGTTCTCAGCAGAAGAACATCAGCGAAACACAGACAATCAAACCGAGGATCATCACACTTCAAACGTTGAAAGCTATGACGAAAACTCTAGGCCCAGCTCATCAAACGCAACAGAGGACTTCATTGAAAATACCAACAAACGCTGGCTGTCGAAGCACAAAGAGAAGGAAAAAACTACGAGGGACAGCCCTATCAACAATCAATACGAAACTAACGATTTTAAATTGGCTCACCACTTTAGTAGCCTATTGGTCCCAAGCAAAGGATTAACGTACCCTATTCTAGTTGAAATTCTATTACTACACTATGTTTGTTTTGATTCGCTATGAAAGTTTGACAGATAACATCAGGGGTGTGTGGATTCATGCAGAACATGCAGGGGTGAGTGAAATAGCTTCCCTAATAAACGGATACCATACACTAACGATATCATAGATGGTACGACCATACCACATAAAGTTGGGATGTTATCCCGAATTGGTGGTTAGGCGCTTCTTATGGTTATTGTTTATGCGGGTTGGGACTGCTTGGGACCGTTGTTCTGGTACTGAGTGAGCCAAAAATAATAATGATTTTCTTCGGGACCCAGTGGTCTTAGAGTTACCTCTATGTTATAACCGAGGTTATAACTCTGTAGTCTGAACGTACTATAAAACGGTGGCCAGACTGAGCAGTTATAACAACAATCAATACGAAACTAACGATTTGAAATTGGCTCACCACTTGACTAGCCTATTGGTCCCAAGCAAACGATTAACGTAGCCCATTCTAATCGAAATTCTAGTACTACGCAATGTTTGTTTTGATTCGCTATGAAAGTTTGACAGATAAAATGAGGGGTGATTGGTTTTTCCTATGTTTCGAGGGGTGAATCGATTAGCTTGGGACCGAAGATAGTACCAGAGCTGAGCCAAAAAGTTGAGCACGTTATTTCGGGACCTTCTAGTCTTATAGTACGTTCAGACTACAGAGTTATAACATAGAGGTAACTCTAAGACCAGAAAGTCTCGAAGAAACGAGCGCAACATTTTGGCTCAGCTCTGGTACTATCTTCGGTCCCAAGCTAATCGATGCACCCCTCGAAACATAGGAAAATCCACGAACCCCTCATTTTATCTGTCAAACTTTCATAGCGAATCAAAACAAACATAGTGTAGTACTGGAATTTATACTAGAATAGGGTACGTTAATCCATTTGCTTGGGACCAATAGGCTAGTCAAGTAGTGAGCCAATTTCAAATCGTTAGTTTCGAATTGATTGTTGGTTATAACATGTAATAGCGCTATCTTGATGGTGGTTTCTGTGTTGCAATTTTTTGACAACCGTTATAACATGTTATAACTCTACAGTCTGGACCGAGGGGGGCGACACATCTAAATCTCAAGTTTAGATGGTCAACAAATCTCACACTAGCGAATCAATCTTCGAACAATCTTCTTTCATTTGTCGCATCTACTTGCATCGCTCATCAATTTTTTGCAGGAAATCTTCAGAATCGTCATCAATCTTCTTTCTATCTACTCAGTGTGCGCGCAGCTAGCCACAGCAAAACACAATCTTTTTTGCATCGTAGATAGAGTCGTCCCAGACTGGAGAGTTGGTTATAACATGTTATAACGGTTGTCAAATAATTGCAACACAGAAACCACTAGCAAGATAGCGCTATAACATGTTATAACCATAGAGGTAACTCTAAGACCACTGGGTCCCGAAGAAAATCATTATTATTTTTGGCTCACTCAGTACCAGAACAACGGTCCCAAGCAGTCCCAAGCTATTTCACTCACCCCTGCATGTTCTGCATGAATCCACACACCCCTGATGTTATCTGTCAAACTTTCATAGCGAATCAAAACAAACATAGTGTAGTAATAGAATTTCAACTAGAATAGGGTACGTTAATCGTTTGCTTGGGACCAATAGGCTACTAAAGTGGTGAGCCAATTTAAAATCGTTAGTTTCGTATTGATTGTTGTTATAACTCTGTAGTCTGATGCCTTGTTCAGACTGGAGAGTTATAACATGTTATAGCGGTTGTCAAATAATTGCAACACAGAAACCACCATCAAGATAGCACGTACTATTAGAGTTACCTCTATGGTTATAACATGTTATAACGGTTGTCAAATAATTGCAACACAGAAACCACCATCAAGATAGCGCTATAACATGTTATAACTCTGTAGTCTGAACGTACTATAATAGAGATTCAAGCTGTAATCGATTGAAAATTGATTAATTCTGAATCAACAATAGAAAAGGGCCCATCAGCATTTGTAAACAAACCGTTCTAAAGGCCTTTCCTCACAAAGCGAAGGCCACCCACGCAAACCAGCACTATCATCGGATCGGATAGGGGAAAGTTTCCCCTACACGATGATGGTGTTCGTTTGCGTGGGCGGCCTTTGCTTTGTGCGGAAAGGGCTTTCGAACGGTTTGTTTACAAATGCTGATGGGCCCTTTTCTATTGTTGATCCAGAATTAGTTTGATTAATCGACAAGCTGTCGGACACAGCGTTGCCAGATATACCGATTTATCGGTATTTATACCGATTTCCAAACTAGATACCGATATACAGATAAGGTTCCTCAGAATACCGATTTTTAAGATTTTATACCGATTTATACCGTTTTTTTTTTTAAATAATCAAATATTACCTGCCCGCGCTCGATTTTCGGAGCATTTTTTTTGTGAGCAACTTGTATCTTTTTGAATACCTCATATTTGTTGAGTCTTCAAAATTCTAAACAATCATCTCTAAAGATGCCTTATGCTTTATACTCTTTCGACTAATGTTTGCATTTCCTCACCGTTTCTGACTACCCATGAATCAAGAAATAGTCGGTTCCTAGGGAATCGAGAAATATTTTTTAAATATTATTTAACTTCCGGAAGTTTTTATTAATTTTTTAACTTCCTGAAGTTTTATCCAACTTTCCCTGGAATTTTCTTGCACCTTACCTTGGAAGCTTCTTCAGCTTTCGCTCTAATGATTCTTTCATCTTCTCCCGCCAGGTTTTTAAACTTTCCAGGAACTTCAAGGATGCTATCAGATTTTTTTTTGCGGATCCACACTAGCTGCATGCACATTTAAGACGTTCAGTAACTTCAGAAAAGTCCAGATTTTTGTGTAAGTTTCGATAATTTAAAGACAGTTTTATTAACTTCTGTTTTAATTCGAAAACCCGGGAATTTCAGAAAAGTCCTGCGAACTCCAGTGAACTTAAGGAAACATCATAAATATTTTAGAAACGTCACAAGTCCAAAGAACTTCAGGGAAATGTAATGGTTTTCAGGAACTTAAATTATAAAGGAGTTCCGAGAAACTCAGGCAATTTCCGAAAACTTCAGCAATGCCCTGAGGGCCTCATGCAAATTTAGGAAACGTAAGGGAATTTACATGAACAGTAGAACATTGTGAGAACATTTTATGTGAAGTTCTATGCTTTTTAATGCAGTGTCGATAACTTTTAAAAATTAAAAAAAAAATCGGGAAGATCAGAGAACTTCATTGCTTATGTTACAATAAATTCAAGAAAATTGTGAGAGCACTTAAAAAAAATTCGTAATCTTCAAGAAAGTCCAGTGACCTTCAAAGATGATTAGAGATATTCCGGTAGTCTTACTATAATCAGGGAAATTCCGAGCGCTTCGAAGATGACCAGAGAACTCCAAAACAACACCTAATTTCAGGAAAATTAAAAGAACTTTTAAGGATTTTCGAGGAATTATGGAATATTCCCAAGTGCATTTCAGGAATGTTCCGAAAACTTCAGGGAAATTGCGGAGTCTTCATGGATGTTTTATGCATATCAGGAAACTTTTCTGGATCATTAGAACATCCCTCAGAAATCTATTTCTTCCGAAATTATGTCCTTATTTCTTTCGACTGTTCCGTAAGCGCTCTGGCTTCCGACTTTTGTCAGATTTTTCTTCCAATCTACCTGAAGTTTCTGCCAGCGTCTCCAGGAAGCTTCTTTCGTCTTCTCCAGGAAGTTCAATTAATTCTCCCAGAAATTTCTTTCGTCTAAATTCTGGAAGTTTGACCATAAGTTTGTTCAACTTCTACTGGAAGATTTTTCCGAGCTTCTTCTGGCTTTCACTAGAAATGGCTACTTCGGAAAATTAACTTCCGGTTTTCGAAACTTTTCTGGCTTCCTTTAGATGTGACATCCGATTTTTTCTGATAGTTTATTTAAATTTTCACCACAAGTTTCTCAATTCGTGTCTTGGAAGTTTCCCGGATGTTTTTCCAACTATTCTTAGAATTTTCCTTGAACTTCATCCAGGAGAGCTTCTTTAGTATTTCTCTGGATGTTTTTTTTCGGATTTGCTCAGAAACTAATTCAAACATTCCCCGGAGTTTTCTTCCGGAATTTTCAGATCATTGTACAAAAGCTAAAATTTTGCTTTGATTAACGGCTTTCTCAGTCTTAAAACACTGCAACGGCTACGATGTAATCTGCTCGACATTTCGGCCATAGGTTGTGGCCTTTTTCAAGTGAAAATATTGTTTGTCGTTATTGCCAATAGTTTAGTCGTTGTTATGGCTGATTTTCCATATTTTGGTTTCATTTAAAGATATTTATTTGAAAAAAAACTACTTACTCACAATTTTTATCGCCACTTGAGGACAACGATAATTTTCAAAATTAAATTGAAAATATTAAAGACTGTTTTAAGACTGTGCCGTTAAACAATGCAATTCTCCTCAAGTCCCAGTCGTCACCATCGTTAAAATTTTCGCTTTCAAAAACGGCAAAAAATATCAAATTAATTAAATAGTAAATACTTGGGAGGGAGAAGCAGATAGCACACACGGAATTCATTGCATACTTGTTCTACTTGTCATGAAAGTTTATGCCATTGAAATCAAATCAAAACAGGTGTAGCAAAATCGCGTGTTTTGCTTTGAGCGTGTAGTGATTGTTTGAGATTATTCAGCGTGGAGTGAGAAACTGTACTTTTCTGTTTGGTATTTTATTACGCTACTAGATGTTTTGACAAAACCTTAATTGATGGTATCTTTCAATATTGATTTGTGTGTATTTTAAATGAATTAAAAACAACAGTTTATCATAAATTGTTTTACGCAAGATTTCAATACAGCCTTGTGTATTCTTGTTCAACTGTAAGAAAAGCATCATACAATTGCTTGGCTCCCAATGAAAGTTCGTGACAGTAGCCGTCTGGCTGCATTTAACCAAAGATAAATACTAAGATGAAACTGTCGGAAGAAAAACTTTCTATTTTAGTGTCCTCTTTCACGGTCCCTTTCATCCAATGAATACCCTCCGTATTCAAGGTAATTTTGTGGTTTTGCTGCCCCCTCGGTAGAGATGAAATTTTGCGCTCATTTTTATCAAAACAAACGCACCTAAATCAGAGATGTCCCATTTTTTAATTACTCGATTAACAACTTATCGATTATTTTTTGTTCGCTGTGCTGCCATTTTTCTGCCAATGAGAGTGCAGCACATGTTTGAAACGATCGGTGATGATCCTGTGGAGATGTTAATGCTTATATCGGCATGATCTAACCGATTACAAATAGTTTACTTTTCGGTTCGTTAATCGATTAAACGATTATTCGAATGAAAATTGGACATCACTAGATGAATGTGAAACGTCATTTCAAATATAAGGCCGTTCATAAATAATGATACAATTTGAAAGGGACCGGGGCTAATCACAAATTACGTCTCCATGGTAACTGAAATAAACACGAGTGTTCACCGGTTGATTTAACGTTCCATTTTTCTCTCTACGCGACTCTCCCTCAGGTAAATACCGATAAATACCGATTTTTTAATACCCTTCACGCTCGCTCAATGTTACTCAAAAGTGAGTAACTTCTACTCAATTTGGTATTTTTGTACAAAATGTCAAAATCTGAGTAACATTGATTTAGCAAAGTGAGTAACTACTACTCTGTTTGTTTAAAAACAAAGTTTACTCACTTTTGAGTAATCCTGCACAAATTTTACTCACTGTGCTTATGTCAAATGCTTGTGACAAAAGCTTGGACAAAAGTGAAAAATATCGTTGGTGATGGAACTTCCGATTTCCCATTCATGTTTGTAAATTTAGGAGAAAGGAATGGATCAAGTGGCTGCAGGTTAGGATTCGTTCGCTAAGTTAAAAAGGTATGAAAATGAAGCACTTGAAAATTAAAGCACCTAATTAAATCTTTTTAGAAGGTTTTGGTTGCCATCTCCCCGTGTTTCAAAGATTTGTTCCAGGATATGTAGCAGAACTAAAATCCCACAATCAACATGATCATTATTTCAATACCAGCAGTGCTGATTTACCGTTCCAATACTCCAAATGTGGATCTTTACACACCCGGTTCAAAACATTGAAGTCGCACATCATTATGAACCATCCCCCGGAATTGGAACAGGAACAAGAGGGTTATCTAGAAAATGTGATGGGATGATACATCGGACGTCGTGGACATAATTGAAATGCAGATTTTTTTGTCTTTTAATAAAATTATTTGTTCTACCGTTTTGATTTTTCATATAAATATTATTAATATCAAAACAATTTATTACTCATTTTGAAAAACGGTCAATTTTACATGAACTGAGTAACATTTACTCAGATATGCTGTTTTACCGCATATCAGAACTGAGTGCAAGTTACTCTGATTTTGACAAATGCTAGCATTACTCAAAAGTGAGTAACTATAGGTTTACTCACTTTAGAGTAGTTCCACTTTTACCGAAAGAGAGTAGATTTTTACTCACTTTTGAGTAACATTGAAGGAGCGTGTTGATACCGATAAGCTTTAAAACAATCTGTCAACGCTGGTCGGACATCTCTAGGCGGGATTAATAAATCAAAAAAGTATGCAGCCACAAAAAAAAGTTAGTTTCTCGTGCACTTCTTGATTTCAAATGCAAGCAAATAAAAACATAAAATAATAAATAATAATAATAAACTTCATCATGGAAATCAATGGAGTTCCCCGAAGATATCATGGAAGATCAAAACCATCCGTGATCCAGTCTGGATCGCGTACAGTTTCTCTTCTGCCGACTATGCTTCCGTTTACGATCTACCTTTCGCCGAATGAGCATTCGTGCGGTCCCAGTACTCTTCTGGACACTTCCGTTAGTATATAATAAAAGTCATTTGCCGTTCCAGTTGTAGAGTAAGGAAGCACTTATAATGTTGCGCTGATAAAGACACTATGAGTAGGTACTTACCTAATCTTCATATTCCAGCTTCAACACGACTCATAACGGAGCATCTGATATCGTCATCGGCAGCCAGCATGTCCAGTCCGTCGGTGCCGGTCGTGATCCAAACCGCGCGTCTGAGGCTAATCAGCTCGAAAGAGGGATTCCCTTGCGACATATGCCTCCTGTCGGAGAAGAACACTATTCAATTTGGGCCCTTTATCGAGAAACAGGGATGTTTTGCGGTGTCACTACTTTTGATTCCTTTCCGTTACGGACATGGATCAACGAGGCGTGTCGGATTCAGCCGGAGCTCTTGGGTTTCGATCGAGTGATGTGAAGCAGTCTTTCGTTCACTATCGTGAAAAGGTGTGCTACTGTTGTTACCAAAATTCGGGTTCGATCAATGCAATACCAGCAACTGTAATCGTTCCTTCCACTACATCTGCGGGTTCCGGAAGAATTACGACACCTCTCCAATCAACTGTACTGGATTTGTTGGGACCAGTTACAAGCGTACAATCCTGTGTCCAGCTTTCATTCTATTTGTCAACTGGATTGTTCATCCGTAAATCCACTAGTCAAATATTACTGGTACCCCCGAGATTGCCTTAAAAAATGTCCGCATTGCCACGAGAAGAACGAGTGGAATGCGCGGAAGACCCTAACTAGGAAATCGACCAAACTTGTTTCAAGGATTTACATGGGTGCTCATGTTCGGCTGAAAACTGCCAATATGCGATCTCAACAAAGGACAACGGTCAGGTGGTTGGCTGCTGAAACCGTGGCTGTGAAATGTGCTGAAATCGTGAAACCCCAATGATTATGTGTGCTCCAAGTTCATGGACGCCACATTCATTAAGCTATTCGGATTCAGAGACTGATAACTCTTATATTTTCATTCCGTTCTTAAATTAAAATAATTATCCATACTGATTACAGTATGACTACTATTCGGGTAAATATCTTTCCTCCTTGACGACAAAGCCAAATTCCTCCATCGTTGGTCCAACGGGCTGGACCGCCTTCTGCTCATAACTAGAGCTCACATCGTTCGAGTTGGACCAGTACTCGTAGGAACCGTACCCATTGGAACCTGACTCTCCGGCGGACAGTTCGGTTGGGGGCGATTTGCTTGATCCCGCTGTACCGACGCCACGTCCCATCGAACTCGGCACATTGAGCGTCTTGTGCACGTTTCGGATGTGAGCTAAGAAGTTGGAAACCTTCCAAGTGCCACCTGATCGCTCCGGCCGGCAGGTGATGTCATTCTCGTTGGTGCAAAATATGCATCTTACCCTGGCAATCATTCCACTATCGTCCGCTTCCGATACCTCAATATTAAGCGTAGAAATGCGATTGCAAAATTCTACCTGACCGACACTTCCGTCGCATCTGTCAGTGAAGAAATCCACAATCTTTTTCCGCACCTCGTTGGCTTGTTTGTCTATATTGGCCGGAACAACCACCTCTTTTTCGCGCCGTTCCGCCGTCTTAAGATAGTGCGTAATTCCTTTCCGTTGAATACAGCTGGCAATCATCTTCAGAACGGCCTTCTCGCCCGCCATCAACCGGAACCGATCTGGGTTGTGGGTGAATCTCCCAAAATATTTCCTCATCGAGGGATCACTGGCTGGTTTGTTCATGATTTCCGGCAACCGTCGGATGTCGTCTTCGATGGCTGCTATTTCCTCGTTGCCGACGAACGCTAGAGCAGCATTTATGTACTCGGTCACCTCCAAGATGTGTTTGATCGTTTCCGGGATGCGTCCGACATCCTTCGATAGGGCACACCAGAAGGGGTCCTGCAAGAGTGCGAGAGATGCAATTTAAAACACCAAAGCACTAATCATTGTTGTTTTAATAGAACGTATACCATGTATATGAAGAAATTGCTTGCTAAAACTTATTAGTTTCTAATTTATTTCTCACAAAAAAAGCTTCACAAACTTGTGAATGAATTTTGATTTATTATGCGAAGCCAAATCCGGAGACTGCCTGGCAATTGAAAATAAACAAAATTATTGTTGTTTTATGGCAGAAACGTCAAACAAGGCATCCCGAGTAAAAACAGTAAAAAGTCCACTGTCCAAAATCGAGGGGGATGACACAACCGGGTTTGCTGAAAAATCGGGCAGACAATATTTATAAACCACGATTCTTTTGAAGAACCTTATCTATAAACTGAACCATTCCAAAATATCCGTTGCTAACCGTTCTAAAGTCACCAACAAATCTAAATGAATGACTTAGAAATTGGGTTGTTAAGGGGTGTTGAGGTAAATACATATTCGTTATCTCCATTAAAAAATTCAAAATTTCATCAATTTTGGTACACTTGAATTATTTTAAATAAGTACGATTACATTAGCAAAAAATCACCATCTTAGCGCCCCTTGGTGGGACTTTGTATGGGAGCGAGCTGTCAACGAATAGACTTAGTGTCCACGATCAAAAATTTAAATCTTGTTTTAAAAATCGAGATGAATGTCCACAGGATCGATAAAAATATCGTTGTGCCCAGAAAACAAAGCTCTATCAGATGATGTATAAACATTGGTATATTTTTCAAAGTAAAACAACCCAATTACCATGCAATTTCTACTCAAATCACGATACTGATATCCAGCACGGAACCGAATTTTGTTCATTTAAATCAAAAATATAAATGTTCATTCTATAAACATATGAATAATGAATTTTCAACAGAAATATATGTGTTTGAATTAAAGTCAAAAGCATGTTTATTTCAACAAAATAGAATTTGGGTAAACGATTTTTAGCGTGCCTTGCCTTTTTTTTCCTTCTTGTTTACATTCGGAAAAAAAAATTGCTCCAGCTTTACCAATCAACTGAAAACTGTGGGAATCCCAGCGCAAGCAGATGTACACAGGTTTATCCAAACCGAACTACCGGACAATAAACACCCGTCTCGGGAGTCGCGTGATACCAAAGAAAAATAACCGCGGACTACGTTCTACGTGCGTCTTTATTTACAAGTTACAATGGACTAGTCAACAAACATAAATTGTACACACATCAGCAATTTATGCTTCGTCAGTCTCTCACTCTCACGCACCCATACACACTCATACGGCAGCTGTCATTCTCGATCTTGGGAGCCACTATAGAGACTCACATGATAGATGCGCGTATCCAGGGGCTTTCACTACTTACTTCCAACACTCCTCCTTAGTGAAGCCCACTACTGCATCTACTTACAACACTCCTCCTGTTCCGTAGCACTCCTCCTGCTTTACGTCACTACCGGCTGCCTTAGGTAGTACAGCCCTCCGATCCGGTCACCTATAGCAACAACCTTTTTGCCTTTCTGGATTCTGCAATCCTTCACACCAAACAGCACATCATAGCCATTGCTTGTGATTTGGCTCACTGACAGCACACTTCCGGACAATCCAGGCACATACAGCAATCCCTTCAGTTGCATGTCAACGGACTCGCCTTCCAAGCCGACTCCAACGATCCTTCCATGTCCGGTTCCTCTGGAAGTTACATTTCTCCCGTCCGCCAACGACACCTTCTCTTCGCAAAACGTCATGCTGTCGAAGCTCGCCGTCGAACCAGCCATGTGCTTCGTACAGCCAGTGTCGATGATCCAACGACCGTCAATCGACACATCACTTGCAGTCGTCGTCGTGAAGCACACTCCTCGACTACTGCCAATGCTACCGGCATCCGATTGCTTAACCACCATCGACTTCGCTTGGTTCTGCTGCCTCTCCGCCATCAACACAGGACAATTTCGCCGCAAGTGCCCTTCTTGCTTGCAATGGTAACAAACCCGTACAAAACTTCTCCGTTCTTCCGATCGCATTGTGGTTTTCATCGCCATTTCACTGGCCTTTTCATGCACTTTGTTCTCGCATCTTCTCCGCCACTCATCTAGAAGCTTACCTTTCACGTACTCCAGCTTCAGGTCTTCTTCTGGACGGCCTTCAAGAGCAGTAACGAGCGGGTTGTACGTCTCCGGCAAACTTGACAACAAAATCGCCACAACAAGATGTTCCTTCAACGGCTCTCCCATGCTGACTAGTCGGTGAACCAACTCTGACGCTTGGACTAGATGCTCCGACATACTGCCATCTTCTTTCAGCCGCATCGAGCACAATCTCCGCAGTACATGGATCTTGTTCGACAGAGACCCTCGCTCGTGGTAGCCTTTGAGCTTGTCCCACATCTCCTTTGCACTAGCAGCTCCCATAACATGGCACAGCTGACCATCTTCTAGCGCCAAACCGATCGTCGCTCGAGCCTTTTCGTTGTTCCTCGTCCAAGCTGCTGTAACCACCTCCGGCTTCGCGTCAATCACCGTTGTCCACAGATTTTCTTTGAGCAGCAACAACTCCATCCGGAAATTCCAAGTTGCCCAATTAAAATCGTTCAACCGGTCTAATGTTATCTTCGTCTCGGCCATTTTCCACGAAACAAAAACACTACGCGCACGGTCGGGCAAAGAAAACAGCTTCACAATCGAGTGAACAATGTTCACAATTCGATACTTTCCACAAAGTGTTCTTTCTTATTCCACTATAAGCTTTTTCCGAACGAAGCGTACTTCTTCAGTTCAAACAATCGCACTTTTAGAGACCGGACCAGCAAACAATAAGTTTGCACTTCAGCCCGTACAGGAGAGAAAAACAAAATTTCTCCTCCTCGAACAAAACTTTTTCCGTTTCGTATTCCGTTCCGTGCTACACACTTGGCCGATACTCCACTGCCAACAGCACAATTTCACCCGACAAAAACGTTCAGCTGCGGACAACAGCACATACACCCGCCGGGGGAAATCTTCTCGTAAACAAAACACAAACGCAACGCAATCCACACAAAATGTCTCCTCCACCGGAGAACACTTTTCCACTATTACTTTCTTCACGGATCTGGGCCCATAACCTGTGGGAATCCCAGCGCAAGCAGACGTACACAGGTTTATCCAAACCGAACTACCGGACAATAAACACCCGTCTCGGGAGTCGCGTGATACCAAAGAAAAATAACCGCGGACTACGTTCTACGTGCGTCTTTATTTACAAGTTACAATGGACTAGTCAACAAACATAAATTGTACACACATCAGCAATTTATGCTTCGTCAGTCTCTCACTCTCACGCACTCATACACACTCATACGGCAGCTGTCATTCTCGATCTTGGGAGCCACTATAGAGACTCACATGATAGATGCGCGTATCCAGGGGCTTTCACTACTTACTTCCAACAAAAACGACCCGTAACAAAACCGAAGTCATGGATCCGGAAACCCACCTAGGTAAGTGTCTTGACAAAGTTCCAGCTCGATAAAACCGATAGAATCCCACAGGATCGACGTCACTCTGTCGTTTCTGATGCCGATCCCTGTATCATCCTCCTCCACAACTGACGTCGGTAGAAAAACGAAAATCCGAAATGGATTTTGAATCTATTCCGGATCCTCCAGCCCAGGCTCCAGCCCCTTCTCCTCCAACACCGAACGTAGAAAGAGGCCGGTATGAGGACCAGAGTTAGAAACGACAAAACGACGCTAATATCACAAAGTTTCACTGGTTTTACTGAGCTGGAACTTCCGGACACTCCGGACACCACCGACAAACCGACGTGAATGACCATAGCAAAAACAATAAAATTTCTGACCAAGACACACTACTGACATCTGGCCAAGCATCTGGCTCCGTGTTCGTTGGATATATTTAGCTAGGCCATGAACCCGCATGCAAAAGTTATAAATTGGTTCGTGTCTGATTTATTCTAGAAAAGTCTAGGGGCATCCCACTCTAAACTTCATACCAAATATCAATCAAATATTTTTAAGTTTCCCGCAAGTATTCTTAGGTATTTTTAAGTATTTCTAACCTTGGCTAGATTCCATCGTAGTAACACTTGTTTTTTTATGACCTGTTGCTAGTGTAGTTGTTTGTTGTCAGTCGTCTTGTATTTATAGAAAAATCATATGAGTGTAAAGGGGTAAGTATTTCTATCGTTTTATTATGTGTATACAATAGTATTATTTCAATTTTTCAGCAATTCAGATTTCAAAAATGCATAACTTCAAGAGCTAGTTACAAAAAAACGATGTTTGGAGTACAAATATAACTGTATCTTCCGATCGAGTGATATCTTAAATTGTTTAATGGCTCACATATAAGATCCAGCTGATGAATGAGTATTAAATTTTCTACACATGTCAACTACCAGCGAGCAGCGGATCATCTGACTACGTATATCTTCTTTTGCAGAATATTCTGATTCCAAGCAGACCAAGAGAATACTGCGTGGAGGAAGCGCTGATAAAATTTTAGGAGCGCAAAAATGTCTGAGAAAACTTAGGAAGGGAAGTTTGTTGATCCACTGGGCGTGATTCGTTTCTTTCCGGAAGCTTTTGACCATGTGTATTATTTAATTAACTTCCAGAATGTTAATTTTTTTTAAAGTCATGAAATTATAGCATCACATTGAACATATCATATTGTTTGTTTTTATTATACGTATGAAAAAATAAAGAAAGCTAAACGTTAAGAAGCTGGGAAGCTAAGAGATCTGGGTACGAGTAATACACCCATATTCTTGTTTAAAATACTGTTCGAATGTGAACGAGAATATGGGTGATAGTATGGTCGCATGGTTTCGTCACATCTAATTATGCGTTTAATAGGCGGGCGTAGTCATCGTCACATAGTCAAGAACGTAGCGGACTAAAAGAACAACACAAAATTCACTAGGTATGACAATAATAAAACTTAAATCTAACGAACGACAACAAAAGGTTCACATGTCTCTCAGAATTAATTCCTTTTGGTACATGACACATGATTACACCGGAAATAATCCGAAACACCTAGCTGTTCACGCTATTAATCAAATAAATGTTAGTTTCTTAACAAACTGACCAGTATTAACATAAAACACCTGACATTTTATAAACAAGCTAATGGAATTGGTATAGCAACCAAGAAAATAAACTAATGCTTGATATTTCTTAAGTATTTTTAAGTATTTTTAGGTATCTTAGATATCACTAAGATCTTTATATGTATATTGGGAAAATTACAAAGTTTAGAGTGGGATGCCCCTAGAGAAAAGTTATTTTTATCTAGATCAAAAAATCCTATGGTTTTGACAGTTCGGATCACTGCACATTTAAATCGGCCGTTTACGATTTTCGGACATAGGTCAGAATTAAGTGTCATGTCGGGTTGTCGGTGCACTCACCGCGATGGGTCCCCGCATCTCGCACCAGGACCTCAACATCCACATCCCACCCTTAATCGCACCCGAAAAAGAGCAGGAGTTCAGATGCCCTGTCTGCAGATCGTTTTTTCATCTCTTTGCAATCCTTTTTTTTGCTTCATCAGAGTTGATAGTTCCGTTAGAGAACGGCAGTGTGAAAATTGCATATAGAAGTTAAACACGCAACCACTTCACCGACCATAGAAGACATCGAAGCCGCACCACAAGCTAACACCAGGACAGCGAAGTCAGCATTATCCCAGGCCAGCGACGGACACATGGAGACACCGGACACCAGAGGAGACCCATCGTCGTTACCAAGTGCTAGGCTAGCGTTTTTAGGGACAAAGTCAGGGCTCGTCGATGTAACAAATAATTCAATAAAGGTATTCTAGTTTGAGTCGTCAACGCGATCGGTTCTACACAGCAAAAAAAGTTGTTGAATATTACATCGAAACTGCTGCAACCAAGTCAATCAATCGGTTGTGTAATATCACATTGTACGATGTACATCGATTTTGCGAACAAAATTACATCCATTGATGTAATATTGTATCTGATTTTTGCTATTACATCATTATTTCATGCATCAGCTTGAATTACGTTGATCGATATTACATTTTTTTTTGCTGTGTAGTTTAGTTAATTTTTTTAAAATCCGAATTCTAATGTTAAAAATTTAATTTAGATATTAGAATATTTACATAGTTGAAGATGCTAATTTCAAATAACAGACTGTAGTGGTAATTTTCATACGATAGATGGAGTAGATGACACCCCTCACCATCCCTCTCCAAAGGGGGAGTTTGGTAAAGAGAGATGAAAAAACCGATTTGTACCTTCCTTAAAAGTTGTCCTAGCTCGCTATTCTAATATCTATATGCAATCTTCCTACTCCCGTACTCTAACGGAACTATCAACTCTATGCTTTCATCTACTCCATATATCGTATAAAAATTACCACTACAGTATGTTATTTGAAATTAGCATCTTCAACTATGTAAATCGTTGACTTCACGTAGAAGTAATTCTAAAACTAATAGTCAAAAAAAAATGTTTATTTTAAACATGCTTCTTATGTTTGAAAGAAACATACCTAATTTTATATATGTATATAAATATTATAAATGTTAAATAATATGTTTGAAAGAAACATATACTTAATTTTAAATTATTACTTGCATTTGAATGTATGCTTTCATCTACTCCATCTATCGTACACACTTAGAAAATAATACCGAAGTCGGTTTAATTTTCTACCGAACTACATCGGTTACCAACAACGAACCGAAGAATTCGTGTAAAAATATGTTGTAATGAAGACTGAACCGAAAAGTACGGTAAAGTAGCGATATTTACCAGTTCGGTACTTGAAAACCGAGAAAACTCGGTAAACTGAACCGAATATTCGCTAAACTTCCTCAAACGTCAAACTCACAACTTCGGTTCAACTTCACGACGGAAATTTTAACCGAAACTCGGTTTTCAGCTAAACCAAATATCGTCAGCTATTTTTTCTCGCGGGTGCGCGTTGTGTTTTTTTTTCGCAAGACGTGTTTTTTCGTTAGTGTCACACGGTGAATCGATTTGAAAATGGAAAAACTTCTGGAGGAACTGCATGTTTGATTGAATTCCATGTAGGAGGCATTATCACGACGTGTGAGAAGTTTTATGTTTCCCTCAAGGGGGTTAACCCTCTCTTTCCCCCCGCACAGGTGAGCCATAATTTTCCGGTTCGTCTCAAGTTTGTTGTCAATAGTTAGTACATACAGAGCATATTTATGCATTAAAACAACATCTGACAAATATAATATAAATCATGCATCTCATTAAAATAAAAAACTAGTTTTATTTCTGATTCGAAACATCGTAAGTTTTTGGATTTGAGCGCTGTCAAAAAGAACCGAATTCCGTGATTGCAACCGGTGAGTCGGTTTGTTTGACAGCGTTCGGTAATACTTGGGTAAACCGATGTTCGGTTATTCCTACTTGAATTGACTTTTTGTCAACCGAGTTTTTTCGGTTAGTTTGACAGGTTGTGGGAAAAGAAACTTTAACGAACACTCGGTTGTTTCTTTTTGAACCGAACAGACTACCGAGCGTTCAGCAGATAAAAACTCGGTTGAAATTGAACCGAGTTCGGTACTATTTTCTAAGTGTGATATAAAAATTACCACTACAGTCTGTTATTTGAAATTAGCATCTTCAACTATATTTATTTTTGTTCGCATAGTTGTCAAACCAAACAAAAATATTCACGTTTATTTTCAACACGAATATTTTTAAAATAAACGTAATATTATTTTTATTTTAAACATTAATATCACATGACTTCAAACATGGAACACGAAGCTGACATTTTTTTTTCTTGCCGTGCTGCTGGTGGGTACAGCGGCAATTATACCTAACCTTCCAAACCCGGTTCCACTTTCAACTCATTCCCTAAAGCGACGTCTGTGTTGGCTTTTCCTTTCGTGCGCGGCAAGAAGTTTCCCCTTTCAGTTCATCGCGAGCTCTCACGATCGACGGACAAAAGTTTCGGACGGGCGAGAATCGCAGTCAGTTGGGGAAGAAGCTTCATGTGAATGTATTGCTAGCTGCTATAAATGACGTAATGTTTTTGTGTTCGCACTAGTAGCAGCAGCAGCAGCAGAAGTTAGTGTGCAAAAAGGGTGGAAAGAAAGGAAAAATTTACCAGGAGATTTTCCCTGTGCACTGGGATTGGAATTTCTGTTCGGTCGGGAGTGTTTTGCAGTCCGAAAATTGCCAGAAAATAGTGTTCCAAATTGTGCCCCATTGGAAGTGGCTAGTATATTGTGAGTTGGAAAAGAGCAGTGAGCTGAGTGCATTGTGAGGAATAAGTGAAATAAAAGGAAGGTTGGTCTGCTACTGGCTGGAAGACCCCGACCAGAGCAACTGTGCCGAGCCAGTTGGGAAAGGAATGAAGAAATTTGAAAAAGAAAATGGTTGATAATTTTGAGTGCGCTGGTTATACTTTTTACTCCAAGTTCGATTCGGGAAATCTCGGCAGAGTTGAGCTGGTTCGATGCTGTGAAGGTAGGTTGATCAGCTGAAAAAGATTGCATCTCCCAGCAGTGCTTTGTTTTGGGTGTTGTGTTCTTTTGCCCCTTCTTGGTGGCAGTCCGTTGGATAGTAGCGATCACTGTAGTAATAACAACAATAAGAAGAGGTGAAGTGTCACAAAGTTTATTTTTTCCTCTCATCATTCTTTTGGCCCACTCTGGCCTTGCACTGGTGTTGGTGTGGGGGAAGGGATGGGGACAGTTGGGTTGGGTGGGTGCAAATTTTAGCAAAGCCCGTCGATTTGGTAAGTGCTATCTAAACAGAACCAAGTAGGTACTAAAGTTTTGCCAGAATTAATAACTTAAATTTCTCTCAAACAAATTATACCAAATGACAGAGGAACCATTCTTCTACCATTTGGTATAGTTTGTTTGCATTATTTAGCTTTTTTGTTTACAGAAGCGAATCAGTCCGGATTTGTGTTTGTTACTTTTTATGTTTTACTCAAATACTGTTTCTAAAATTTCGTCTAAGTATCAGTAAAACGTTGACTTCAATGATTTTCCGCAAATAAAAAGCTTTTCTCAGATGTTGATTTTAAGAAAATCCTTCAGAAACAACATTCTCAGAATGTTCTGACTGTTTTTTTTTTTGTATTCGTGTCCGAGTTTCTTAAAATTAACCACTTCATTCGAGCAGCCAAAATGGTGACTATTAATAGATGACGAGCGTTATGATTTACTTGGTAATCAAACCATGCTTCATTTATTTTTGATTTCCTTTCCAACCCTGTCAGGAATTTTTCAGGAAAACGACTGGAAAATGAGGGAAATTATTTTTCATCACTGAGTCAACACCCTGATTGTTCTTAAGAACGGCTTGTTGGGCCGCCCCAACCCTTTGTCTTGCCGGAGGACCATCGTGTACAGCTTTGTTTAGAGTGCCACTATGGTACGATGACGATGATCAGCCGCCCCTCAATTGATTACCCGATTTTTCCTATGATTACTCGTACCCCAGATGGCACCGGGGAGAGGTAGGGTAGGAGTTACTGGACATTTTGATGGTTTGGTTATCACTGAAATTAAATACATTCAAAATTACCATATTCACAATGCCGTATTTTCGTAACTAACGCAACACCGTTTGCAAACCACCGTTGATGACGTTGCGTTACTTACCTTACCAATCAGGCTAAGGCCTTGTTGTCCTCTGCTGTCCGAAGAAGTCGTCTCCACTCTTCTCGATCCATGGCCACACTTCGCCAGCCTCGTAGTCTGCGAAGGGTCCGCAGGTCGCCTTCTACTTGGTCGGTCCACCTTACCCGCTGCGCGCCTCTTCTTATTGTTTCTGTTGGGTCGCTTTCTAGAACCATTTTCACTGGGTCGTCGTGCGGCATTCTTACGACGTGCCCAGCCCACCGTAGTCGCCCAATTTGTGCAATGTGGACGATGGATGGTTCTCTCAGCAGCTGGTGCAATTCGTGGTTCAGTCGCCTCCTCCCCGTTCCGTCATCCATCTGCATTCCACCGTAGATGGTGTTGGTCCTTCACGAGCATAGTCCAGGTCTCGTAGCCGTAGAGGACCACCGACCTAATCATCGTCTTGTAGACAGTCAACTTCGTGCGGCGGTGAATTTTATTCGACCGGAGCGTCCTCCGGAGTCCAAAGTAGGCACGATTCCCTGCCATAATGCGTCTTTGAATTTCTCTGTTGGTATCATTATCGGCGGTCACCAGTGAGCCCAAATACACGAACTCATCGACCACCTCGATTTCATCACCGTCAATCGGTGGGGACTCGGGGTGGGAGGCTAACATTGTCTTCCCTAGAACCTCTTCCTTTCATGTATTTTGTCTTTGATGCGTTGATGGCAAATCCAATCCGTCTAGCTTCAGCCTTCAGTCTAATGTACGTTTCCGCCATCGTCTCAAAGTTCCGTGCCATGACGTCAATGTCATCGGCGAAGCCAAGAAGCTGGATGGACTTCCTGTATATCGTGCCACTCGTGTCTATCGCAGCTCTTCTGATCACACCTTCTAACGCGATGTTGAATAGCAGACACGAAAGTCCATCACCTTGCCGTAGCCCCCTTCGAGATTCAAAGGGACTCGAGAGTATCCCCGATACTCGAACAACGCACATCACTCGATCCATCGTCGCCTTGACCAATCGCGTCAGTTTATCCGGAAATCCGTACTCGTGCATAATCTGCCATAGCTGATCACGATCGATTGTGTCCTATGCGGATTTGAAATCGATGAACAAATGATGTGTGTGTGTACGTTTTATTCGCGGCATTTCTGCAGAACCTGCCGAATCGCGAAAATGTGGTCCGTGGTAGCGCGGGCACCCATGAATCCCGCCTGGTATTGCCCCACGAACTCTCTTGCGAATGGTGACAGGCGGCGGCATATAATTTGGGGGATTACTTTGTAGGCGACGCTCAGCAGTGTGATCGCGCGGTAGTTGCAGCAATCCAACTTGTCGCCTTTTTGTAGATTGGGCATACGACACCTTCCATCCACTCCTCCGGTAAAATCTCCTCCTCCCAAATCTTGGCAATTACCCAGTGCGGCGCTCTAGCCGTATTTTAATAGCTCACTTGGTAGTTGATCTACACCAGTTGCTTTGTTGTTTTTCAGCCGACCGGTAGCCTGTCGTCTTCTGCGGGTGCTCCAAGGTTTGCTGCCGTGCCATCTTCGTTTTCTGCTGCATCACCGTTAAGGTGCTCGTCATAGTACTGCTTCCACCTCTCAATCACCTCACACTCGTTCGTGAGAAGGTTACCGGTCAAGCCCTTGCACATATCAGCTTACGGCACGTAGCCTTTGCGCGAACTATTTAGCTTCTCGTAGAACTTCCGTGTGTCGTTTACATGGTACAGATTTTCTATCGCCACGAGATCTCGGTCTTCCTGCTGACGCTTCTTCCTTCGGAAAACCGAGTTTTGTCTGTTCCGCGCTTGTCTGTATCGCTCCACATTCAATCTCGTGCGGTGTTGCAGCATTCTCGCCCGTGCTGCATTCTTCTCCTCTACTAACAGTTTGCATTCGCCGTCAAACCAGTCATTTCGTTGGTCCGGGATTGCAGTACCTAGTGCCACTGCAGCAGAACTACCTATGGCGGAATGGATGTCCCTCCAGCCATCTTCAAAAGAAGCTGCGCCAAGCTGCTCTTCCGTGGGTAGTGCAACTTCCAGCTACTGCGCGTAGTTCTGGGCAACTCCGGCGTCCCGTAGTTGCTCAATGTTGGGTCGCGGCGTTCGACTTCGACGGGAGTTATGCACCGTCGAGTGTTTTGAGCGCATGCATACTGCAACTAGGTAGTGGTCCGAATCTATGTTCGCACTGCGGTACGTGTGGACGTTGATAATGTCGGAGAAGAATTTCCCGTCGATTAGAACGTGATCGATTTGGTTTTATGTGTGGTGGTCAGGTGATCTCCAGGTGGCTTTGTGGATATCCTTGCGGGGGAAAAAGGTACTTCGAACTACCAACCACCGAGATGCTGCAAAGTTCACGCATCGTTGGCCGTTGTCGTTCGATACGGCATGCAGGCTGTTTGGCCCGATTGCCGGTCTATACATTGTCTCCCGTCCTACCTGAGCGTTCATGTCGCCTATGACGATTTTGACGTCCCGTTGCGAGCAACCGTCGTACACCTGCTCCAGCTGCGCATAGAACGCTTCTTTCTTGTCGTCGGGTCTCCCTTCATGTAGGCAGTGCACGTTGATGATGCTGTAGTGGAAGAAATGGCCCTTAATCCTCAACTTGCACATCCTCGTGTTGATCGGCTGCCAACCAATCACGCGTTGGCGCATCTTACCCAACACTACAAAGCCGGTTCCCAGCTCGTTGGTGGTGCCACAGCTCTGGTAGAAAGTAGCTGTTCGATGCCCGCTTTTCCATACCTTTTGTCCCGTCCAGCAAAGTTCCTGCAGTGCTACGACTTCGAAGTTGCGTGGTTGAAGTTCGTCATAGATTAATCTATCGCAACCCGGGAAGCCGAACGATTTGCAGTTCCATGTTCCGAGTTTCCAATCGTAGTCCTTTTTTCGTCGCGTAGGTCTCTGCCGATTGTTCCGATCCGTATTTCTTTCTTCAGTATTTGCAACTTTATCTTTTTTCCAGGGTGGCTTGTTGGGCCTACCCCACATCCCTGTCTCGCCGAGGGAATCGTGCACAGCTCTGTTATAACCCAGGATTCTGCATTGCGTTTGAAATTTGTATGGAAACCTAGTTTTTTGCATTTGCATCCCTAGGGACCACAATTTTGCTTGAACCATGCGACTAATCATGTTCAAACATATATAGCCCAGAAAGTATCTAACAACTTTGCAGACGAAAGTACGGTGCTAGAATGTACCTATCTAAATAAGTTATAGCCGTTCAAATATGTATGGTTTGAATTAAATGCCAAAAATCACTTTTCCTGCCAACACTGCTGGTCAGATAATCCTCCTTATTCTGCGAGTCACGTGACTCTCTCTCACCGGTGAGGTGACAATTGTCACCTCGTGTGAGGTGACTCTCCATGCAAATCAAATGGAGAGTCACCTCACACGAGGTGACTATTGTCACCTCACCGGTGAGAGAGAGTCACGTGACTCGCAGAATAGGGGGAATAACTTCGGAGTATCTCATCTCATCGACTGAATTATTGAATTATTCAAAAACAATCGATCTATCTCATATGCGAAGTTGGAGAAGGGGGGGGGGGGGTGTTAGGATCCCACCCCTTCCCCCGCTACCTTCACTCATATCAATCGAAGTAAAGATGAAAACTGATATAACGTCGGAATTTCTTATCTTATTAATTTGGTATGTTCAGAAGAATTATTCAAAAATAATTGCAAAGCATAGTTTAGGAGAGGGAGGGGGGGTGGTGCTTTTACCCCCGCTCACTTGACTCATATCAATGGAAGTAGAGCTTCAAATTGAAATAACTTCGGTGTTTCTCATCTGTCGAGTTGGTATGTCCAGAGATGTTTTCTTCAAAAATATTTGCTCAATCTAATTGGCGAAGAGAGGGGGGCAGGCATGGAAAATCATTTGCATTCATTTCGTGCATTCATTTACAATCATTTGCTTCTAACTTTTGTCATCAACAGCATTTCGCAAAATAATGTATATAGCTTTTGTAGGTTTTGTTATTAGCTACAACTTTTGTTAACAAGTCAAATCCGTATCTCTGATGCATGACGAACCAGAGCGAACAGAAACCACTTCTGTTTTTCAGTGAATGTATTTTACATTCACTGAAAAACAGTAACAAGTTCTGCCCGCTCTAGTTCGTGATGCATAAAATATACAGATTTGAGTTATGAGCAAAACTTGTAGCTAATAACAAAACCTTCAAAAGCTCAATACATCATTTTGCGGAATGCTGTTGATGAAAAAAGTTAGAGGCAAATGTATGATATGAATGCAAATGATTTTCCATGCCTGGAGGGGGGGGGGGGCTTACTGTATCCCCTCCAACCCTCCCTTATATCAGTGAAAGTAAAGTTACAGACTGAAATATTTCGGATTTTTCTCGAGTTAGGTATGTTCGGATGGGTTATCCAAAGACGATTGCTCAATCTCATAGGAACGAACAGTTTGAAAGAGGGTAACCCCCTCCCCCTACCCTTCTCTTTTGGTGTAATATACAATGTAAGATATTTGCACACAAATATCATAGGATTATAATGATTATATTTCAGTTTAATATATTTTACGATTTCTTATAGGGTACTCTTTTCGATGTTGCTATTGTTATTGAAGGAGTTATTTGTTATTGTTTGAAATTAGCTTCACCCCTCGTTCAGCCACACGCCGCTTAAGAGTGAGCAATTGTTTTTGAGTAATTCATCTGAAAATTGATTGAGCCGTTGCTTCCATTGATATTTATGAGTGAAGGGTCGAGGAGGAGGGTAAACTACTACCCCCCCCCCCCCCCCCCCCACGGCCTCTTCTCCATCTACGCATAAGAGATAAAACTATTGTTTTTTGAATAATTCATCTGTACATACCAAATGGAAAAGATGTGAAACACCGAAATTATTTCAGTTTGAAATCTGACTTCCCTTGTTACACCGGCAGTGTTGGCAGGAAAAGTGATTTTTGGCATTTAATTCGAAACAACAATCTTTGAACAACTATAACTTATTTTATTCTAGCACCGTACATCCTTTGGCATCATGAACTATACTTAAACGTGGTTAGTGGCATGGTTCAAGCTAATTTGTGGTCCCTATGAATGAAAATTAAAAAAAGTATGTTTTCTCATACTAATTTCCATACAAATTTCAAACCCAATGCAGAAATCCGGGTTAAAAGCAATCATTCCCAAATTTTGCACAGTTGTTTGGGACCCCAAATGGAACAAAAAAAAAAAACATTGTTCTGAAAAAATGATCATGATGCCCACTCTAATATACATACTTTGGAAAAAAAAACACTTATAATGACAATGGTAACTGACAAACGTAAAGACATCGACAAAGACAATGGCACTGGCTGACACTGATTCTCAAAAAATTTCAAGAAGATTATTATTAATAAGATATTGCAAAATTTCACACAATTTAGGCCATTATTTAATATGGGACATTTTCACTCAACTTTAGTTGTTTATCTTCGTGATGCAAATGTATTTACACCAAAAAGTTACCACACACACAACCTGAAAATAACTTAATTTTAATAAACATAATCTCAAAATTTGAGGATTACTAATCGTACAATAAATTTTTTGAATAAGGACTGCTCATTAAAGAAAGTGGACACCTGTTTATCAATGGTTTAGGGTTAAAACGTAACGAAAAATTGTGAATTTTCGCTCAGTGTGTAAAAACACTGTTTATTCTGGCAACACACCTGAAAAATAAAAAATAAATAAATGTGAGAAATTTCGAACGATATTTTTGATCGATTTAAACGTTCGCATAAACGCGAACCATAACTTGACCTTACCGATAATAATTATAAATTGTTTATAATTCCTCCTAAACTTTAACTGAAATGATTATGGAACTTTACATGAACGTTTGTGTGATAAAGTCTTAACCTTATGTATTATTGTTTTTTGAAAGCAGTCCTCACAAATAATGGGTTGTTAAGAACCATTACCATTCAAAATTCTTGTTTTCTCCATACATTTTCGAAAAGAGAACTATATTAGAACGTTTTTACTTATGGTTTGAGAACATTAATGGTTATGGTTATGATAGTCAGTAAGGTCCATTTATGGTTTTGTATTATCGCTCAACTTTACGTGGAATATATCGTGAATTGGTAATCAGTAATTTACAGGCAACCAATTCGCGGTATATTCCACATAAAGTTGATCGATGTTACAAAACTATTCATGGACCTTACTGACTACCATAACCATAACCATTAATGTTCTCAAACCATAAGTTAAAAGGTTCTAATATAGTCCTCCTCCACTGCTTGCAGCCCTGATTGTAATCCCATAGAAAACCTATGGGGAATCTTGGCTGGAATGTTTTACGCAAACGGACGTCAGTTTAACAGCATTTCCAGTCTTAAAATTGTATACGTGGAAATAATTAAACATTATCCATATAGACACTATGAATCTGTTTGGATAAATTTCGATACTACAGACTTTATCCAGAACGATTTGGAGAACTTAAAATATCTGGTATACATGGCAATAGTTTATGCATGATCCACGCAGACACTGTGCATCTGTCTGAAGATATTTCGATACTAAAGACATTGTCCCAATCTCGGTTAATCTAGTAGATCAAATTATCTGAACTCTAGGACGATTTGAAGAATCTTGAACATCTGGATTACTCGGAAATAGCATTATTGCAGTCTTGGTTGATCTAGTAGAACAAATCAACTGATGTCCTGGACGATTTGGAAAACCTATAATTTCCGGTATACATAGTAATAAGTCGTGCATGATACGCAAAGTCACATATATACGATTCGGTTATGATTTGACAACGAAAAAATGCTAGGTTCATATTAGAATAAAAAAAAATCATGAAAATGTCTCACCATTGGACAGACCCAGAGAGGAATATTATTTGTAATTTCTCGATTATGTGCAGGCTGTTTGGTTTGAATCGGTAAAAATTGAGAAAACAAGAGCCAAATTAACTACAACATTTAGGACAGCAAAATACGTCAGAGACGCAAAGGTTAATTTTCAAAAAAGTTTCATTTCAAATGAAAATGCATTTTTTTTTTAATAATGTTTCGTCAAATCTAGGCCGGTATTATTCAATAGAATCTCAACATGTAAGGGTGTTTTATTATGTTTAGTAATTACTCAGAATTTATACTATACATAAATAACTGAAGATGATACATTGTTATTTTTTAGGTTACAAACGATACTCCTTTAGCTCAGTAGGTAGCCTACAAAGCAACTCCATGCTGGAGGCGACTGAGTTCGTCCGGTCTATTAATTTTTCGGGTTGGAAAATTTCTCTATTTTCTTGGACATAGGATGGTACAGGCATAGAAAGCTCCCAATTAAAATGTGAAGGTTCTTCAAAGAACACTAGGTTGAGAGCAGATTAAAATCTAATATGCTATACATATAACAATAAGCTTGAAATGCCATGTAGCTCCTACCTAGTATACAAATGGTATTTTTTAGGTAATGAAAACAGTTTTTTTTGTCGCGGATTAGTATTTGAAGTCGCGGATTTCTTTTATAAAATCTTGTAACAGCCCTGGATGTGACATCCGATTTTTTCCGATAGTTTATTTAAATTTTCGCCCCAAGTTTCTCAATTCGTGTCTTGGAAGTTTCCCGGAGGTTTTTACAGCTTTTCTCGAACTTCATTTAGAAGCTTATTTAAACATTCCCCAGAGTTTTCTTCCGGAATTTTTCGATCATAGTTCAAAAGCTAAAATGTTGCTTTAATTAACGGCTTTCTCAGTCTTAAAACAATGCAACGACTACGGGGGGAGAGGTAGCTCATCGATTCTTCCGGTTCGCCTCCTAGCATCGTGCTATAAGGTACCAGGCGATAACCAGGGTAGTTGATCGATAGCTCGATGACGTCATTTCGTTGGCGTCTGCAATGGGAAATTCTCATAGCATGCGTTGACGATGGAACGTTGTCGAGTTGTTGAATAGCAACTATCGTGGTAACTCACCGATTACCTGTCGATCTGCCAAATTTGGAAAGACGTCTGCATTGAATTGTCTCATATAATAATATTCCGCCCACTATATCACAAGAAAATGCGAGTAGCTGAGTGGAATGGAGATAAGTTAAGCATTGGGTACAGGACCAAGTCTCCCCTGGGTGGTGCCAAAAGATGAGCGCAATAGAATCATCAAGTTGCCATAAGGCACGGAATGAGACTATTGCATGGCTGGGTAGTCAAAGTCTTCCATTCGTTAGTCATTTCAGGTGGATTAGAACAGGTTTAGGTTTAGGGTGGGCGTTGGCCAGATTTGGATTTTTCAGATGTAATCCTGGATAGGACCATAGAGGTAACTCTAAGACTAGTAGGTCTCGAAGAAACGTGCTCAACTTTTTGGCTCAGCTCTGGTACTCTCTTCGGTCCCAAGCTAATCGATTCACCCCTCGAAACATAGGAAAATCCACTAACCCCTCATTTTATCTGTCAAACTTTCATAGCGAATCAAAACAAACATAGTGTAGTACTAGAATTTCCACTAGAATGGGGTACGTTAATCGTTTGCTTGGGACCAATAGGCTAGTCAAGTAGTGAGCCAATTGAAAATCGTTAGTTTCGTATTGATTGTTGATAGGACCCTGTCATTGATCGTCGCGTGAAAGTGGAACTTAATGAAGGCCTAAGTACTTTTTCGTAGTTTTTAGTTTTCGGATTTGAAAGATCGTCGGTTACAGTGGCCTGCTTACTGAGCAGAAAAACGCGGTCCCAGGTCCTTACATATCAAAGAGATTTATGGTAAAATCGCTTGTGTATCGTGTATTTTGCGAAACTCGTTGTTGTCGTTGGTTCCGGGTTTGAATGGATACACAAATTTGAGCAACGGTATTATGTGATATTAGGGGCTCGGTGGCCTTAGAGCAACCGTTTTTGCTTACTGAGCAGAACATCATGAGTCTAATCTCAGGCCCATCCACATTCAAGATTCGTCAATCGTTTTATTTGTTAATATGGTAATAACAGCAACTCGGTGATTAACGTTTTTGCTTACTAAGCAGAAGACCGTGGGTTTAGTCCCAAGTTCCTTCGCGTTATATGATCGTTAGGACATCAATTCAGCTTATCGTTTACCAAAACGAACCCTGCTGCAAACCCAACCCTCTCCAACATCCCAGTGATTCCTCGTGGAAGTGCAGAGGTGTTCTCGGCTTCCATCAAAGCGAGTGTCATGTCAACACAATCCTTCCCATTCCTTTCTTGACCTGTGTTCGGGCGCGGCCGGCGCTGGTATTGCCTAATTTAAGATCACCAGTTTTTGCACATTGAGGATGATTGCTAGTCCCAAGCATCGTCTATTGGTTCTCTGTGTAATTACAGCTGATCTGGCAGTAACAGAGAAGCAACCGTGGGCGGTCAATCAAGCTCAAGCTCAAGCTTAAAACAATGCAACGACTACGATGTAATCTGCCCGACATTTCGGTAATAGATTGTGGCTTTTTTCAATGGAAAATATTGTTTGTTATTATTGTCAATAGCTTTCTCGTTGTTGTGGTTGATTTTCCATATTTTGGTTTCATTTAATGATATTTAATTGAAAAAAACACTACTTGGTCACAATTTTGATCACCACTTAAGGACAACGATAATTTTGAAAATTAAATTAAAAAATTAAAGATTATTTTAAGACTGAGAAAGCCTTCTCAAATCCCAGTCGTCACCATCGTTAAAATGTTCGCTTTCAAAAACGGCAAAAATATAAAATTAAAAAATAGTAAATACCGATAAATACCGATTTTTAAATACATTCGATACCGATAAGCTTTCAAACAATCTGGCAACGCTGCTATACACTTCCCGGGAAGCAAATTTTTCAACGCTGAGCAGAGGACAGATGTGCCTGATGATGTGCGATACATCCGAACCTAAAAATTTGGAAAAATGGTTTTGGTGTGGCAAGCCATTTCCTGCTGCGGCTTGAAGAGTTCTTCGTATTTCACAACGGGCACAATCAATGGTGAAAATTACAGAAAAGAATGTATCAAAAAACGGCTTCTACCCATCTGCCGAAATCATACGGATCCTCCATTGTTTTGGCCGGATCTGGCATCTGCTCACTATGCGTTTAAGATGCTCAAGAAGGAAAAAGTCCCCCAAACTGCCCTGAACTGCGTCCTATCGAAAGATACTGGGCAATAATTAAACGGCATCTTAAGAAAGATGGAAAAGAAGCAAGCTCTGTTGACTGCTTCAAGAAAATTTGGTCTGCAACACAAGAAGAAAAAAAATTAAGAAGAAAGTTGTGCAGAATTTAATGGGCGGTATCAAGAGAAAAGTACGAGCGTTCTTCAGAAATGAGAAGTAAACATTCAAACTCACATGAAATCGGTCATATGTATGTTGATTTTCATTTATATAAAGTAAACTTATGAATTTGTTCGAAAATAAATATTTTCCTTTGAGAAACAGGTGTCTACTCTCATTAATGAACAGTACTTAGGTATGGGAATTTACGTATTCTTGGCAACCTAAGCAGCGACCATCTTTCTATAGCCTTTTTCTCTAAGGAACACACGCATATGCAGTATTGGTTTGTTTACAATCTTTTGCTGCCAGCTGCTCTAACAATTTCAGTCGAAAGAATTGTTAAAAATTGTTTTGAAACGCTTCTACAAAGCTCCAATCTTCTCGAGTGAGAGCGACTATTGTGGGCAACATCTTTTGATTCGGCAACTTTTCTATTTCAGCTGCGTGTTAAATTACCGTCTCAATTTGGGTTGCCGAAATAGTCTGTCATGCCGAAGCCGTCATTTCGCCTATATAGTTTTTCCAGAACGTTTGAATTTTTTGCTTTAGAATTAGATAATATTAGTTTTTTTTATTAAATTTTAATTACCGTATTTTTTCATAAACTTTCAACTTTGTGACCAATTCCTGTGAAATGTTGTTATTATATTCAGCAGTGTTTAAATCATTTATGGACCACTTTTTCAGGGAGGGACATCCAATATTACGTGTAATTCTGAGGAACGATCGCAATTCGGTTATTTCGCTTAAAAAGTATTTAAAATGTCATAACTATTGATTAACAAATAACAGAGATACAATGTGTTTTTATGACTATAAGAATTACGGTGACTTTATTGTCCTGACACGCACTGTTTGAGGTGAATCTAATTAAGCTACATCCAACAGAATTGCTGAAACCTTCCTAAGAACCAATTAGCAATGATAAATATCATTTCGAGCAAGAATGTCTCAATACACTTTAGATTGTACGTTGTACCTTCCTTAGTGTGTATCACTTTCAGAAGTTTTTGTTTGGTGGTGCCAAATTGTTGCATGTTCCAAACGCAAATGTCATAAAAAAAAGAGTTGCGGTTATATACCAAGACAAGACTTTCGGTTGCTGCTGCTTTTGTAAATGTAGGTGAAACCGATAAACCGCGTGTGGTTTATTGGGCTCTTTGTAGGTGACTTCCAAGCCAGGTCATGTAATACTAGCAGGGAGTCGTTCCCGTTCGATGGCTTTATCGTTCTGTGGTTTATTACGATTGCTTCCAAGATCTGTTATTTTTGATTAGCGTCTGGCTGTAGATCTTATCGCACAATATCGATACAACCTAGTTCTTGCAGCTTTTTTTGTTTTTCGGTTTGTTAGCATGCTACCAGTGAACGTGGGGTGGAAAAATGGCAAATTCGCCTAGCAGTGCATTCAGATAGTGTTCTTGGAATATTTTCGTCCTCTAATTGCTGAATTTTTCTTACTGAAAGGAGTCCCGAAAACATTCCTTTGTGAACCCTTTTTTTTTGCAACAATACAAATCGACACGCTCGTTCCATATTTCACCTAGAGCATTGCAAAGAAAGCAAAACAGCTGGCTGGGAGGAAGCAAACACAAAAATCGAAACAGCAAAAACAAAAAAGTAAAACTATTCTCCCATTCTCTTTTTTCAGGACTGAATATAATTGGTAGCAATGTTAGCAGCAGCGTTGCAAGTGGCAGTCTATCGCTATCTACACCATGCACCGTTCCCGGTGGGTCGCTATCTCCGGGGGCTACCACCCTGCTGCAGGGTCCGCCTCCACCGCCTCCGACCTCCGTCCTGATGTTGAGCAATGCCGCCGTCGCCGGAGGGGGCAGCTCACCTTCCGCGGTGCTATCATCAGTTGCTACTACTGTCCAACAGCCGTTGTCTCCACAGTCTGGCCCGGTAGGCACTGCAACAACGGCTGGTGGCGTCTCCCCGGAGTTGCACCACCAGTTGCTTTCCCACCAGCCACACCACCACTCGGCAACGTTCGTCGAGGTGGAGTTCAATCTTTGGACGCGACCCGATTGTGCCGGAACGCCCTACGAAAATCAGAACAGAACATGGTTCTATTTCGCCGTGACGGGTGAGTTTTACTCTATTCCCAGACTTCCTACCAATAAATGCATCTATGTTGGTTATTTGCTTGATTTTCTCGTTTCCACTTGTAGGCGGACGGCCGAATCAGATTGTCAAGTTTAATGTGATGAATTTGAACAAACAGGCAAAACTGTTCAGCCAAGGTATGCATCCTGTAATGAAAGTCGGCCCGGGAGGCCGATGGGAACGGATCAAGGATAAACCGTCGTACTCGGTGAGTTTTTCGGTTGCAATTGGTACTTAGGTTTATCTTTCGGCGTTTGCAAAAGGTCAATTACCTGAGGTTATTGACTGAGGTAAAAGTTACTGTGCATAAACTGCTTAGACCAGTTTTGAGATGTTTTAACCGGCTTTCCCCCCACACGAAATTTAAATTTGTGTAGAGTGTAGACACTCGCCAATTGCAAAATCGCGGGTAACATTTGAAAAGGGCGTATCAGCTTTTGTTGAGAAAACTTGTAATGCCCTTTCCGCGCGAATCGAAGCTTGCTTATGCAAACAAACAGCACACCATCGGGGAAACTCTCGCTTCGCCCTCGCTAGTGTTGTTGGTTTGCCCTTTTCAAATGTTAGGTTAATAGTCACACCTTTTACGTGTTAATGACATAAAATAAAAAAAATGAAATAAAATTTTGCTGTTATTTTGAATACTCCAGTTGATGTCATTTTGGTTGAGTTAACGGTTAACACAACAAAATTGAGAGCAAAATTTTACACTGTTGAATCATACGGAAAACTAACCTTGCTTTCAACGAAATCAATTTGACAGGGTGTCGACTACCTGGAAAAACCTGGAAAGTCAGGGAATGTCAGGGAATTTTAATGTAGGTCAGGGAAAAAAATAATGTTGATCACATTGCAAAAAATCATGTGTGGGACACATAAAACAATCTTTGAAATTTTATCAGTGCATGACGTCAAAGTTTTTGGGAAGATCCCGGGCATCAGATCTACTCGCTGCGTTTATGGACGCCCTTGCCGGTATTTCTTCGAACAAGTTGCTGCAAGTGTCCATGGATGGGCCCAATGTGAATTGAAGCTAGAGGTACAAAAAGGTGGCGAGAAGCTGATAGATCTGGGAAGCTGTGGGCTGTATATTTTGCATAATACATTCAAGGATAGTGTTCGCAGGATTAGTTGGGATGTTGTCAAATATTTGCGTGGTATCTACAATATCTTCAAAGATGTACCAGCAAGATCTACCATATTCCCGCTAAAGTTTTGCGGTCACCGATGGTTGGAAAATAGTGCTGCTGTTCAGAGGGCAATCAAAATTACTCCGCAAATACGAAAATTTATTCAAGGCGTCCAGAAAGACAAAATTGAACCAACGTAAGCTTCCTACCAAGATGTTAAAAACTGTTTGAATGTCTCGCTGCTGATGGCTAATAGTACGTTCAGACTACAGATTTATAACATGTTATAGCACTATCTTGATGGTGGTTTCTGTGTTGCTATATTTGACAAACGTTATAACATGTTATAACTCTGTAGTCTGAACGTGGTATTAAGCTAGCTTTCTTTAAATCAGTTGCTGTCGAAGTTGAGCCATTTCAATGCGAATTTCAGATGGACAACCCTATGGTGCCTTTTTTGTGCAACGCAATGTCTCAATGGTTAGAGGCGTTATGGAAAGGTTCATTAATATTAACCATCTGAACGGTGTACATTCTGAACGACGTCTCGACTGTAGCATAATGCAACTTCATATGGATGTTGTAGAATTTGCTTCTTCTAGGGCTAATTATTCGGACATGATTCTTATGCTCGGTGATTTCAATCAACCTGGGCTTATCTGGTCGCACTCAGGTCAGGGATTTGCATATCCAGATCCAAAAGCATCTGTTACTACTCCGGCCAGCCGCTTGCTTGTGGACGGTACTGGTTTTCATGGATTGAGGCAGATAAATCTAGTTCCCAACTTTCAGTCTCATTTCCTAGACTTGGTGTTCGTTAGTGAAAATTCACTTCCTGACTACCGTTACTGAGGCGCATGATGTCATCGTTCCTCTTGACAACTTCCATCCTGCTTTGGATATTTCTATCGCAAATAGATCTCAACTTCACTTTGATGAAACTTCGATTGTCTATCGTCTCAACTTCCGGAAGACTGATTTACGTTTGCTGCGACGTTCCTTGTCCGAGATAGACTGGAACGAATTGAACGAATTCAACGTGGTATCCGACCAATTCAATTTTGGCATCACTTCATCCAGATTTCGTAATCGCTTAATGTCGGGCAATTTTAATGTATGACTACTTTTAGCTTTAAGTGTTTTATTAAGACTTTAAAGTCAGATGGACTAATAATAAATAATAATAACAATATTGCACATTTGATCAATATGATCGCAAAAACGGAACGACTGGACGTTTTTTGGCACAGGTTATTGGTCGGCGTATTCAGAACTATTGTTGGTTGTGAAAATGATTTGCTGCTTATCGCATGGCAACGCCAATGCAGAGTGAGGTTTTTCGGTAAATGCAGAATATCTTTGAAAACATGAGGGAAGAGTCAAGGCCCAAGCGCAATGACAGCGGAACGGCAGTGGAAGCGGAAAAGCCCGATCTGAGTAAGCCTATTTGTCGGATTGAAAACTAGTTAAGGCCGGCGCACAATAGATACGTTTTCGGGTTTTTTGACAGATAATGCATGGGCTAACTGTCAAAAAACCTGAAAACGTATCTATTGTGCGCCGGCCTTTAGAATCAAATCGAGTGCGGTTAGGCATCTTGATGTCATTTGTGACACCGTTTCCGTTCCGCTTCCGCCCACATTGCGTTTGGGCCTTCAGTCGTAGTGCAACGTCAGATCTATGATGGTGTTACTCATGCAAGCGGGTTCGAAAACTTACAAATTTTGAATGAAATTATTCAGCGAGTTCGAAAAATCGCATTCGCTTTCCATGTAGACAAGGATCGTCGTTTGCAGGAGAAAAGTGTTCATGATAAACATTTTTAAAAGTAATCCGAAAATTAACTCATATTCAACTTGCAATTTCTCGTTGTAATGTGAACTCACTGAGAGAATAAAATGTTAATGATAATTAAACTTAAATTATTTTACCATATCTGCGGTTGTCATATGGAGTTCTAGAGAGTACGAAACTGACTAATGCCTTTTTTTTTTTTTTGTATTTATTTTACAATAATTTATATGTAAAGATAAAGGATCGTCTACGGGTTGATTTTTATTTGGCTGTGAAATTATGAACACAAATTGAGAGCTGCGTCCATTATTTGATCTTTTGTGGTACCCCTTACTTAGTAATGAATAGGGAGTCTAGTTGTGAGCAGTAGTTATTCATTATTATATTATAATATGTATTTAAAGCCCTAGGTCTATTCACATCCTTCGTAGGTAGTCGGTCATATGGTCTGTAAAAATTGTATTAGTATCAAGTTCTGTTGTAAGTGCCATGAGTATGCTATTCTTGATATTTTCGAAAGCTTACCCTGCTGCTCATTTTAAACTAACCTTAATTTACGCTGCGGTATAATAAAGCACATCACGTTGTAGCTTCTTAGGTTAAAATAACGAAGTTTTGTGGACTGGAATTTTTCTGAAAACCGACTGGAAAGTCAGGGAATTTTATTTTCGACTTTGAGTCGACACCCATTGATTTCTAATTTTGCATTCATAATGTTTAACTGAATACGGGCCTGGCATAAATGGTTAACATCCATGCTTCCCACGCTGAAAGACTTGAGCTTAAATCTAACCCCCGGGCAAGTCACGAATGACCTAAAGTGTTTTAATAAAACAAATAAACAATAATCATTAGTTCAACGACAGATGGACTTAAATTAAATTTTAAACTAGACGTTAACAGCAGAATTTCAAGTTAAGTTGCTTTCATTTAAAAAGTCTTGCATAATGAAGCCACAATATGATATCAGTGTTATCTCTCGACAATTGAAATCAAAATGCGTTTTCATCATTATAGAAACTGCAAACTTAAACAAAACTGCTTTCATTTTGTTGACTGACTTTGCTCGGGTTATTTTGCCATAAATAGAACCTCTCGAACCCATTAACACATGGGCTTAGGCCAAGGGCTTTACTTCCCTCCCTCGTTTGCCTCTGAAAAATCCCAATAACTTCGGCTGGGATTGAACCCAGACAAACTGGGGAGAGAAAGCAGTAACTCACCTTTTCCTATACTGATACAAATGCACAGTGGGGGTGAAGCCGATCGTATTTTTTTTTTCATGAAATAGGCATTACACATTGATCTTTCAAGAAATTCAGGGCTGTTATAACCGCGCGGATTTCATGAATTTCACCGATTTCGCGATTTTCGCGGATTTAAACTATTAGTCGAGAAAATCGCGGAAACATTAAATTATGTTGTTGTTTCTATTCGCTCTATGAGACCGGTAAAGCACTCCTCGTATTTTCTCATGAAAATACGAGAGCTTCTAAGTGCTTTATCTTTAAGATCTTTTGTCATCACCTTTGCATGAGTCCCATCTCATTGCTCGATTCCGGGCAATGAGATGGCGGACTCACTTGCTAAGATGGGCGCTATGGAAGGCGATATTTACGATCGACAAATCGCCTACAACGAATTTTTCTTCATTTCTCGTCAACAGTCACTCGTCAGCTGGCAGAATAAATGGAGTGAAGGGTGTTTGGGACGATGGCTATATTCGATCATCTCTAAGGTGTCGAAGAGTCCTTGGTTGGATGTGGGTCCAGACTTCATTCGTATGATGTCTCGCCTCATGTCCAATCACTACTCGTTAAACGCTTATTGTCCCGTGTTGTGCTGGGGGACAGCAATCGCGGTGAATGTGGACAAGGTTACCAGGACGCAGATCACATTATTTCAGTTGACACCTATGCCTTACTGTGTACGGACGAGTAATACTACGGCAGAGAAAAAGTTGTATTTTTTTACTTTTTCCGGACACCCGTCCGACGAGTTTTGCTACTCTTTTTCGAAAGGAACCAGCACACAACACAAACATGGCCAACCGCCAACTATGCGTGATTGGCTTCAGTGTCATGCCAGCAAACCCCAAACCGTCCCGAGTGGACGATTTCATCGCGAAAGATGTTCTGCTTGATTGGAGTAAAGTGCGAGGATTGCCGCTCAACAACATCACATCGTACGTATTCATCAAGATGGATACAATAGAATCTGCAGAACAATGCGCTGAAGAGCACAACCTCAAGCACACGATGGAGTACAAAGACATCACTTACCGTATTTCGTTCTTTATTGCCGATGGAGCAACGGATGTTAAGCTGCATGATTTGCCGTTTGATATGCCAAACCATATTATCGCGGAACAGATGACGCAGTTTGGTGAGGTGTTGTCGATAAAAGATGACTACTGGAGGATCCTTTTCAACAAGGTTCCTAATGGAGTGAGTATAGTTCGAATGCGCATTTTTAAACCCATTCCGTCGTATGTGACAATATCCGCAGATATCTCACATATGACCCTCGTCACACACAAAAACCAGATCCCCACTTGCCGTCACTGCAACCGAAGGGTGTACTACACCATGAAGTGCTCCGAATATGCAAAATCATTGCGTGAGGGAAAAAAACTGAATTCACCGGAGACACCAATTGAAGCTGGACATCCAACAACTGCAATAAGTATTTCGAGGGACATATCGCCAAGCGAACGTTTCGTTTCGATCGAGGACGAAATTCCAATGCCAAACTGCTCACTCCGCTACTGCTGTTGCTGCCTCCCCAACGGGACAGCGGTCATCTCAACTCGTCCAAGAAGTGATTGATGTGAGTGAGAAAATTCTCAAGTCACCTAACCGGAACCAGCGAGAGATCTCCAATGAAAATCAACGCACCCGTAACCATCCGGGATCACCCAAGACTACCGAAAGCAAGAGACCTTCCAGGTATTAAAATCGTCATTAAAATGGATCTAAAAAGCTACAACATTTTTACCATCAAAATAAACAATATTACAAACCCCACGAAACTCGCTGCTTTGCGAACATTTATACGATCAGCTGACCTTGACGTAATATTCCTGCAGGAGGTGGAAAATATGCTGTTGGAGTTACTTGAATTTGACATGATTTTCAATGTGGATGAGCGCCGAAGGGGAACTGGAATTGCAGTCAAGCAGCTGCTCCAATATCAAAATGTGCATCGTAGTCTAGATTCCCGTTTGATCTCTCTCCAGATAGGGCAGGTCACCTTTGTGAATGTGTATGCTCCATCTGGTTCACAAAACAGAAGTAACCGCGAAAGCTTCTTTAATTCCATCGTGCCATTTTACTTGCAACGGGCATCTAATTATATAATATTTGGAGGTGACTTCAATTGCGTGGTGAACGAAAGGGATGCAATCGGCTCCGGCAACCAGAGTCCAACGTTGAAACGATTGATGACTTCAATGAAACTCACCGATACGTGGACAAATCTGAATGGAACTCGAGTAGAATATTCATTACTGCGACACGATTCTGCGTCACGATTGGACAGGATTCTGGTAGACGCAACCATGCGGGGATGGCTAAGGAATGCTTACTTCTGCACTACTGCTTTCACTGATCACAAGGCTTACATCGTACGGATAGTTTTATCGGACCTTGGCACATCAGCTGGTAGAGGTGTGAGGAGTCTTGTTACGAAAGTTTTGGACAAACCTGAAGCATTCTCCGAACTTGAACGAAAATGGATATACTGAGTCCGAAACAGAAGGCATTATGCAACATGGATGGATTGGTGGATCACTTTTTGTAAGCCGAAACTAATTTCCTTTCTTAAATGGAAAACATCGCTGCTCTTCAATGATTTTCGTGGAACCATGGAAATTTATCAAACTCAGCTTTTGCACGTGGTTAATCGACTTTCTGGAAATCCGCACGAACGTTTTAACATCAATCGCATCAAGGGACAAATTCTTCAACTACAGCGAAATTTCTCAACAAAGCTCCGAAGGAACAATTCATCTTATGTGAGCAGACAAGCCTGTTTCATCTGAACGAGCGGTCAACACGCAAAGCACGAACAAGCATCAACTTGCTCGAACTTCGAGATGGCAACGTTACCATGGATATAAATGAAAATACTTTCTTGAAGATATATTACCTAGTTCTTGTACGGAAAAGAAGTAACAAAAAAGATATGTCCGCCTTTCGTCCCATTTCTTTGTTAAATTTTGACTTCAAAACCGTCTCGCGTATCCTGAAGCAGCGCATGGAAAAACTTGTTCCACTGGTGCTATCCGCTGATCAGAAGTGTTCAGCAACGACAAAAATCTGGGATAGGATATCTGAACTGAAGCATCGGCATCAGAACGCGCTGCTAGTTTCGTTTGATCTGGACCACGCGTTTGATCGCGTTGATCATTCATTTCTTCAGCAAACAATGTTAAGAATGAATTTCAATCCGGCACTAGTAGAACTCATCAAAAAGTTCATGGAGAATTCTTTTTCTAGGATATTAGTGAATGTTCATCTAACTCCCGAAATCCACATCCAGCGTTCGGTCCGTCAAGGAGATCCCTTGTCAATGTTACTTTTTGTACTGTATATGCAACCTCTACTGGACGTATTAAGGCGAGCTTTTCCTGGCGTGATAATTAATGCTTACGCAGATGACATCTCGATGTTCCTGGAAAACGAAGGAATGTTAGTGCAAGTCTCTGAGCTGTTCACAAACTTTGGTGAAGAAGCAGGAGCAATTCTCAACCGAAGCAAAACTGTGGGTTTAATGATAGGCAACATCAACTTAACTGAAGCTACCGAGTGGCTCTCAATTGAGAACCACGTCAAGATCCTAGGTATCTTTTATTGCGAGAAAACCCGAACTGCCAGAGATCTCAACTGGAATTCGATCTTATCGGGTATGAAACAGCGGATTTGGGAACAAAGTCCCAGAAACTTGCTACTTACTCTAAGAGTGACACTACTAAACACGTATGTGTGCTCAAAAATGTGGTACGTGGCCTCTATCGTGTACTTGCCAAAAAACTGCGAAGCTCGCATTATAACTGAGCTGAGAAAGTTCCTGTGGATGGGGCACCCTCAACAGTTCAAGATCTCCTTTCAAAATCTTACGCTTCCAAAAAACCGTGGTGGTTTAAAATCAAAAGCTCTTCTACTGAATCGATTGGTAAAGTCATTGGATCAACTTACACTGCTAGCCGATTTTCTGGAAGGATCTGGTAATCCACCGAACGTCCCAACTATCCCTGCAGAATTTCAGCACGCTAGGTTGGCATTGCAGGAAATGTCATATATCTCCTCCAATCTTTAGGAGAAACTGACGGCGAGTGGTTTGTACCAACATTACCTTTCGCTGCTTCCGGATCTACCGACCTTCATCGACTCGCAGATAAACTGGAAAGCGGTCTTTAAAAACATTCACTCCAGCCTGCTTCCAGCTGAGCAACGGTCAGCGTGGTATCTCATGATACATGAGAGGATTCCCCACAACCAGCTTCTTCATCGCCAAAATCCAACAATCGGCCCATTGTGTGCCTTATGTCCAGGAGAAATTGACACTATCGTTCATCGCATCTTCAAGTGCACAAGGAGTCGTAATGTCTGGTTCTATCAGAAGTCTTTATTAGCTCATCTAGACTCTAGGCTTCGTCGCATGGAATCAGAAAAGTTTATGTATCCAGTCTTCTCAACATTTACAAGAGCAACAAAACAATATTTGATTAAACAGTTAAGCAAAATGTTCCTTTATTTAGTTAATACAAATTTTGCAGATGTAAGCGTCGAAAACTTTAGAATTTTTATAGAATGTATGTAACTTTAAAATAACTGATATATTGTGCTGATCATCGCGGAGTTAGATCTGAGCTATACGATTCCCTTCGGGCTCGAGGTAGACAACCTAATGTTCCAGTTGACTAACCTTGTGTTTAGTTTTTGTTTTGTTCGTGTGGTTTTTTTTATATAAATGTTTGTTTCTGTATTAATTTTATAATTACGCTGCGGATACTAAATTGAATAGGAATAAGTTCATGTTTTAGGAATAATGAAATATTTGTATCGTAAATCATAACTCAAACATCCTTCTCCTTCTCCCCATCTATAAAACTGTACATCTCTACTAACCTCGAGACGACCGCGAGTAATCGGTTCAATTCCTTTAACTCTAGATTTAAGACATCAATTATTTATAAAGCAAATGATAACTTTGCTCTGTAAAGTTTATTCAATTGAGCCTGTACAAATAAATTAATACAAAAAAAAATTATGTTGCGAAAATCTCGAAGGGGCAATAGCGGCATTAATGGAGAGGGTTTTTCTCCGGTTTGAATTGAACGGCCATGTATAGGCAGTGTTCAATTAACCAATTCAATATTTGTAGAGAAATTGTTGATTCCTAATTTGTATAGGTATTCCAAAAAGCATGGTTTTCTGATACTTTTCTTCACTCATTCCAGATCGCCAACGACGTGTTCTTCATATCATTTCTCCACCGAGCACCGGAATCATCCGACACCAAAACATACTACGCATTCACATTTCCCTTCACCTACAACGAGCTGCTGGAACAGTTGGGCAACTTTGACAAACGCTTCGGCCGACATCCGTTCGAGATGAATCAGATAGCGTACGAAATAACGCAACGATATGATTCGTCCGTTCCCGTTGGTCCAGTGGAGATCGCCCTACCGGTTAGCCACCACAGCCAGGCGCATCACAGCAGCAAAAAGGGGAAGCTCGTCAAGGTGGCCAAGGTCGAACGGTCCAGCCCGGAATCGTTTGACGATACGGCTCGTGATGGAATCGGTAACGACGAAGGAATCGTGCCCAAGGTTAGCGATCCCGGCGGAAGGCTTCTGGAAGAATGTGACGTACCGTCGGCCATGTCGATCGACGATAACAACACATCCGAATCGATGCAACAAATAACGAACCTTGTGAAAAAGGTGAAAATCGAGTTACCGCCGCAGATTGATCTCGGCAAGTGTAAGTTACCAATATTCCAGCAGCTGCTGAGCACTCCCACTCTGGAAGACGATGCGAAAGCTACCAATCTGGACCCCCGGGACGATATCTACTACTATCGCGAACTGCTGACGAATTCGGTGGAGAATAGACGGATCGAACTGCTGACGATCACTTCGTTCCACGGAATCCAGACCACCCGGGAGGAACGGCTGCGCAATCTGTTTCCCGACGAAAAGACACCGCGGTGCCATACGTTTAAGCATAAGAAGGTAGTTTTCATCTCTTCGCGTGTTCATCCGGGTGAGACGCCAGCCAGTTTCGTGCTGAACGGATTTTTCAGTATGCTGCTCGATCGCAAGAGCATCGTGTCTATTACGCTTAGGTGGGTTTCTGTTTATGATTTTAGTTGTTACATAAATATCTTACTTTTGGTATTGCAGGAGAATGTATGTGTTCAAAATTATCCCGTTTTTAAATCCGGACGGAGTGTACAACGGCTTGTATAGATCGGACACCCGTGGCCACAATCTAAATCGAGTCTATCTGACTCCAAACGTTGAAACACAACCCGCCATCTACGCTGCTAGGAAACTTATTAGGTATTTGTCCGATTCCGTTCTTAATTGCTCCTTAATTGAATCTGATCAAAAACTGTTTCCTCAGGTATTACCATCTAGGAGTGGACGAAGCAGAACCATACGAGCTGGAAAGCGAGAAGAAAGCTGCCATGGTCAAAAGTCCCGACACGAGTAGCGAGGAAATTGTGAATATTTCTCCTCTAGAGGACAAATCTTCATCTGTGCTCACGGAAACCAACGCCCCAAGTAAGGAGTGTCCACCGATAAAGAAAGGTACTACCAGTAGCAAATCTTCCCGTGCGCGATCTAACAAGTCCCAACACAAAACGCCGCGTCTTCCCAAACTAACACATCAGACAAGTCAACCCTCTTCAAACGGTGTCACTTCCAAACGACAAATCTCTACCGGTGACACACGAAAGGCGGCCGCCCGTCTATCTCTCTTCCAGAAAGCTGCCTCCCAGTCGACCACTACGGCTACTGCTGCTGTTGCCGCCGCCGCCACCGCAGCTCTTAGCAATCAATCCACTCCGTGGCCCGCAAAACTCTTGAAAGTGTTCCGGCGACGTAAGGCGATGATCGAATCTGCCCGTTACCGGCTGCCTCCGATTATATGCCATAATACGTCCGCGGTGCTAGCACCGGTCGTTGAAGAATCCAGCGATCTGAGCGCAACCAGTTGTACCACCAACGCCGATACTAGCCGACCAACCTTGTTGCTGTTGAGTCGAACCAGTAGTTTGATTGTGGAAATTTCCCAATCCATGGAGAAGAACTGCGTTGATGGTTTGTCGTCGATCAGCAAGATCGTGATAGTTTCACCGATAGCTTTTTTTCTTTCTTAGCTTAGATACGAAACATACCTTCTTATCTTCTTTCTCGAACCGTTTGCTCAAAATTTTAGCGCATCCATATGCATGTTCACTGCGATAAAATAGCTGTTTTAGCGATATATACACTGGCTCTACCCCGTGTGGCATGGAGGACATTTGGCATAAACACGAAAAACAGCTCATTTTCAAAAGAAGGGTAAACACCAATTTAATGATTATTTTCCCTTTTTTTATCATGAGCTGTTCGGGACCCTATCAAAAAACAGAATCACAAAAAGCAAAATCTTAAAAAGGAAGAACAGAACACTAGGCATACATTAAAAAGGAGGAATGAAACAAAACACATTACATATTTTGGACTAGATTTCTTTTTCTAAATACTATCGTCGTTTTTTTGCAAAACGATGCTCCAGAATATAATGCACCTAGCAAAAAATCAGCACTCAAGGATTTCGTTTACCCCCTGACGATACTATGTAAAGAAGTGTCGAAGCCGTCACTATCCCTATCTAAATAGCACACTCTGGAAATATTCATCATTGTGTGGCTTTAAACCATTTTCAAGATCTCATTTTAAAAAATAAAGAAAAAAGACAGGTTTTTAGATACTTAAACGTGAATGAACAATCAACCTCTATGTGCGAAGTCCGTAGGCAGAATCACATAAAGCTAATTAAAATTAGGTAAATTCCACCTAATTTTAATTAGCTTTATGTGATTCTGCCTACGGACCTAACCACACGCAGAAAAATGGATTTTTGTTTCAGGGCCTAATGTATTTTGTTATTGATTCAAACATATTGTATCACTATTTCAACGAAACATATTTTTGAATCAACAAAATGGTTTTTAGAATCAACAAACAGATTATTGACTCTACAACCGGTTTGTTGATTCAAAAATATTTTTCTTTGAACTAACCGAATAATATATTTGAATCAATACCAAAAATATATTAGGCCCTGAGCCAAAAATATATCCATATGAATTTAAAAATCATTTCTCTGTGTGCAGCAGAACAAACGGCCCTTCCGCATATTTTTTATTAGCATTAAGATATTCTGCCTTTCGTTAGTTCTGCCTTTTCAATTCAATTTCTTATACCTCGTACAGACTATGGCTTATATCATGTAATATAGGCTTGTCTTGTAATGAGCACTCATACATAGGATTTCCAGTGAAAACTAGAAAAAAGCCATAGTCTGTACGGGGTATTAGGTATTTTCCGCTTTTCGTGTTTCCGCCTAAAGCCTGGTACGCAGCTGAAAAGAAAACGGAAAAGTAATTTTTGAGGATTTTTCCCAAAAGAAAATTTGACAGCTATAGGCTGCTAAATTTTGAGATTATAGGGAGATGTCGTCAGATTGTAAAATCAACACTTATTAGTGTTTATGTTGTTTAAATGCATCCAAAACATCAGTTTTGCAATAAACGCCAACATTACCTAACGGAATAATTGATCAGACCATTATTCCGCAAGGAAAGTGAAATTGCATTCAGAATGCGCCACCTTCATGTCGATCACGATACTAATGTAATCGATCTTTCCTTTACCAATTTCTTTTGAACTGCGTACTGGGTCAAGAAATGCTGAGGAAAAGTAATTTCTTTTGCATTCCGTGTCCTATCCCGTAGCACGTAAAAACGTCATTACTTTTCAGCTGCGTACCAGGCTTAACGTAGGACACCCGTTTTTTCATATTCTGCTGAAGTACAACCACAGACAAACAGACGTATCACTTTCTCCTTAATCGTCATACACGCATTTAACGCAGTGGCGTCCCGTAACCTCATTTTTTACCTGTGCACCAACTTTCAAAACCAGATTTAGTGCCATATTCACACCGACAAACCGACATGACACTTAATGTTGACTTATGCCCGAAAATCGTAAACCGCCGATTTAAATGCGCAGTGATCCGAACTGTCAAAACCATAGGATTTGTTGATCTAGATAAAAATAATTTATCCAGAATATATCAGACACGAACCAATTCATAACTTTTGCATGCCGGTTCATGGCTTAACTAAATATTTCCCGCGAACACGGAGCCAGATGTCGATTGTATGACATTCCCCCGAAAGCCATTCCCCAGAATGTACCATTGAGCTTGCTTGAGCTTGAGCTTGATTGACCGCCCACGGTTGCTACTCTGTTACTGCCAGATCAGCTGTAATAACACAGAGAACCAATAGACGATGCTTGGGACTAGCAATCATCCTTAATGTGTAAAAACTGGTGATCTTAAATTAGGCAATACCAGCGCCGGCCGCGCCCGAACACAGGTCAAGAAAGGAATGGGAAGGATTGTGTTGACATGACACTCGCTTTGATGGAAGCCGAGAACACCTCTGCACTTCCACGAGGAATCACTGGGATGTTGGATAAGAGGGTTGGGTTTGCAGCAGGGTTCGTTTTGGTAAACGATAAGCTGAATTCATGTCCTAACGATCATATAACGCGAAGGAGCTTGGGACTAAACCCACGGTCTTCTGCTCAGTAAGCAAAACCGTTTGCCACTAGGCAGACGAGCACCTTTTTAATCATCGAGTTGCTGTTATTACCATGTAGTCATATTAACAAATAAAACGATTGACGAATCTTGAATGTGGATGGGCCTGAGATTAGACTCATGATGTTCTGCTCAGTAAGCAAAAACGGTTGCTCTAAGGCCACCGAGCCCCTCATATCACATAATACCGTTGCTCAAATTTGTGTATCCATTCAAACCCGGAACCAACGACAACAACGAGTTTCGCAAAATACACGATACACAAGCGATTTTACCATAAATCTCTTTGATATGTAAGGACCTGGGACCGCGTTTTTCTGCTCAGTAAGCAGGCCACTGTAACCGACGATCTTTCAAATCCGAAAACTAAAAACTACGAAAAAGTACTTAGGCCTTAATTAAGTTCCACTTTCACGCGACGTTCAATGACAGGGTCCTATCCAGGATTACATCTGAAAAATCCAAATGGCCAACGCCCACCTAAACCTGTTCTAATCCACCTGAAATGACTAACGAATGGAAGACTTTGACTACCCAGCCATGCAATAGTCTCATTCCGTGCCTTATGGCAACTTGATGATTCTATTGCGCTCATCTTTTGGCACCACCCAGCGGAGACTTAGTCCTGTACCCAATGCTTAACTTATCTTCATTCCACTCAGCTACTCGCATTTTCTTGTGATATAGTGGGCGGAATATTATTATATGAGACAATTCAATGCAGACGTCTTTCCAAATTTGGCAGATCGACAGGTAATCGGTGAGTTACCACGATAGTTGCTATTCAACAACTCGACAACGTCCCATTGTCAACGCCTGCTATGAGAATTTCCCATTGCAGACGCCAACGAAATGACGTCATCGAGCTATCGATCAACTACCCTGGTTATCGCCTGGTACCTTATAGCACGATGCTAGGAGACGAACCGGAAGAATCGATGAGCTACTTCTCCCCCGCCATTCCCCAGAATGTACCATTTCCCAGAAAGCCATTCCCCAGAACGGACTATTCCCAATAAAACCATTCCCCAGAATGTACCATTCGCCAGAAAAGTATGCCTATTAGATTGACTATTTTTTTTTATTATAGTCACTCCTGGAGTCTTCTTTCGCGTAGGGTTAACTTCCCCATTTCCGGCCTATTAAGCACAACCCGCACTTAGTCGTTCTTAATCTAGCGCAGTTTAGCACCAAATGGTATGTTATTATTACTCGTGGCTTCCAAATTTATTTACCTTTCCGTACGTACCGTAAGATTTGATAAAGAGAAACCAAGCGTTGAGATATATTCAAAAGTCTAAGACTGTCCCTTCTTTGAAAATATAACAAAAAGAAAGATTTAATTATTTGGATATACGATAAAGAAGGGAATAGAAGAGAACATCATTAATTCGTTAAATATATGATAAGAAGGGAATATTCCCTTCTTTGAAAATATAAGAAAAGGAAATAATTAATTCTTTAGATGTATGATAAAGAAGGGAATATTCCCTTCTTTTAATATATAAGGAAAATATATAATCAATAGGTCGTATGAATATTGTCTGTTGCAGTGGTGACTGGATTTTTGGGAATATTTTGAGTCGCTCTTTGATGGTACGCTGACGAAAAACAACGAACTTTTTGGTTATTTCACGCCTAGAACGCTATTGAGTTTAACACATTTGGAAACAAAAAAGGCGTACCATTTGAATTTAAACACGTTTCAAAATCATTTTCAATCTAATTCATACTTGGAAAACCATATAATTGTTCACAAATAAGTAATTTAGAATTGTTTGCAAAATTGCAAATATTTTGCAGTTTCTAGTAGAATGCAATGAGAGTGTAAGAAATCAAAACAACAACAAAAACCAAAACAGACACTTTGTTGTTGTTTTGATTCCGAACAAAAATCAGTCACTTTGACAACTCTATCTGTCATACGCATGGCCCGCACTTATTTCATCCCCGCACTTTCAAAATGCGGAGTCCAGTAAGGCGCAAAATGCGCAATAAAAGCGTTTACTTTACTTTCCCCGTAAGAAAAGCACGGGAAAGTAAAATAAACTCTTTTTATTCATACGGCCCATTAGCTTTTCGCAAGGGATTCGGGGCACAAACGTAGTGACAGACGGAGCGGCTCGAAAACTTTGGTGACGCACCTGCTATTGCAATTTTTCAGTGTACCACATGGCAACACTAAATGTACTAGAATGTTTTGGTTCTATCTCTTTCAATCTACTCTAAACTGAAATGCATAACAAAAATGACTAAATGATAAACTCTTTGCACACTGTCAAAGATCATATTGCACACAAAATCAACTATGTTCAAATCAAAACAAAAATACTAGCCCATCTGGTGGCTGATGGCACAAGCTTCTAAGAAAATTCTATTACAGCAAACCACATTATTTTAATTGATTTCTTCGCCAGTTAGTCGTCTGTCACTTCGTTTGTGATTCGGGGTAATGACCATTTGGGATAATAATGAGTGGAATAATTTTATAAATTTGTAATCGGTAGTTCAACCGGTAGTTGCACCGATTTTTTAATCCATCGCGAGAAATTTTTCAACTCAGGTCGAACAATTCTTCGATAAGGTTTAACAGTTTCCGACTGGTTGAATTGGATTGCATAATATGTTGAACCCCCCGGTTCGACTTGCAACGACTGAACGAAAGCCCTTCAGGCAACACTGCTTAACGTCATATCAAATGTTAAAGAACACCAATAAATTCACTCTTGTCTGTAGCGTACTAGCGTCCACACGTGTTGCCTTATTTCCTCTACTGAGTCCTCGTTTTAACAATTCTCTTAACCTCAACAGGTTATGGGCTCAGCTTTGGGGCCAGTGATTACGGGAAAGTGCGTGACGCGATTCGAAAAATAGGGATTTTTTTTTTCGGTACGGGAGAAGAAAAGTTTTGTCCGGAAAGAAAAGAAAGTACGCGGTGCGGTTGAGAAATCGTTTTTTTTTTGTTGCAAAAGTGGTTTTGTCCGGAAAACTTTTGCTGGAGCGAAAATGGATTTTTCTAAGGTGGGCGTCATCCGGCTGAACAATAGGAACTATCGTTCATGGGCTTTCAAGGTGCAGATGCTGATGATGAGAGAGGGCACGTGGAATTATGTTGACCCGGGTGTTGCGCCGGCACCAGTCACTCCGGCCTGGACGGAAGGCGATTCAAAAGCGCGAGCCACCATTGCTTTGTTGGTGGAAGATAACCAACATAACCTCATCATGTCAAAAACCACAGCGAAAGCCACATGGAATGCGCTCAAATCTCACCATCAGAAAGCTACTCTCACCGGAAAGGTTTCGTTACTAAAAGAAATTTGTAGTACAAACTATCGCGAAGGTGAGAATATGGAGGAGTTTTTGTATGGCATGGAGGAGCTCTATTCTCGGTTGGAGAATTCGGGCGAGAAGATGTCCGCGTACATGCAAGTGGCCATGATTTTGCGGAGCCTCCCGAAGGCATTCGATGCTCTTACCACCGCATTGGAGAGCCGTTCAGATCAGGAGCTGACGATGGAGCTTGTGCGAGCAAAGCTCATCGATGAAAGCCAAAAGCTGTACGGCGGGAATGTTCAGGAAGAGCGTGTGCTGAAGGCGAAAAACGAAGCAAAACCGGCAGGTGTTTGTTTCTTTTGCGGTCAAACCGGACATAAGAAGCGTGACTGCAAGGAGTTCCTGTCCCGGAAGAACACCGGGGAAAGCAACGATAAGAAGAAAAAGAAGAATAAGTGGAAGCAGGAAGAAAAAGTGAAACAAGTGCGCGAAAACGACACGAGATCGTTCACGTTTATGGTTCGTGGCCATAAAAGTCGTAACGTTGCAAATTCCTGGTTGATCGACTCAGGTGCCACCTCGCACATGTGTAGCGACAAAAGTGCGTTCACTGAAATGGAACACGGTTCGCGTTCGAGTGTCATCGTCGCGGATGGCAGGGAAAATCGCGTAGAAGGCATCGGCGATTGCATGATTAAGTGCGCGGGTGACAGTGGAGAGACAGTTGAACTCACACTGCGGGGTGTGCTGTATGTCCCCACTCTAGAGGGAAATATGATTTCGATTGGAAAGCTCGCGTCAAAAGGTGTCCGTACGGTATTTGACAACACCGGTTGCAAACTCGTGTACGACAGTACGATAGTCGCGGTCGCGGATAAAGTGAGCGATATGTATTGGCTACGAGTCGTGGAGGATCGAGTGTTGAAGTCCGAGACACGGCATCACACGAAAAACTGCCAACATATCTGGCACCGCCGCCTTGGACACAGGGATCCAGACGTTCTTGGCGAAATACGACGACACGATTTGGCGACGGGTCTTAACGTTGTCGATTGCGGCATCCGGTGGACCTGTGAATGCTGCATCGAAGGCAAAATGGCTCGGCCATCGTTCCCGCATGTTGCGGAGAAGACGTCGACAAATGTGCTGGATATAATCCACAGTGATGTTTGCGGACCAATGGAGGAGGCAACTCCAGGAGGATGCCGCTATTACATGACCCTGATAGACGACCATAGCCGTTATGCTTACGTATATTTTTTGAAAAAGAAATCGGAGGTCGAGGATAGAATTCGTGAGTACGTAAGATTGGTGGAAAATCGCCTTGGGCGCAAACCGCGAATTATCCGCTCCGATCAGGGCGGAGAGTATTCCAGCAAGGCTCTACGAAAATTCTACGCGAAGGAAGGGATAAAAGCGGAGTACACCGCAGCATACTCACCTCAACAGAACGGGGTTTCTGAGCGAAAGAACCGGTCGTTAAGTGAAATGAGCCGGTGTATGCTTTTGGATGCAGGTATGCACAAACGATTTTGGGCTGAGGCAATAAACACCGCTTGCTACCTGCAGAACCGTTTGCCATCTGCGACCGTCGGTCGTACGCCATACGAGATTTGGTTTGGCAGAAAACCAGATTTGAATTACCTGCGATTATTCGGATGCGTTGGCTACGTATTGATTCCGTCAGCGAAACGAAAGAAATTGGACGTCAAAGCTGTGAAAATGACATTCGTTGGTTACTCGGCCGAGCATAAAGCGTATAGGATGCTGAATACACGGACGGGAGAAATCCAAATCAGTCGGGATGTCCGCTTTCTAGAGCTTGGTGATGGATCCAAGGATCAACTCCTCATTGATCAAAGGCTGGAGGAAAATTCGGAACGTAGCGAGGAAATCGAGTGGACTCTTGATAAAGTGGCGAAACAAGAAGAACAACCCCACGAGGTGGATGATACAAACTCCGAAGGTGATTTCTATGGCTGGGACGATGAAGATGACGGCTGGCCACGAGGGTTTTGGCACGATAACGACAACGACTGGCTTCGCGGACTGTGGAACGATGATGACGTAAGTGATCCGGTGCGTGTGAATGTGGAGCCAGTCGCACCTCCACCCGCTCGTCGTTCACAGAGGGCAACGGCAGGTGTTCCACCGATAAGGTATTCTGAAGGAGTGAATTCGGTGAAGCAAAGTTTCGTTGAACCAAGGTCGTATAAAGAAGCTGTGTCCGGTCCGCAGTGTGCCGAGTGGAAATCGGCGATGGAAGATGAAATGCAGTCTCATCGTGAAAACGGAACATGGGAGCTTGCGGAATTGCCAGCAGAGCGGAAAGCTATCGGATCAAAATGGATATATAAATGTAAGGCAGATGAGGATGGCAATCTCATCCGATTCAAAGCGCGGCTGGTGGCGCAGGGCTTCTGCCAAAAATATGGGACAGATTACGATCTGGTTTTCGCTCCCGTAGTAAAGCAGATAACGTTCCGGACGATGCTGATTGTGGCAAGCAAGCGGAAGATGTTGACGAAACATGTGGACATTAAGACTGCGTATCTTCATGGGCAGCTACAGGAGGAGATCTTCATGCGCCAGCCTCCGGGGTATGAGAGTGGTAAGCCGAATGAAGTCTGCCGGTTGAGACGCAGTATTTACGGGCTTAAGCAGGCAGCCCGTGTCTGGAACACGAAGATCGACGAGGTGCTGAAACACATGGGTTTTGTCCAATCAACGGCGGACCAGTGTCTTTATATACGCCAAAGGGTGGGTAAGTGCGTCTTTGTGCTTATTTATGTTGACGATGTCATTGTTATCTGTTACACTGAGGAGGAGTTCGCTGAGGTGGTCCAAGGACTGAAACAGAACTTCATGATAAGCGTCATGGGTAACCTACGATTTTTCCTCGGAATACGTGTTCGCATTGATGATGGACAGTACTGTATTGACCAGCAAGCCTATTTGGAACGAGTTCTGGAGCGATTCGGCATGCAAGATGCAAAGCCGTCTAAATACCCGATGGATCCCGGCTTCCTGAAACAAAAGGAGGAGAATGGTAGAAGATTGGATTCGCCGGAAGCATATCAAAGTCTAATTGGGGCTTTGTTATACGTCACCGTTACCACCAGACCAGATGTTTCAATTGCCACATCAATACTGGGGAGAAGAGTGAAGGAACCATCTGAGGCGGATTGGAATGAGGCCAAGCGAATACTACGTTACCTCAAAGGTACGCTGGATACGGTATTGTACCTAAGGGGTGATGAACAGAAGCTTGAGTGTTTTGTGGACGCTGACTGGGCAGGCGATGCCAGTGACCGCAAATCAAACTCTGGGTACTTGTTTAAGTTCGGCGGTGGACTCATCGGATGGGGCTGTCATAAGCAGAAGTGCGTGGCCTTATCTAGCACCGAGGCTGAATATGTGGCGCTTGCGGAATGTCTGCAAGAGATAAAATGGATCCAGAAGTTAATGTTCGACGTTGGTGAGCACCTAGTTCTCCCGATTCTGGTGAATGAGGACAACCAGAGTTGCATTGCATTGACTCGAGGAGACCGAGCTGAACGCAAGGCGAAACACATCGACACGAAATACAACTTCGTCAAAGATATGGTTCGAGACGGCATCGTACAACTGACATATTGCCCGACCGAGCACATGGAAGCTGATTTGCTGACGAAGCCGTTACAAGCTGTGAAACTGCGACGACTACGGGAGGCGATCGGCCTCAAGCCATTCAGCGTTGAGGAGGAGTGTTGAACCCGGTTCGACTTGCAACGACTGAACGAAAGCCCTTCAGGCAACACTGCTTAACGTCATATCAAATGTTAAAGAACACCAATAAATTCACTCTTGTCTGTAGCGTACTACCCGAGCAAAGTTAGAGATCAAATTGAAATCAGAATTTGCTGTTATGATGTAAGTTATTTTGAATACTCTATTTGATCTCATTTTGGTTGACTTAACGGTTAACACATCAAAAATGAGAGCAAAATTTTACACTGTTGAATCAAACGGAAAACTAAACCTGCTTTCAATGAAATCAATTTGATTACTGATTTTGCATTCATGATGTTTGACTGAATACGGGCCTGGCATAAATGGTTAGCATCCAAGCTTCTCACGCTGAAAGACTTGAGCTCAAATGTCACCTCGGGCTGGCTACGAATGACCTAAAATGTGTTTAACAAAACAAATAAACAATAATCGTTAGTTCAACGACAGATGAGCTTAAATTAAAGTTTAAACAAGACGTTAACAGCAGAACTTCAAGTTAAGTTGCTTTCATTTAAAATGTCTTGACTGCATAATGAAAGCACAATATGATATCAGACTAATGTCGTGACAATTGTAATCAAAATGAGTATTCATTATGATAGGAACTGCAAACTTTAATATCGATTTGCTTTCATTTTGTTAACCGACTTTGCTCGGGTAGCGTCCACACGTGTTGCCTTATTTCCTCTACTGAGTCCTCGTTTTAACAATTCTCTTAACCTCAACATAATAGACCCTTTGACTTATTAAATGATGAACGAAGTGGTCGAAAACTTGAAGGTTGTCATTTTATAAAGAGCTAAAAAATGGTTTGGAATTGATAAATACATAGTTCCATAAAAAGTAAACATAGTGCATTATCAATAGTAAAAAAAAGAAAAGTGAAAATTACTAATTTCATCATCTTTTCTGGGGAATGGTACATTCTGGGGATTTTTTTCTGGGAAATGGTACATTCTAGGGAATAGCATTCTAGGAAATAGCATTCTGGGGAATGGCTTTCAGGGGAATGTCATACAATCCAGATGTCAGTAGTGTGCTTTGGTCAGAAATTTTATTGTTTTTGCTCTGTCATTCATGTCGATTTGTCGGTGATATTCATATTCGAATCGGTTGAAAAAATACACTTAATCTTCTAGTTTACTCGATATCTATCCATTGCAAGCAATATTTTGATAATTGTTTATGTTTTGTGAATTGGTGCACAGGTAGATTGAGGTTAAGGAAACGCCACTGATTTAACGTAAAAAAATTTACGCATGTAACGTAAAAAATTTACGCATTTAACGTAAAAATTTAATTTAAATATCCTCCCACCCCGGATCACTTTAACGTTTATATACATCCTATCTAACTTGTATGCAACATTGTTTGAGTCTTGGCAAGCAAGCGTTGTTCCGCGAGATGTCACTGGTGAGTTCCTTGGCGATATATTTAGGGACAATTTATTCAAAAAGTTACGTCTGTTTGTCTGTGATAAAACTATTTATCGGTATAATTTTTCCACATTTATGCCAAATGACCACTATTTCAATCGGGGTTAGAGCCATTTTCACTACCTATAAATATTGTACCCCTAATAGCTCTGATTCTACCGGGTTCCGCTGCTTCGCCCATCAAGCACCAGTTTCATTATCCTCTCTCTCTCTTTGTAGAGCGAACACTAGTTGCCATGCCAAAATCACTGCATGATTCATTACAGCGTGCGAAATGCCAACTTACTTCTCTGCTTCTGCAGATGTACGACAGATTTTCGAATTAAGTTTCTCGGTTGAATCATGATTCCCAGTGTGTCTCCTTGGGGCAAAAATTGCTACGCTATGTTTGTTGTTGCTTGAAAATTGGGCAATTTTCATTCAATGAATATGATAATATTGCTAGCTAATAGTCCACCTTTGAATATAGTCGTCATCTCATTAGCCAAGCAATCTCCGTATTTTAGCAAATCATGTATAAAGCATCAATACTTATAGGTACGCCAGTTTGCTCCATCAGAATCACAAAAAACACACATGTAATAAAGTTTAACACCGACTCCAGCCTTCTCAAATTCGATTCCCACGGTACAACAAAACCATCTAGAAGCACATTTCCCCATTTCAGATTCCGAATCAAATGAAGAAAACAATGCTTCGACGTCGGATTCCGGTTTTGGCGAGCAAACTGTTTCCAAAAGCAGTACCATTTCGTCATCCTCTTCCACGGTCACTCTGGTCGGGACTGAGATCTCAACGCCATCCGTTCCCGCGACAACGACCAGCGACAGTTCCAGCACTGCTGATTCTTCAACCGCTATCATCGCCACCAACCCAACGGTCGATGCCATTCCATCGAGTGAAATCGGCTCGATCGCAACCACCGAAGAGGTGCTTCCACCGCCGAAAGTGTTCACCGAGCAACTGATTCCGGATTTACTCCCCGTGGTCACCGAGAGTGGCCTGACGCTGCGGCCTATTCGTAGCACGTCGAATCTCAGCACTGCCAGCAGTATGGCCAACAGCACCACTACCAATGCGAGCACAATCGCGCACATCAACACGAAGAAGCCACCGCTGGTAACGGCCAAGGTAGACACCGGACGGAAGACGGCGGGGTCCTCCACTTCCTCCTCCTTCAAGAATGTGATAAACAAGCCCCATTTGATAGCGACTACCCCGAATATGCTCAAATTAAAGGACTTTGGAGTCAGTCAATCCCAGCAACAATCACCACAACTACAGCAGCAACAGCAGACACAATCTTCGATGGGAAAAATGGCGCCAGGCTCCTTGGGAGTCAAGAAGGCTAACCCACTCCACCACAAGCGAGGCGAAGGTAAAATACGACCGCAAACACCACAAATGTTTAGCCATTTTAGGTCCCATCGGAACGAGTATCTCAACCCGGCTAGTCAGAAGAACCTCAACATTAGTCTGGACTATTTGGCACAGTTGGACGAGAAGAACGACAAGGTGATCTACGAGGAGAAAAGCAATATGTTCCTATACATCGATCTACATGGGCATGCCTCGAAGAAGGGCGTCTTCATGTACGGGAACCATCTGCCCAGCACGATCGAAGCCGTCGAGTGCATGCTTCTGCCTCGGCTCATGAGCATGAATTCACAGCATTTCCACTATGATGCATGCAACTTTAGCGAAAGGAATATGTATTACAAGTAAGTGGTTGTAAAGGGATTTGGTCTGTTGACAGTTTGACTGATGAAAACTTTGTTTTCCGTTTTAGGGGAAAACGAGACGGTCTATCGAAGGAAGGTTCTGGCCGTGTGGCCATCTACAAATGTACAGGATTGATCAAAAGCTACACCCTGGAGTGCAACTACAATACCGGCAAGAGCGTCAACATTCTGCCTCCGAGAGGAAAAGAACCCGTCACTGCCAAAGTTCAATCGCCGGTACCGCCCAAGTACACACCCGCCGTGTTTGAAGAGGTACCACCTACGTTATGAGTCTCTTCCGCGGGTGGCGTTCTAATTCTCAATCATATATCTTCCCATTCCAATAGGTTGGACGAGCCCTAGGTCCTTCGATACTGGATCTAACCAACTCGAATCCGCAGTCGCGGGTGCACAACTCCGAGTTCCGCACGCTGCAGGGACTGCGCAATACGCTGCGCATCGAAATCGAACGCGGCTCGTCCAAGGCTCGTGTAACCAATAAGGTAATGTGTTGCCCCCGAAGTGCCCTTTGCTATGCTGCCTGACCCCCTACTGGCTACTACTACTAGCTTGATGTACAGAAAACAAAAAAAGAATGATGCAAGCAGCACCGGTGACGCTCTCTCTCTCTCTCTCACTCTTTTTCTCTCATTCGGTGCTGCTTACCTTTTTTGCTCGTTTATCAACCATTGTTATCGCTTGTGTGCTGTTATTGCATTTGTTTGGTGTTGGTGCATTTGTTCCGTTTGCTTTCATTTTCGTTTAGTTTAGTTTTTGTGTGTAGAATCTGGCGTTCATCTATTTCTTGGGGCGTTTATATTAGAGTAGGGAAATGCGTGACTGAGGGGGGAGGGGTTTCAATCCTTGTTTCAGCAGATGCCTGATCCTCTAAATATTTTGGGGAAGCTCTGTGAACTTTAAATCAGCCTAAATTTAAGAAAGATCATGCAAATTTCAGTTCCTAATAAGAGTTTTAAGGCATTCCTAGGATAATTCCAACGAAATTTTCAAAAAAAAAATTCGGAAAAGAACTCCAAGATAACTCTGAGCAAAATTTTAAGACAATTCTGAGGCGAATTGCATGGGAATTCCAAGGAGAATTCAAGCGAATTTAAATTAGAACTACGGATGGAAGCTTTAGTGAATTCTTCAAAAATTCGTAGAGAATATTAGGATAAATTCCATGATTTTTTGTGTTCTGCGAAGAATTTTTGATTGTTATAAAGAAATGTTCAAAGGACTTCCAAATAGAATATTAAATTGTTATCAGAGGAATTATTAAAAGAACTCTATGAAGGGAAATTATTCTAAAGATATTCATTAGAACATACACTGCCAATACCGCCACACTTCGCAGGTCAGTCCCATGGCGGAAATCGGTAAGTCAAGAAAATCACGTTTTAAGTTTGCTTCGTACCGCTTCTTATGTGACTGTTTTTCCAAACTTTTTCAGAACGAAGTTGATGAGTTCATCCAGTATTATGAAAATATGGATAATTAGCTACCATGTTCGGTCTGGGAAGGCACTTTCCCTTTCGGCAGTGGACTGTATCGGCAATGATTGGTGGAGGAGGCAAGCGTCGATCTAAATCAAAACTCTTTTGTGCTCTGAAAAGAGCTGGGGGTGGGGTTCAACGCTTGCTCCGAACCAGGGATGCTTGCTGGGTAATTATTTAAACGGCGAACGGCTACGCTAGTAACTACTTTATTTCTCTCCTCTATCTCTCTACAAAGGTTTGCTTTTTCTGCTGCTGATGCCTGCTCGTGGACGGTCAAAAAGAAAATGAATGTCAGTTTGCCTAATGGGTGCCACTTTTATAGGAGCGCGCTGTCTGCGCATGGTGATATGGACGTCGCTGATTGGTTAGTGTTGTTTGTCGCTGTTCGTCAGCGGCGATTGTCAAGATGGTTGGTTCACTTTCGGCGGAGACGGAACATACTCCCCCGGTTGAGGTAACTCAACAATTACCAGGAGGTTGTACGTTATCTTCGATAGGCAGTACCGATATCTTGTTGATAGGGCGTCTGTAGCTGGAACCTCCTGCAACGACATCGACAGTTCGGACCAAACCGTCATCGCCTGGATATACGGCTATGATGCGACCCAACTTCCAGTTGAGTGGGGGTTGGTTTCGATCGTGGAGCAGAACAACCATGTTTTCACGGATGTTCGGCGTAGTTCGAAGATTCTTCTTTCTGGGTTGTAGGGTGTTCAGATAGTCGCGACTCCAAGCGCGCCAGAAATGTTCGCGCATAAGTTGCAGGTGTTGCCATCTAGTTAGACGTGCTGCCTTGACGTCTTCCAAGGATGGCTCGGGTATGGCAGTGAGAGGGCGTCCAATCAGATAGTGGGCTGGCGTAATCACCAGTGGGTCTGCCGGGTCGTTGGAGATGGTGAAAAGTGGTCGAGAATTTAGCACAGCTTCGATTTCTACCAGAACGGTGGATAGCTCCTCGAACGTGAGCTTTACGTTGCCGACAATACGCTTTAGATGGCTCTTGGCGGACTTGACTGCGGCCTCCCAAAGGCCACCGAATTCGGGTGCGTCCGGTGGGATGAAATGCCACTCGATCTCACGGTTGCGGCAGAATTTCTCGATGGTGTTAAAGGCTTGCTGATCCCGGAACTGTTGGAACAAGGCGTTCAGTTCATTGTTGGCACCTCGGAAGTTGGTTGCATTATCCGAGTGCAGCTGTTGGATCATTCCTCGTCGTCCAAGGAATCGCTTCAGGGACGCCAGAAAGGCATCGGTGCTTAAGTCGGAAACCGCTTCTAGGTGGACGGCCTTGGTGGTCATACAAACAAAGACGGCCACATATGATTTCACTAGAGCAGGACGGCGCACACCTTTCTTAATCAGGAAAGGCCCGGCGTAGTCCACTCCGGTCACGGCAAATGGGGGCGATGGTACCACTCTCGATGCTGGCAGGTTTCCCATCAGTTGGCTGGTATTGGTTGGATTAATCCGGAAGCATCTCACACACTTACGTGTAATTTGCCGGATGGTGGAGCGAGCGTTCAGAAGCCAATATCGTTGTCTCATGGCGTTCATCAGGCCAGACTGCCCGACGTGAAGCTGTTCGACGTGCATCTGTCGAATCAAAAGGCGTACCACCGGGTCCTTGTCTGGTAAGATGATGGGATGACGGCTCTCGAACGGTAGTTGTGAGCGATCGAGTCGACCGCCCACACGAAGTAGACCATCGGTATAGATAGGACGCAGGTTTGCCAACTTCTTGCAGGGTTCGTGGGCAACAACTCGTTGAATCTCGTCCGCCAAATGAACGAACTGAACCACGTGGATTATAGCTTCGGTTGCCTGTCGCAGTTCCGGTATCATCAGGTGATGGTTTGTCTTCCGCTCGGCAGGGTTCTTCATACGGCAGTTACCAACGAATCGCAAGACGTAGCCCATTACACGTTGGATTTTGCGGAAGCTGCTGTATCTGGAGAAAAATGGGAAAGGTTCCATACTCACAGCTGCGGTGACGATGACTGGTTTCAGCTCTGGCAGCAACGGATCTGGTACTTCTTCGGGTGGATCGATGTCGTATTTCACTCTCTGGAGGAACTCAGGGCCATTCCACCAAAGGTTGTTGTTCTCCAAGGCTCCAGGTAGTTGGCCGCGCGAGACGATGTCGGCAGGGTTCTGCAGCGATCTAACGTACTCCCACCGGAATCCACCAGTGTGTTCTTGAATTACAGCGATTCGGTTTCGGACGAAAATAGGAGTTGGTTGAGCGGTTTCTTGATCCAGGCTAGGACAATCGTACTGTCACACCAAAGTACAATTTCCCGGAACTCCATATCCAGGGCAGGTAATACCTTCAGAACTAATCGTGTCAGCAGGAGAGCGGCGCAAAGTTCTTTTCGTGGGATGGAAAGATCGTGAAGAGGGGCCAACTTGGATTTGCTTGTCAGTAGGCGGAGCTTCGCTGAACCATCGTTGAACAGGCTTCGTAGGTAGATGCAGGCCCCGTACGCCACTGTTGAGGCATCGGAGAACCCGTGCAATTCGAACGCGACGACTCCTTGGAATGTCACGCATCTTGGGATGGCGATGTTGTGCAAATGCGACAACGAAGCTTGAAGTTCTTGCCACTTTTGCGCCGTGTCTTCATCAATCGGATCGTCCCATCCGACCTTGAGCTGCCACAACCGTTGAGCCATTAGTTTTGCCAATACGATGACTGGAGAGACCAGCCCAAGAGGGTCGAAGAATTTGGCTATCTCCGAATACATTACCCTCTTCGTAACACGTTGTTGTAATGGCGGCGGTAGCTTCGGATGGTTTGCAATGTACAGCGTATCGGCATTCGGATCCCAGAGCAAGCCAAGGACCTTGATAGCTTCGTTTACATCACGTTCTTCTAACGGTACCCTTTTTTCCTGGTCTTCCACGGGAATGCGCTCGAGAAATTCTTTGGAGTTCGAGCACCATTTATGTATCGGAAAACCACCACGTCCTAGGAGATGCTTCAATTGTTGTTGAGCTTCGATTGCATCTTCCACCGAGTCTGCGCCGGACAGTACATCGTCCATGTACGTCTCCTCCTTTACAATGCGAGAGGCGATAGGAAAAAACTCACCTTCTTCCTCGACGAGCTGTACCAGGCACCTTGTTGCGAGGTATGGAGCGGATGCTGTACCGTAGGTAACAGTACACAGTTCCAGAACCCGTAGCTTCTGCGACGGGTGTGGTCTCCAGAAGATTCTGAGGAAACGTCGATCTTGTAGTGCTTGCAGTACCTGCCGGTACATCTTGGCAACGTCTCCAGAAAAGGCGATCTTGAACTTTCGGAAGCGTAGGACGATGAAATGCAGATCATTCTGCACCATAGGACCGACTTGCAGGACTTCGTTTAAAGACAGCTTTTCGGATGACGACTTGGCACTTGCATCGAACACGACACGACATTTTGTGCTCGAGCTGGACGGACGCAGTACAGCGTGATGTGGAAGATAATACCTCTGCTGGTTGGGAGGATCATCAGCTTCATTGATTTCACGGCAATGTTCGAGAACCTCGTACTCTCGAACGAACTCTACGTACTGCGCTTGTAGTTCGGGATTGTTCATCAGTCGTTTCTCCAGCATCAGGAACCTCTTCAGAGCTAAAGCACGGCAATCGTCCAGCTGCGAAGAATTTTCGTTGAACGGCAAGCTCACGATAAATCTTCCGGACTCGTCACGCTGGTATGTGGACAGAAAGTGTGCTTCGCATGCCATCTCCTCGGTTGATAACTTGGGTACGTCCGGCACTTCCTCGATTTGCCAGAACTTGTACATCTTTCGCTCGATGTCTTCAAGAGAAACGTGGCTGGCATGCTGAACTGATACGTTGGAAATCTGTGGCTCGACGATGACACCAGATACGATCCACCCAAGGTGAGTGTCTCGCAACTGTGGCAGGTTGTCCGCCAGGTTGAGTTGGCTTGGCTTCAGTATATCAAAAAACAGCTCTGCGCCGATCAACAGGTCCACCTTATCGGGCGTGTGGAACTCGGGATCGGCAAGAACCACTCCAGCAGGGATGTCCCAATTGTTGATGTTGATCTTCGACGATGGAATTGTGCCCGTTACTTTCGGCGTCACTAGGCACTCGAGGCTGGCTTGGAAGTTGGATACTCGGGACTTGAATTTCAGCGTCACCTTGTCACGAGCGAGGGTGCGCAACGCGTTGATACCGGTGATCGAAACGTTGGCTGGCTTCTTCGGCAGACCCAGGCGATTGGCCATGTCTTCGGTCACGAAATTCACCTGGGAGCCGCTGTCCAACAGGACGCGGCATGGATGGGGATGACTCTTCTTATCAAACACCTGCACCACTGCGGTAAGCAGTAGTACCGTCTTGGTCGACTGGGCGAAGTTTGACGAACAGGTGGTGGACACAGGATGTTCCACGGGGGCAAGAATCTTCTGCACCGACGTCGACGGTTGACTCGGAGCAGCCGGAACCGGTGGCGGGATTGCCATAGATTCCGCGGAAAGAGAAATGTTTGGCATTTTCTCCTGGGTGGGTGCCCCATCATCATGGAGCAACGTGTGGTGTCGGCGCTGACACTTGTGGCACGTCTTGATTGAAGGGCAGTTCTTGGAACGGTGTTCTTTGCGCAGGCAGTTAAAGCAGACTCCTGCGGCTCGGATCTTTTCGTTCTTCTGGGAAGCGGTTAGGTTGTTCAGGGCAGTGCACTGGAAGTTCCGATGATCACCACCACAAATCTCACATGCTTGGGACGCATTGGTGGAAACTGCGTGGCTCTTCTGCGGCTGAACTCTTGAAGGTAGCTGGGCTTGTTTTGGCTTGATTGTTGGCGGCACTGACTGGAACGCTGCTTCGCAGTTTTCCAGAATCTGGCATCTGAATTTCAGGAACTCGATGACTTGGGAATACTTCGGAAGATCTCCTTTTTTCTGGGTCCCTTCCCAGGACTTACGGGTCGATTTATCAAGTGCTGAAATTATCAGATACACAATGATGTGTTCTGAAACTCCGGTGATTTGTTGCTGAAGGTAGCGCAAACTTTCGACGTGGTGAGTGGTTTCGTTCAGCAATGTTCGCAATTCCTTATGAGACTCCGACGTCATCTTCTTGAGGAACAACAACCCACGGATGTGAGTTTCCACTATGACTCGCTTGTTCTCGTATCGGTCCGTTAAAATGGTCCAAGCTTGCTCGTAGTTACCCTCGCTTAGGAGCTTAGCGTCCAGAACTCCAGTAGCATCTCCGATAAGAGCTTTATCGAGGTGATACAATTTTATGGCATTTGTATCCCCCGAGTTGGCCATCAGGTCCTGGAAGATGGCCTTAAACTTGGGCCATGCGTCGTAACTCCCATCGAACGTTGGGATTGGTGCTTTTAACGGTTGCTGCTGGATAATCACGTGAGGTGCTGCTGGAATGGTTGGAGGAACCTTTGGAGTGGCTCGAGCCTTTGCCTCTAGCAGTAACTCTTCCACAGCATTGGATACGTCGTAGTACAGTTTCTCGAAGCTTGCGTATTCGTCATCCTGTCCATCGAGCGCTTCATCGGGTACCAGGGCTATTACCTTGCTGTGGAATTGGCTGTACTCAGCGTAGGTAACAGCCAGGTTCTTGGATAGCACACCAAGTTGTGCCAATCCAAGCGTCTCATTGATCAACGTCCGATTAATCCGCACCAACTTCATTTTCGCTTGGGAGCGCTGGCGAACCAATCCACGATATTTCTTTGCTGTAGCTTCATCCCAGTCGGCTTCCCATTCGTCGAATCCATGGAACGATCCAGATCCATCCGATGGTGACGGATTTCCTTGTTGCTGTTCGACACCAGCATCTTGCACGCCATCGCGAGTCGCACCAGCATCTTGCACACCATCGCGTGTCGACGAACGCGTAATAGGCATTTTCGTATTTTTACGAAATCACTTTGTCTTTAACTTGTCGCGAACGCGCACACGAACTCGATTCACTTGCTATGCTTCGCGCACGACGGGCATCGGCAACAGCGGAAGCAGTTTTGTTTTGGCACTGTTTGCTAGCGTAGCTCGTCCTTTTCCCCACTCGGAAGGCGGCAGGCAGTTCGATCCTTTTGGTAGGACTGGGCAAACTTTCGGGCGAAAGCTTCTTCAAACGGCTCGCTATCCGGTTCGTGATGGACCAAATTGATGTTCGGTCTGGGAAGGCACCTTCCCTTTCGGCAGTGGACTGTATCGGCAATGATTGGTGGAGGAGGCAAGCGTCGATCTAAATCAAAACTCTTTTGAGCTCTGAAAAGAGCTGGGGGTGGGGTTCAACGCTTGCTCCGAACCAGGGATGCTTGCTGGGTAATTATTTAAACGGCGAACGGCTACGCTAGTAACTACTTTATTTCTCTCCTCTATCTCTCTACAAAGGTTTGCTTTTTCTGCTGCTGATGCCTGCTCGTGGCCGGTCAAAAGGAAACTGAATGTCAGTTTGCCATTTAAATGATCTTTATTTCTTGTAATTGTGTGGTTTACATGTATGAATTTTTTTAAGTGACACAGATGCGTCTTTTCAACTTTAGTACATTTGAGATTTTAATTATTATTTACAGTTCCTAGTCCTATCAGGCCTATTTTAAAGTATGACCACCTTGGTGGGATTGGTTTGATTTGAATTGGAAAAAGGAGACTACTTATAACTACTATTTACAACTACAACTAACCTACAACTACTATGTACACCTAACCTACTATATACAAATTGCTTATCAAAGCATGTTCTGATAAATTACATTTTTGTGCAAATTTAGTCTTAATTTCGTTAATTTTGGAATCTATTTTGGCAATGCCTGCCTCTTCATGTAAATTTGTTATTCTAGTGTCGAAAGGACGATCAAGAACCATCCTCAGCACTCTATTCTGAGCGACCTGAATTTTGTTCCTGTGAGTCTGTGCACATGATTCCCACACCGGAGCTGCGTAGAGGATAGCAGGTGCTATGATTTGTTTGTAGACGGCCAGTTTGTTCACCCTTGAGAGGCGGGATCTGCGGCAAATCAGCGGATATAGACACCTAACCAAGGCGGAACACTTGACTACGGTTTTCTCCACATGCGAGCGGAATAGAAGCTTTTCGTCAAACAACATCCCGAGATAGGTTACTTCGGCGGACCACTCAACCCTTGTGCCATCCATGATTACAGTACAAGAGGGAGCCGGTTTTAGTTTGGGTGATTGTCGATGGAGGAACATGATTGTTTGTGTTTTGGAAGCATTGATTTTGATTTTCCACGTGGTGGCATAATCAGCAAAGGCGTTAAGGCATCGTTGAAGTTTGTTCGTTATTTCGCGAGGCATCCTTCCTTTGACGGCTATTGCGGTATCATCTGCGAATAGGAAAAACACGCAACCGTCTCCAAGGGGAGGAATGTCGGAAGTGTAAATGCTGTAGAGCAAGGGGCCCAGCAGACTGCCTTGCGGGACTCCTGCAGGGATGGAAAACGTGTCTGAAAGACAACCATTCAACGATACCTTAAACGACCTTTGCTGGAGGTAGCTACGGGTGATTTTAACCAGATGTAATGGAAAGTTGAAGTTACAGAGCTTGTATACAAGCCCATTGTGCCAGACATTATCAAACGCTTTCTCAACGTCTAACAATGCCATGGCTGTGGACTTGGATACAGCTCTGTTACTTCGGATGTTATTCATCACCCGCACTAGCTGGTGATTGGTGGAGTGCCCCTTTCTGAACCCAAACTGTTCCGGAAGGAGAATGTTATTTTCCTCGACAAACTTGAGCAAACGATTGAGAATGAGTTTCTCGAACAATTTGCTCAGCGCTGAAAGGAGGCTGATTGGTCTGTAGCTTGAAGCTAGCGTTGGGTCCTTCCCGGGTTTGCGGATAGGTATGATTTTCGCTGTCTTCCAGATGCTTGGAAAGTAGTGCAGTTCCAAGCATCTGTTGAAGACAGCAGCCAGCAGAGAGTGAACCTTCATGCTGAGATTTTTCAACACTAGGTTGAATATTCCGTCAAACCCGGGGGCCTTCATGTTTTTGGTGCATTTCAGCGCTGAGCAAATCTGTTCAACTGTGATTCTATCCTCCGGAGGGATGGCACAAGGGGAGGAATCAAAGTTGAGTACGCATTGCTCAACCTGAACTTCGAGCGGACTTTGGATGTTGGAGCCAAGCAAGTGCGATTTGGCAATATGCTCACCAATCGCATTTGCTTTCTCCTGAGGGGTGATTATGAGCCGATCGTCATCATTTTCATCTTTTAGTGGCGGAATGGGTTTAGGGTGCGTCTTTAAGACCTTGGCAACTTTCCAGAATGGTCTGGAGCGGTCGTCCAGATTCTGGACAAGCCGCCCGAAACTTTCGTTCCGGAGTGAGACCATTCTGGAAGCAATCTCCTTGTTCAGATCGGCCATTTCACGTTTAATCGCTTGATCTCCAGTCCTCTGAAACTGGCGTCTACGAACATTTCTCAGGCGAATTAAGAGTTGGGTGTGGGAATCAATAGCAATAAACTTACCCCTCACAGGAACTCGTCGGATGCACGCCTCGTCAGCCACGGTTATGGCTTGGTGGAGTCCCTCCAACGCTCGGTCGATGTCCTCCACGGTGTCAAGCGGCGGGTTGTCGATGATGTGCCTGTCTACCACGCGTCCAAACTGGGCCCAGTTTACGCGATGATAGTCCTTGCGCAGGCTTGAAGCAGGAGCCACGTTGCAGCCCAGCTCAGACACCACCGGTTGGTGGTCGGAACTGAGTTCGTTCAAGGCTACCGGCTTGGACAAGCCGATATTTGTCAGGAACAGGTCTAGCGTCGATGGGTTGCCCGCCGGTGAGATAAATGTTGGCTCATCCGAAAACCAAACGGAGTACAGCCCATGCTGTGAGTGGTCGAACAGGAGACGACCGTTCTGGTTCTGCTGGTAGTTCCGCCAGGCCTCATGGCGAGCATTCAGATCTCCTCCAACTACGAAGCGGGAACCGGTACGGGTGATGGTGGACAGGTCCTTCTTGAATTTAGCCGCTAGTCCACTGCTGGCGGCACACTGCCGAGGGCAGTAGACGGCGATGAACTGGACGTATCCAGTTGACGACTCCACCTCCACACCAAGGGCCTCGATGATAGTGGTGCGGATATGGGACAGAGTGTGGTATTTTATTCCTTTCTTGACGACGACCGCAACACCACCCCCCCTGGAGCTGGTGCGATCAAGCCGGATAATGTTGTGGTCAGGCAACCAGAAGCTGTCACCGGACTTTAGATGGGTCTCGGTTAGAAGGCCCACGTCGATGCTGTGCTTGCGGAGGAAGTCGGCAAGCTCAATCTCTTTTGCTCTTACAGAGCAAGCATTCCAGGTGACGATAGTTAGCGGTTTAGACGCCATACTGGATGATGAACTTACCGAGCACTTGGATCTGTTCGGGCTTATTGCGGCACTTACGAAGAGCACCGGACATGTTGACGAAGATTTCCATCAGTTCATCCGCTGAGAACAGATCGGGGTTGTTGTTTTGCGCTGTTGGTTGTCTCCAGAATCCAGGGGGGGATGGAGAGCTTTGGCCAGCAGAATCACCGGAAGTTGCTTGAGCGGAATGCACCCGTGAATTCACTTGCCTTTGCTGAGGAGCACGAAGGGGCGGGAAATCCTCCGTCCGAAATGCCGGGACTTTGTCCTTCTTGCGTCCTGGTTGGTTGTTAGTTGCCGCCTGTTTTCGGATGCGTTTGAAGTCCTCGCGTTTGGAGCACTGTCTGTCGGAACCTTGATGAGCACCACCACAGTTGGCGCATTTTAATGCCACGGCTCCATCCGCAGGGCAGTTGGAAGTGGCGTGTTCTTGAGCGCAATTGCTACAGCGTGGCTTGATGTTGCAGTTGCGAGTGCCGTGTCCAAAGTTCAGACATCGTTGGCACTAGGTCACATCGCGATGGCCTCCACGGTATGGCTCCCATCGTACGATTATGGAGTAGATTGAGCGGATAGCCTGCAGCGCATTCAGCGTCACCGTTCCCTTCTGGAAGTGCACCAGGAAAAGACAATCCGGGTACGTCTTCACGTTTTCGTCTCGCCTCGTCATCCGAAAGACAGCGATTGGGGCCAGCTTGTACCGGTCCTTGAGTTCTTCTTCGATCGCCTTGGGATCAACATCCGGTAGACCCCTGATGACTACCTTGAAGGGCTTTTCACCGGGGATGTCGTGCGTGAAGTATTCCGCATTGGAATCCTTCAGGAATTTGACTGCGATTTCGTATTCCGCTTTCGTCCGGAGCATCACCTTAGTGCCGATCCTGCTGATCTTGTACTCAGCTGCGATGCCCAGCGATGCGAAATCGCCAATGAGCGTCTTGAGTGGCACTACCTTCACCACCAGTGGAGGAAGCTTGATTTTCGCCGCACTCGGGCCGGCAGAATTCTCGGTTTCGACGGCGTCGCCGAAATCACCGATGTCGCTGGCGTTCGTCGCGGTAACATCGTCGCGTCCGCTCGTACCATCGGACTGACCTTGGTTCTTCTTCCTCTTTTTCGTCCGCTTCACAGGGACTGGGTTGGTATTTCCAACATCGGTGGGCAGAGTAGCGTACCTATTTGAGGTAGGTACCGAGCTACCCTCACCACTGTTCTTCTTCTCCGCTTGTTCACGAAGTCGGCTCCGAGAGCGCTGTCTTCCCATCACGCGATGCGACCGACACTACTGACGACGCGACGTGCAGTATATCTGCAAACGTTTGTAACAAACTATAGATTTATCGAACAACTCGACAAAGCGAGCAAAGACCGAACTATACTGCTTGACGATCAAACAGAGAATGAGTGATGAATGTCAGTTTGCCTAATGGGTGCCACTTTTATAGGAGCGCGCTGTCTGCGCATGGTGATATGGACGTCGCTGATTGGTTAGTGTTGTTTGTCGCTGTTCGTCAGCGGCGATTGTCAAGATGGTTGGTTCACTTTCGGCGGAGACGGAACATACCATATGCATTGAAAAACTCAGTTTGACAAAAACAACTATGGGACCAACATGCGACGAGCGGTAATATACTGCCTATAATCGCATATCAGTCCCATATGGATTATCATCAATTTTGAGATAACAACGCAATCCACTATCAATTGGCATATATTATGCGATAAAACTACGGACTTTGATCAGAAAGAAATGTGAGGACTTCATCAAGTCAGTTTGTCCCATCAAGCAAAGTAATCGTATATCAGTCCCGTCCTTAAATTCTATCGTCCAGAGATGAAGTTACAGTTCTGCTTTTCAAGTTGCCATATTTTTCGCTGATATATCAAAACATGCTAGATTGATTGCAACTGATTTTAACTTGTTTATTTGTTATGTTTGCTTCAACAGACTAGAAATAGTCCCAATGATGTGTTGTAAAAAAAGTACAGATTATACAGACTACATATACAACAGTTACAAACGAAAATAACTAGGAAAGCATAGTCAAGTTACTAAAAATGTATAAGTCTTAAATTTTACACTTAGCTGTTGAGTTTTCAAGCGCTTTCGGTCAGCAAAAAAGGCAGAGAATCTTCGGCGAAGCATATTCCGTGTCAAGTGGAAATCAAACATCGACGCTACTCGGTTGAACATTCGCTGCAAGCCGTAAATAGTGCTCCCTAAGCTATAATTAGTTCGAAGAAGTGGAAGTCTCAGCATAAGACTGTTGCGTAGTGATCGAGGTTGAACTTGCTTCTCTGTAAACATCTCTTCGGATACGTAAGAGCTCGACATTGATCAATTGGCAGCGATTCTCGTAGCTTGGAAGACGAAGTGGGTATCTCCAAGGCAGCTTACGGAGCGCGAAGCGAAGAAAACGTCGTTGCACAGATTCATTTCGCTCGGCCCCATTATTGTAGTTCGGGCTCCAGACTGCAGAGTAGTATTCCAACGTAGATCGTACGAGAGAGCAATAGAGCGATTTCAAGCAGTGAAGTTCTTAGTAATCTTGAAGACAAAGCCAAGAGTTCTGGACGCTTTGTCGACGACATACGATAGGTGGTGTGAGTATGTCAGCTTTGAGTCTAGAAAAACGCCTAGACGCCTGATTTTGGAGAGAACGGCAGTCGGCGAGTGAGCGGATGCGCAGAAAAACTTTCAGATCGTCTGCAAACGATAATCGTGGCCCTGTGACAACAAGGTGCACGTCGTCGAAGTAAAGGAGAAATACCAATGGTCCCAGATGGCTACCCTGAGGTATACCGGACTTTGCGCAGAAGCTTGCTGAGCGACAAGTACCCAAAGCTACTGTCAGTTGGTGCTCCGTGATGTATGAACGAAACCATCAAAATCAAAAGATTTCCACCGATCCCTAGCGTATCAAGCTTAGCGATCGCAATTTCGTGGTTCAGCTTATCGAAGGGTGCCGTAAGATCTGTGTAGATTGGGTCCGAGCAATCAAACTGTCTGTGATGTAAGACGTTAGACACAGCAGGTTCGTAGTTGTGGAAAGCTCAGTTATGAATCCGTGTTGATCTATACTTAGATATTGCTTGCAATGCGCATTTAGGGACTCTATGATAACCAATTCAAAAAGTTTTGATACAGCACTCAGCGACGTGATTCCCCGGTAGTTATTTACGTCGCGTTTGGTTCCCTTTTTATGAACAGGAAACAGCAAGACGGATAGATGCCGCTGGAAAGAGAGAGCTGGAATATGCGGCACAGTGGATCTAAAAGACAAGAGATGTTCTTTTTAAGAATAATCGACGGAACAAACCATCGGGTCCAGCCTTAGCTGAAGTCTTAAGTTTAGATGCTGCTCTATAAATCGTATCTGTAGTGGCTTCGACCATGCTGAGCGTTTGGTTGACCAATGGAACATTACTGGCCGCGGAAGTAATGAGATTAGCGGAGAGTTGCTCGCCTTCAAACACACTAGCAAATTTGGCTGAGAACAGGTTGCAAATGTCTTGTTGATTGCCAGCAGTTTCACCATTAAAAATCATGGAAGAGGGTAAGCCAACTTCTCTGCGTTGCTCATTTACGAAGTTCCAGAAGGATTTCGGGTGTGATTTTAGCCGCCGTTGAATCCTCCTTTGATAGCGTTGAAAACAAAGATGACCTAACCACTTATACTAGTGGTTGAGTCTGACATAGTAGCATGTCAGCGGCAGTGTGCGGAGTTTAGTAAATCTTCTGAGAGCAGCCTTCTTAGTTCTTTTTAACGAGCGAAGATCCTTCGTCATCCACGGGACGTGAGAATCGATATGGATCTTGGAATCTTTTTGGAAACGTGTCTGTCAATGACATATGCCAAGACGTGAGAAAAGGTTTGTGCAGCAATGTTGACGTCTACAGGATATAGAATATGCTCCCAATCTAGGTTGGTCAGCACATGGACAATACTGCGATGGTCAGCTCTACGGAAGTCATATGACACAGCGTTTGGAGTGCTGGTAAAATCATGGACAATAGTATTTTCGATCACGATAACTAAAGCATGCATGATGATGGTTCGGGTGCCGTGGAGAGGAAAGGAGCTGTATCACGAGCACTCACAAAGCAGAGATCCTGGGTGCGGTTGTTTTCATTCAACAGGCCATTGATTTGTGACAGAATTGCGGTACTATAACTGTCCAGGAGCTGGATGGTTCCTACGTGGAAAGATGAATGCTCGTGATCTGGACAAAAGAACAATAACTTCGTCGGAAGGGCCTGCTTTGTCTGAAGCGACCAAGACAGATCGGCAATGTGCGTCAATAAGCTCCAAGTCACGGGTTCGATCTGGAGGGATGTGCACTGCACAGAGAAGCAATTGACGATCACCAAGTTGAATAGCCACCCACACTTGTTCAACCGTGTTCCAGGAATTGTCCTCGATAACTTCTGCTTTCAGCTTGGAATTAACTGCGATAAGGACACCTCCCCCAGTAGTTTTCCTACTATTATTCGTGTTTCGATCGCAGCGAAATATTTCGTAGCCAGCACCAAAGACATTGTTTGTAATGGTTCGATAATTGAGCCATGTTTCGGTCAAAACTAAAATGTCGTAACAGTGATCCATGACGGCCAGATGATAATCTTCCACGAGGCCGTTCATACCGCCATCGTTCTGATAGTAAATCGTTATGTCCGACCTCCGCTGTACGGGAACAAAGGAAGGTTCAGCGTGTAGTTGCATTTGGAAGCTGGTAGATGTCACTTGACGGAAGAAGAATGTTCGAGTAGGGCCGCTGGAAACCAAGATACTTGCCAATAACAGGAATGTGGAAGACCCCTTCTCCCATCTCAAACGCAGGGCCGGGACGACTGCGATGAGTGGAATAGGGGCTTCCTCAGGGCAAACGGCAAGAATGCGTCCCGGAGAGCAGTTGACTGTGGAGGCTCCATGTTGCCGACTGGCAGTTGTTTGAGGTGAGTTGAAGGCACTGGAATTATGATTATCATCAGGCAGTGAAAGTTCGCTATTAAGTGTGTACTTGCCTAATATAGCAAGCTGGGAGATCCTCAATCCACATCTAAACTCAGGGCCAGGACGACTTGGATGACCGCTGACTGCAATAGGCGCGACTGATTTAGAGGAACTGGGGACTCCCAAAATGCTTTCTACAGTGCGTCCTGGTAGAGAAGTAATTTGGCTCAAGAGATTTTCAGAAGGCGTCATCGAAAATTCGCTTTGGATCAGGATCAGAATAACCTGAGTATGGGAGAACTTATCACGCAACGATAAACTTAAATCACAGACCCCCTTTCCACCACCAACTATAGGGCCGAGACGAAACAAATATTAATTTATTATGATTTTTTTAAATATTTATATGGGAATCGCACTTCGTAACATAGACTGCCATTTTCTCAATGCCTACTTTATTCCATATGCGACTGATATGGGATTATACTACCCATAATCGCATATCAGTCCCATCTTGGCTTATCCATATTGGACCGATATGCGATTATGGGCAGTATAGGCAGTATATTGTCGCTCTCCGCATGTCCGTCCTATAGCGAAAATCAGCAAACCGAGAAAATCGCGTTTTTAATTTGCTTCGTACCATTGCTTCTTATTTGATGGGACAACCAATTTGGCTATCTTTTCAAACTTTTTCAGAACAAAGTTTTTGAGTTCATTCAGTCTTATGAAAATATGGGTAATTAGCTACCATTTGCATTGAAAAACTCAGTTTTGACAAAAAAACGACGATGGGACCGACATGCGAAGAGCGGCAGTATAATCTCATATTAGTCCCATATGGCAAAAAGAAGGCATTGAGAAAATGGCCGTTGAAGATAAGACGTGCTATTGCCAAGTAAATATTTTAAAAATCATAGTAAATTAACCGATAATGGTGTCAAGCAGGGTTGCTTCCACTCACTTGCTATAAAAAATGATTTCCTGAATTTTGAAATCATTTGATGTTATAATGATATTTTGTACTTGTTAGATACATGAAGAGGTTGAAAGGCAAGTGTTTGACTCATAAAACCTGTCAATTTCGCTACCAGAGTGTTACAATCAGCGATCTTATGATTCGTGAGCGTTCACTCAGAGTGAGCGCTCGCGAGTCGGAAAATTGCTGATTGTGATTATCTTAAAGCGAACTTGACAGGTTTCATGTGTCAAGCACTTGCCTTTCAACCTCTTCTTGTATCTAACAAGTACAAAATATGATTATAACAGCTAATGATTTCAAAATTCAGAAAATCATGTTTTTATAGCAAGTGAGTGGAAGCAAGCCTGGTGTCAAGTTAAAATTAGTTGCCATAAATCTTGTTATATCAGCGAAAAATATGGCGATTCAAAAAGCAGAACTGTTACTTAACCTCTGGGCGATTGAATTTTAGGACGGGACTCTAATGATGGGACAAACTGACTTGATGATGTTTTCACATTTATCATGATCAAAGTTCATAGTTTTATCACGTAATATACAAGTAGATGCCGATTGATAGTGGATAGCGTTATAATCTTGAAATTGACGAAAATCCATATGGGACTGATATGCACTTATAGGTAGTACAGTTCACTATGTTAAATGGGTCATTGCTAAGATAGCAGCATGTTTTCTAGATGATGGATTTGGTTCTGCGACACGTTTGAAGTCACAATTTGTCTATGAAAATTCGCTCAAAAATTAACAGGATTGTATTCGATTGTTCAAGTATTTCCTTTATAATCATCTCAGAATTCTTCTAAAATCAATTTAAAATTTTCTCTGGGAGTCCAGAAATTCAGAACACAACAACAACAATTTCTTAAATTCGTCCTAAGATTCCATTCTAATTTAAAACTTTTTTCAAGAATTCATGTTTGTAATTCGCTTGAATTTTCCGTAGAATTCCCCATGCCATTCACCTCAGAAATCTAGTCCAACAATTGAAAAAGGCCTGTCAGTTTTTGTGAAAAATAATAAGTAATGCCCTTTTCGCGCGAACATAAGCTTCTCTACACTCCAAAAAATATGCACGTCTGATCTACGTGAAAACATAGGTAGCTTTCGTCCATACTACTTTTCACGTAACATTTACCGTAATGTCATGTAGCCAAAAATATTCCCATTTAGTGGTCAACGTGAACAGTAAGGTAAATTTTACGTGACTTCCACTTAACTTGGAATAGATTTTCACGCAATGTTTACGTGATTTTTAAATGTTATTTATTGTTTATATTACGTTTACGTTCCGTGATTTTTACTTATATTGAAATGGATTTTCACGGAATGTTTACGTGATCTTGAAGCAACGTTTATAAGATCTAAAAATACCAAGAAAATAATATTTAAACATTTTTAGATTTTTTTAATTAAACGTCAAGCATTTCTCTATTGCCATTAAAAAAATTAACACTGAACATTTCGTTGCCTAAAATCTTTGATCAGGACCATTCTGATGCAATATGTGTTTGCGCTGTCTTATTCAGAGTTATGATGTTGATTCCAGCCTCTGAAATTTAAATAAATACAATTATTTGCGCGGTCTTCGAATGATGTAAAATAGTATAAAAACACCTTCTAGTTTATGCAGTGTTAGTGTTAGGAAATCCAAAACTGAGAGCAACTCTTCCTCTAATGAAGTCGACGCCATATTGAATAACTTTTTCATACATGCGTAAATCACGTAAACCCATTTCACGTAAGCACTTTCATCATCAGCTCCAGTTTTTATTTTTTTTAAATTCTTTATTTAAGAGAATCAGCTCCAGTGAATATTACATGGAATGTTTGTCAATTTCACTACCATCATGTAAAAATGGAAGTTGAAGTAATCGAAATGGCTACTTGATTTTTCACGTAGGTTGTACGTGTATACTTTGTAGAGTGTACATGCTTATCACATTCTTTTTACGTGAAATTCCCGTAGTATCAACCGACATGAAAATCACGTACATTTTATCAAAATTCCATTTGACATTGATCTGCGGCTCGTGAAAATGATTAAAGTCGGGTGTTTAAGGGGTTACGTGATTTTTCACGTAGCATCAACGTGAAGATTTTTTGGAGTGGAGTTGGAGTTCTCCCGTCGCGTATTGTCTTGAAATTTTGCTCAGAATTATCTTGGAGTTCTCCTCCTCCTTGTTCTGAGATTTCACTTGGAATTCTCCTTAAAAATTTGCGAGATGCGCTTGCTATTATCCTCGGAATTTCCTTAAAAGTGTTCGCAAAATTTATTTGGAATGGCTTGCCAGTATGGCTGATTTTCGCAACAGATGTCTCTAGTAAAATAAAGTTATGGCGATTTATTTTGTAGGAAAAAAAAACCACTAAAAGTTGATTTTCACAAAATTAGAACCTTTTGGTACATTTAATATTCGTTTTTGTTTTCGCTGGCGCAATCCATTGTAATATCGAAATTCGATTCCCTTGGTATTTTTCACGAACCCTGGAATCCTCCGCACAATCGTCATGGAATTGTCCACAGAGTTACTTAAACAAATTTAGGGTCTGATGAGGCATGACTGCCACCTTAACAATTATACGTTCTATATATGCGATATAGTGGATATCTATAGGAGTTTGTGCATCGTATTGCATGCTCATAACATTGCCTTCATACATCAACAATGTAATGCAAATTAAATCACGTCATCTTTTTTTGAAACTGCTATGGGGCAAGAGTGCCAACCCCTATGGAACAAAAGAGCCATGCGTCTTAAATGAAATGAAATCGATTAGTGCTTGTTTATAAACACAGCCATTTGATTATTAATCATACTAGCCACTGGCTAATGGGTATGTGCGTCTCTTAATAGATGATACACCTAATTGCGTCTGACAAAATTTAACCTTCGAGTAGATTGGCGCGTCTGCTCGATCCAGCTGTGTTCAATAAAAACAAACCCTTGAGAGCATTGGAGCACCTTTGAGTAAATGCAAGAATGTTAAGAGTTGAACCAACAATCAATTCGAACCTAACGATTTGAAATTGGCTCACTACTTGACTAGCCTATTGGTCCCAAGCAAATCGAATAACGGACCCCATTCTAGTCGAAATTCTAGTACTACCCTATGTTTGTTTTGATTCGCTATGAAATATTGACAGATAAAATGAGGGGTTCGTGCATTTTCCTATGTTTTGAGGGGTGCATCGATTAGCTTGGGACCAAAGATAGTACCAGAGCTGAGCCAAAAAGTTGAGCACGTTTCTTCGGGACCTTTTGGTCTTAGAGTTAACTCTATGGTTAAACTGGGTTTAAACAAGGTAGTTGAATCATAGAGGTAACTCTAAGACCAGAAGGTCCCGAAGAAACGTGCCCAACTTTTTGGCTCAGCTCTGCTACTATCTTCGGTCCCAAGCTAATCGATTCACCCCTCGAAACATAGGAAAATCTACGAACCCCTCATTTTATCTGTCAAACTTTCATAGCGAATCAAAACAAACATCGTGTAGTACTAGAATTTCGACTAGAATAGGGTACGTTAATTGTTTGCTTGGGACCAATAGGCTAGTCAAGAAGTGAGCCAATTTAAAATCGTTAGTTTCCTATTGATTGTTGGTTGAATTAAATTGGCCGGTAAAATGAGCACCCTCTAGAGGTGGTATGAAACCTTGAAAACAACCGGTAAGAGTATTCTGTTCACGCAGAAAAAAGTTTTTTAATTTCAATGATATTATGTATTAAAAACAACAACAAAAATTATCATTCCCCGGCTAATAACTTTTTTTTATTGAATTCAACAATAAATCTTTATTGTTCGGACATAAAATATTGTTGTTTTCAAAATCTGTCAAAAACGCAATTAAAAATATATTTTGTTGAATTTACAATATTTATTTTCAAACAGACAAAATATTTTTTTGATAAAAAAAAAATAAGTTGCTACCAACAATAACTTTTTTTTATTCAAAAAAAAAATTGCTGCAAATAACAAATTGTTTTTAATAATTTAAAAATAAAATTGGTTTGCCATAAATATTTTAATTTTTAATTTTAGCAGTTTTTCTATTCGAGAAATAATTTTCAATAAATTTAAAAATTGTTTTTGGTTTCATTTTCTATTTATTAATAGTGATTAAATAGGTTTATCAATTATACAAAAAATAACGAAATTATGACCTCTCATTAACGGTATGTAAATTAATAGTTTGCGTTTCGAAACGGGCAACGTTTCCACGTTGTATTGATTTGCTGGAATTGGGGAAAAATCGTTAAAACACGTATTAAAATGCAAATACTGAATTCCTTACAAAGAAAGCAACTTGTTCAAAAAGAACTTCTTCCGACGAGACTGGGAAGCCGAGCATGTACAGGCATTGAAAACTGTGTATGTTTTGGAAAAGTGTTGCTTTTAAATTTACAATATATTTTTAAAAAGTAGTTAAAATAATATTTGAAGACAAAAATATATTTTATTGAATCTACAATATATTTGTTTTCAGAATTTGCAATGAAAACAACAAAAAACATTTTTGAAGCTACAAAATATAAATATTGAATTCAAAAAAAGTTATAATTGACATTGCAAAATATTTCAATAATATTTTTTTTTGGTTCAATAAGGTCAATTTTCTCTGCGTGTTCTATTGAGGCTTTATGGAGGGTCAAATATGAACAGTTTTAGCATAAAAAGATTTTAAAGAAACAATTATTTTCTGTAGAATAATTTAAATTTTAGAAGTACTGTCTATTTGAGGCTATATTTTTTTTTCCAAAGTAGCTGCTTCAAAACGTGCTTTCACATGAAACAGTAATATTTATGAAAAAAATAATGCAAAATTGAAGAATTTAAGATGAAATATCAGTGGTGCTCATATTGCCACGAATTGACTTAAGTAATATATTGTTAAGAAAATATTTTATTAAAAACTACAGATAGTGCAAGAGGGGCATAGTGAACAGGTGGGGCATAGTGATCATCCCGTGCACCAGCTTGGACTTCCGGTCGTTCGGAACAAATTGGTCGGTGGTAGGATCAATATCATAATGATATTGGACCTACTACCAGTTGATTTGTTTCACGCAGCTAGAGATCCAGAGCCGAAGTGCGGGATGCTCACTATGCCCCTCTTACCCCTACCTCGTGTCATATAAACCCATGATCATGTGTAAAGCTGCTGAAGGAATATCAACGATAAGTTATAAGAAACTTCAGATAGACCTTGTCGCGGCCAAAAGCTACTTTCTTCTCCGGTTAGGGAGAGTCTTTCGCTTATTAGGTTAGACACTGTTTTTTTGATTCTAGGAGCTAATTTTTTTCTCCGGTTAAGGAGAGAAGTTTTCGCTTCTAGGCCGAATGTTCTTTCGGATTAAAAAATGAGAAGAATCTGGAGTAACTTACGAACTTAGTTTTATTTTCCATTCTGTACAAAGGATCTTAAATCTATGTGTTACATTAGCTGGCTTAAAAAGGGCTAATCTATGTTTTCGAGTCCTTATATACTATGTCCTTTTCGGAACCGGGATTTCTCAATATGCTCATGAATTTATTGAATTTATTTACAAATAAGAATTCGAGCATTTGTAACGTTTGAACAATAGATTATTACCTTCGTGAGGGATGAACAAAGAGGGAAAACTAATCTTAATCTACATGTGTTTATCCTACTCGAGCGCATATGCATCCTAAGTAAATAGTGCAGTCAGACTATGTAAGCGAGCTGTCGTTGTTTTGCCCTACTTTTCATTTCTTTTCCTTGGCCTTGGTATCGACATCAGCTAAGACTTATGCAACTGTGCGGGTTGACTTATAGACTTGATCCTAAATTAATTGCCTCGCGGTAACAGACCTTATTTTCTGATTCAGAAGTCAGTTATAACATTTTTGACATTTTGAGCTAGTCTAACATTTTTCGAATATTTACTCTAGAGAAAAGTAATTTTTTAGACTAAAATGAAATGGATAGTTCGAGTAGGCTGTTAAAGATTTTGTGTAATATATATGTCCAATAAGTTGATTTTTTGGCCACATTGCCCCACTTCCCCCTACTTCATTTTAAATAGAACTTTCTACAATGCTGCATACGAATACCATTGATAGTTTCATGGCTGAGATAGTATTGAAAATGCGTTTATTTTCAAACATTTTGGGGTGGCACTCTTGTCCCACCTGAACAGCATTCCTGTTGATTTAAAATCCTTCAACAGAGAATCAAACCGTAGGAACTGTCTAGACCGGAAAGCGGCCGTAATTTCGTAGCCATTTGTTATCGAAATCGGCACACTTTCCGGTACTTATCATTCCATCATCTTAAATGTAGGCATTCCATTAATTTTACCAATCGCCACATCCCTTGCTCGAAATTCACATTTTCCGTACAAAATTGAGAGCCTCACTAACAAGAGTCTGCATTTGCCTGTAACCAATAGAGCAAACGGCGCCGGCGGAACCGTCTGGACATGCTAGATTCGGATTCCACTTCCGATGACCACCAACGGATACGGAAAGGCGAACTGCCATCAGCGTGACTCGACCGATACCACTACAGTCAAATAATGCTTTGCTAAATATCTAACTGCCAGTTATGTTTTCGTCTACCGATTGATTACAACAGTTTCAGTTCTTAGGAATGCAACTACTTTTTGTCTCTTTTTTTTTGCTGATTGCTGGCACTCACTTGTTGGTTATTTATTTACTAATTCTTTAGGAGCTGACTGACTTATGTGATTCTTTTTTCCATTAATTATATAATCTTTCTCTACATAATACAGTGCGGCGATATTATTAGTTATTCCTGGTTAGAATGAAATCCCCATTTTTGGTCTTCAAGTCCAAGAGGAACGAAGAACGAAAATATTTATTGTAGTGAGTTATAAATGAATGATTGAAAGTATCGTTGATTGTACATGCAACATTTAAGTAAAACACCGGACGGAAACGAATTTGAATAGTACATAATTATAATAAAGCTCTAAATGTGTTCGATTTCTTGTTTCTGCTTATTCTTGTACTCTGTAGTCCCTTTTTTAATTCTATCTGTCTTTCTTCCTTAGAATCTTGTTTCAATACCTATCTACTATTATTACATTCATGTTCCTACTAGACCTTCGTTGGTTTTGTCCTGCCTTTTTCTTACCTATCTCTAATTGGGTTTACTGGTACCTATCGGTGTAAGAATAGAACCAAAAGTTCATGACCTTTTAAAAGCGACGGTTCGCATCTGTTTCTCCACTTTGACCGTTTCGTTGTAGGTCCCGAAGCCACATTCCAAGCGACTCAGCAACCAATCGTCCAGCTCGTTGGAGATCGCCAAGGAGAACGCTCTCCAGTGGGAAAACATGGGAGTTCCACCGAGTGGGTCGATTGCCGGAGCTGGCGGTGCTGGCAGTCCACCCGGTGCTGGCGGGGCAGGTGGGAACGGCAATGGAAACGGGAAAGGTAACGGCGAATCACTCGGTGCAAACGCATCCGGATGCTGTTCGGCAACATCCAGCAGTGGAAGGCAGTATCTGAAGGGTGGCACGTTGAAGGGACACTCGGGAAAGATTTCCCGGAAGGCTGTGAGTGCTGTCGGGAAAGGATTCGGCAAGAAGGATGTCGTCAAGAAGAGTAAGATCCTCTGCGAATCTGGTGTTGTTGGCCCTGTCGTGGCCAGTGGGAAGAAGCTGCAGGAGCTTATTCGAAACAAAGATCAGCATCAAGTGCCTCGCAAAAAGATCAAAGTCTCCCCACCACATCAGCATGGCAGTGCAGTGGATGGGTTCGACCTGTGTTTCAAAAACAATCTTACAGCTTCTTCGCTTCCGAATTTCCTAGCGGCACCACCCTCGCTGGGGGACCTTCCACTTTCCAAAAAGGTAAAATCCGAATCGAAACTGCTGGAAGAATGCCTGGACTGCGACGATAGCCTCGATGCGATACCATGCTGTTCATACACACTGCCCGCGACAACTTCCGGCGGTACAGTAGCGCTCACGAAGCTAATCTCGACCTACAGTCAAGCAGCGGTGGTTGGGTCACCTGGTGTGGCTTCCGGTGAGGGAGTACCACCCATCTCCAGCGGCACCATCCCTGGGGCTTGCGCTTTGAGCCCCGGCGGTGGTTCTTCCTCGGGAGGAGAGAAGGACGCAGGTAAGGCGAGCAAGATAAGTAAATTTAGCAAAGCCACTTCGGCCAAACAGCAATCCAAACTGGGCAAATCTTCCAAATCGAACGACGGCGGAAAGCTGCTGAAGAAGAAGCGCTCGCTCAAGACTGATTCGAATCTGAAGCGAAAAAAAACCCGGCTAAAACCGGTACTTACCTAGAGAAGCGAAGACTAAGGCTTGTGCTGTGAGCGAACCGAAGTAGGGGTAGAGGAAATTGTGATTTAGAAAGGATGTATGCTTTCGTTTTTTTTTTTTTTATTGAATTTTTATTTATATGCTTACCGACTTTTGCAACTTTTGTTTTTGTTAAACTGGAAAAAAATCTACCTTGTATTGTGGGATGAGAATTAGAAACATGAAGTGTATGAAATCACCGGGAATCTTCAGATGGATTCGAAACTAACATTAAAGAAATCCCTTCTTTATGGGAGTAGCCTTTGACTGCCATTTTTTTAACTTTTCGTAAGTTTTCTGATCACGGTAAATCTTTCATTTTTGCCATACAAACTTTTTCAACTCGGAAATAGCTTAGAAGCATACCCTTTTCACTTAGACTGTACCATCTAAATTTTACAACATTGTTCGTTTGCGTCCGAAAACGAACGGATTGTTTGACAAACAAAAGTTCCTTAACGAATACCGTCGTTTCTATTCAAAATTGCGTTCTTACTCACCAACTGAATATTTATTTACACATTTTGATTCTTTATTTATTTATAACTTTCATTCTTAGGTAACACACCCTACAAATTTGAAAAACAAAATCTCAAAAATTGCACACCATAAATTTCAACACTCTGTAATCAATCTCTTAAATAGATGTTTAGCCAACCGAATGGAAATTGTTGTTTATAACCAGAAAATAAAAACCAACACACTAAAAGGTGAATGATAAAATTTAATACTACCTTTATTGGTAATGACATAGGGACTAACTAACTAGGAACCGATTAAGAAAATAAACATCTATTTGTTAGTCTACGATGTAGAGCTTTGCGTATTTTTCTCCTATAGCGAGAAAGTTAATCATTACATAACACATTACACATACAAGCAAATTCACACGCGTAGGCAAAAACACCCACACCTGAAAACAAGGTATAATTGTGATTAGAGTTGGATCGAAATGCGCTTCGGAAAACGTGTACAGTTAAAGTATATGTAGCCAAGTTGTGTGCGGTGTGCGAGTGTGGTTTTTGGAAATGGTCTTGCTAGGAAAAAAAAAGAGACCTTGATGAAAAGGTGATGTACCGAAATGAGCAACATAAGATTGAGGAATGTGCTGAATGGAAAAAAATAGCGTCTAGAGAGGTCATGCAAAATGCAATAAGAATAATATTGAAAATATATATAAAATTGAATATGCAAAATGCAAAAACGTGGAACCTGTTGGTGCTAAAGCGGTATCCGAAATCTCCATGGTATGGTAGGGGAAACAATATTTTCCACACAACACATGAGAATGTCGAAAACAAATTTTCTGAGGAATGCCCACATTCTGGGACCTCTCCCCCTTAAGAATGTACGTCATATTTTAATCGCCACCTACCCCGAATAGTCCATTATTCCAGGGTGGCCACTGAACCGGGAATTTGATTGGAATCTCAAAATATTTCGCTTTACGGTAACTCGTAACCAGGCTTGTTGAACGTCCTCAAACTAACTGAGGGTTTTAAAACACTCTTGTCCTGCGAGTTTAACCAGCCCTCACCTCGCGGCAGGAATATGGAAGAAGTAAACAAAAACTCCTCGAGAGAGAGGGAGAGTGAACTTCAGTGAGAGTATGATTTGACGTGTGGAGCGCTTTTCGAGACTCCGGATCAGTCTTGTAAGCGGTTACCGTAGTCGACACATTTTTTGTGATAATCGACTGCCTTTGCTTCCGACACTTGCAAAACAAAATGTAAATGTAAATGTAAAAATAAAATGTCATATGACAAGCTCTGTCATACGACACTGTCGCCGAAGACCGTCACGAATGTATGTATTTTAGTTTTTCTCAGAATAAGAGCTGCTGCGCTTGTGTTAAATCTGAAAATAGCAAGCAACGATGTCCTAGTTATAACATTTTAGATCAGAAATGGTTTAATCAACACCAAATTGATGAATTAGAACGAAATCACCCATGTAATATGATAGTCATTTGATAATTTTCCACCAAAACCACTCTGTGATATTTTCTGTCGGGAAGTTTGTTTTGATAAAAAGTGGAACTTACCTGCTCCAGATTCATTTATGCTTTGAACCATTTGGTGGATTTTTTTAAACTTTTGGTTAAAATTTGACAGATGGAAAGTTATCGATTAACCCTGCTATCTGAGCGTGGTTATTTCTAGCCGACAAGAAGTTAAGCTGAAGACGACTGAAAGTAACAAGAAGATGAGACTGAAACCCGCCAGCGTTGCCAGATTATTTTCAAGTTTATCGGTATCAAAGGTTTTAAAATATCGGTATCGGTGCAGTTTCGAACCCCTTTGGATACGGTTGCGTTTTGAGTTTGTTCTCTGTTTTGTGCGTGCGTGCGCTTTCATAGTTTTCGGCTGCATTTGGAAAGTTTTAGAATCGGTAAAGAAATTTTGATTCATCATGTTTGTTTGCAAGCATCAGAAGAGATGTAGCTCTGCGTTCTTTGATTTTTTCTCCCGGACCAGAAATTAGTGGCATCGCGAGTGATAATGTTTAAATTAAGTTTATTTACGCGCTGAAAGGTGCGTAAAAGAGCTCGCAACGATCGGTGTTAATGTTGGTTCACTTGCAACTATTTTTGCAAGAATAGTGTTTTCGAACGGAATTGATATCGAAAGTGTACCAAAAGTGCTTCTGAACGTGTTTCGCAGTTGGGTGTGGTGAAATTAGTGAATTCGCGGTTGTTTTCAGTGAAAATTACGTTTCACAAAATTGCTCACCGAGTTCCCTTTTTTGCCGTTCGACGACGACGGGTTTGCGAGAGCAAAATAAGCATCGGGATCGTGCTCCCGGATATATTGATTTGGTGAGTACGTTCCAGTTGAAGATTGTTCTTATAAATTTCTCGATTGCATTTTCGAGGGTACGCCCGGAGAGCTTTGAGATTTGCGCGTCTGCCCGTTGGTCGCCGATTGCTCGCGGATAGAAGCTCAGTCTCGCAGACAGACTATACCAAATGAAAGAGGAATCATGCCTGTACCTGTTTGTGTTGATAGTTTTTGAAGATGGGCTTTGGTTTGCGAGGGATCGTTGATTGAAGTGTTTATTTTCGGAGGCTATCGGGTAGGGGAATATTTCCCCTATCTGATGGTGATGTTGGCATGCTTGGGCGGGATGCTGGTTGCGCCGGATTGGGGATCTGATGCATTGTTTGCGGGAGCGGATGTGTTCCTTCGGGGGAGCAATCGAGATTTATTTTCATCGTTCCCATTTGTCAGAGGGATGACCTCGATCGCATGAAGCATATTCCTCGGGGTTTTTACCGTTAGGTGTCTACGAATAATTCATTATTATTTTTTTTTTCTCATGTTGAAGCATGATTCGTTAAGAAAATAAATGTCGCGATCGAACATGCAAGCTTGACACTTGACTGATTAGTTTTTGTTGTGTTGTTAGGTGTTTCCATAACATGATCATGAAGGCCGTGGTTGAAGACTGATGGTAGCTATGAGATGGATAATGACTAGGTAGGTCATGATCTTTCATATACATTTCCTGACAGTTGGTGAAAGGTCATTTGGATTCAAGCTGCTGCACGGGTAAGTTGGACTTTGATAAGCTGCGTCGTGGGTGATTTGCCCATAATTAATATCGGCGGATTTTCACATTTCTGGCGATCCTGCCAGGAGACGAACCTGGAATCTTGGAGACCCCCGATAGGTAATAAAAGGGCAAATCACCCACTTGCAAGGAAAATGGGATAAGAACACGACTTCTGAATGCGAGTGAGGACGGATTTGCAAAAATCGTCTCCTCGCCGTGGCAAAGCCAAAGGAGAGAACGCGACCGGGACGGCCGTTCTGAGAAAACGAGTGAGTCCTTCTTAATGCTGCTAACATAATTGTGAAGGTAACCACACCGGAGGTAACGAAGCCCTTGACGGAGCCAATCTGAATCACGGTATTTATTAACGCGATCGGAACCGCCAGCGGGGAATAAGTATGCAATTCCGGCAAAACCAAGTAAGGAGGAAAGTTATGAAGGAACAACAAGCAAATGCAAAGAGAAGGTAGTAACATAGAGGTAACTCTAAGACTAGTAGGTCCCGAAGAAACGAGCTCTACTTTTTGGCTCAGCTCTGGTACTATCTTCGGTCCAAAGCTAAGCGATTCACCCCTCGAAACATAAGAAATTCCACTAACCCCTCATTTTATCTGTCAAACTTTCATACCGAATCAAAACAAACATTGTGCAGTACTAGAATTTCGATTAGAATGGGGTACGTTAATCGATTTGCTTGGGACCAATAGGCTAGTCAAGTAGTGAGCCAATTTCAAATCGATAGTTTCGTATTGATTGTTGGTAGTAATCAAACGTTGACAACCAGTATCTAGATCCTAGGTACGCATTTGCATGCTGCTGGAAATTATTTGATAGACGATGAGAATGAAGGGGTTAAAAGTAAATAGTTGAGAGCCATGAGAATGAAGAAGAGCATCACTATTTATTTTTGTGTTGTTATTGAACAGTGATTTCCAGGATCTCCTGTTTATTTATTAGGCTGTTCAAAAGTTCAAAACCATGGACGCAGTCGATTGACTCTCCCAAACATGTTTAACAAACATAGATGAATTCAGTACCCAAAAGTTAAGGCTAACACTAGGAAGTAACTGAAGGTCTATTGCTGCTTCTACTATCGCCAGTGGGAATTTTAGGTCGAATCGAATCCTTCTTGAGTTCTAGGTTGCAGCATTGTCCGGGTACCATGATGATAATGTAGAGGTACATTTTCCACTAGCCGGGTGGGTCATAAGTACAAGTTTCGGCAAACGTCTACCAGAATGAGAAACGGTAAAGAATTTCTTGTCCTGGATGGACAGCTTCTGCCATCACTCACCCTTCTATTCCTTGTGGGGGAGTAGAACTTAATGGTTGGCAACGGTCAGCGTATATTGGCTAACAGTTCCAGTAGTGGCCGATGATCTCGCGCTTACCAATCTTATCATTGTTAAAGCAAGAGGAATGAATGTTGTACAAACAAAACTTTTATAACTGTTATACCGAATGAGAGGGAAGATATGAGATGGATAATAACTAGGTAGGTCATGATCTTTCATACACATTTCCTGACAGTTGGTGAAAGGTCATTTGGATTCTAGCTGCTGCACGGGTAAGTTGGACTTTGATAAGCTGCGTCGTGGGTGATTTGCCCATAATTAATATCGGCGGATTTCCACAGTAGTCACGTAGGGTCGTGTTTGATTGTGGAGTTTGGTGTTTTTGACGACGAAATATGAAAGAGAAAACAGTCGATTTAAAACGCAATAGAGTTCGGTCGAGATAGCTTAGAAGATGTGCAATACTTGTACGCTGCTAAAATCGTCAAGCGTGAACTAAGGGGCTTATTTTAATACAACATCAAGTCTAATTGTCACATGTTGAAATTCTACGCATAACTGTCCCACAAAGATTTTTTTACTGAATCTTGCATTAACGAATCGATTTGAGTGCACGAATGATTGAAACAGGATTTATATGATCCAAAGAAACTCAATGAGTCATTTCGGGAAGTAGAAGCTTTATTTTATGATGAAAAATATTAAGAGAAACGGGAATTCATATTTAAACACCAGATTATAGTTCAGATTTCAAACTGTGCATTATTAAAGTAATAACAATTAATTGAGAAGAAGCAGTGTAAAGATCTTAAAAACCAAAGACAAAATAACATGATTTAAAATTCAATTGTATGTAGCAACGATGTATAAATATCTTCCAATATTGACGTGATTGAAAAATTACGTATTATTCTCTAAAACAACTAGAAGAAACGCAGTTAACAATTATGGCACTTTCTGTCACTTGATGTGTTCATTCACCTAAAGGGTGATACGGTCAAAATTTGGTCAATATCAACTTGACGTATTTCTTTCAATTTTGCATTTAAAAAACCTGAGCACCCCTCATTTTGAAGGTGTGTGTGTGTAGAATGTTGCTCCTATTTTGATTTTAGAATTCACTCTTCAGTTGTCAAAATGCCGTCCAAGCAAGAAGAGCAGCGTATCAAAATTTTGCTCGCGCATCGCGAAAATCCGAGTTACTCGCACGCAAAGTTGGCAAAATCGCTAAAAGTTGCCAAATCAACCGTTACAAATGTAATTAAAGTGTTTGGGGAACGTTTGTCGACAGCCAGGAAGTCTGGATCGGGGGGAAATCGAAAACCGGAAGCCGCTGAGACGACAAAGAGAGTTGCCGGTAGTTTCAAGCGAAACCCTAACCTCTCTCTCCGAGATGCCGCAAATAAGCTGGGTGTATCGTCTACAACCGTGCATCGAGCCAAAAAACGAGCCGGACTATCGACTTACAAGAAGGTAGTGACTCCAAATCGCGATGATAAACAAAATACGACGGCCAAAGTGCGATCCCGGAGGCTGTACACGACGATGCTGACGAAGTTTGACTGCGTGGTAATGGACGACGAAACCTACGTCAAAGCCGACTACAAGCAGCTTCCGGGACAGGAGTTTTATACGGCAAAAGGAAGGGGAAAGGTAGCAGATGTTTTCAAGCACATGAAACTGTCAAAGTTCGCAAAGAAATATCTGGTTTGGAAAGCCATCTGTACCTGTGGCTTGAAAAGCAGCATTTTCATAGCTTCCGGGACTGTCAACCAGGAAATTTTCGTGAAAGAGTGTTTGAATAAACGTCTGCTGCCTTTCCTGAAGAAACACGGTTGTTCCGTACTGTTTTGGCCGGATTTGGCATCTTGCCATTACGGTAAAAAGGCCATGGAGTGGTACGCCGCCAACAACGTGCAGGTGGTTCCCAAGGACAAGAACCCTCCCAACACGCCAGAGCTCCGTCCAATTGAGAAATACTGGGCTATTGTCAAGCGGAACCTAAAGAAGACCAAAAAAACTGCTAAGGGCGAGCAGCAGTTCAAGGCAAACTGGCTTTCTGCGGCGAAGAAGGTGGACAAGGTGGCTGTACAAAATCTGATGGCGGGTCAAGCGTAAGGCCCGGCAATTCGGATTTGGAAAAGCGGAAGCCTAACTGAATATTTTTCCTGAATTTTATACTAATTGAACTTGAAAAAGAAATTTAATTTGATTTTTAAATAAACGATTTCACCGATTTACACGCGTTTTCCCTTGACCAAATTTTGACCGTATCACCCTTTAGTTGATAGCTGCTACCATATTTTGTAGTTAAAATAAGGTTCCTGTTGACTGATTCAGAATATCCGTTGTTGTATAGTCCTTTCGTAAATTTAGTCGTTAGAATGTTCTAAATATACTACCGTGGTTGCATTTGGTTGAATATAATGAAATCCTTGCTGTGTATGTTAACTTTTCCAAAGTCTTTCTTGAAATCATCGATCGACAATCTTATTGTGTTCTGCACAGAGCATTCATCATTTGTTTCTCAAGATGCCCATACTTATAGGCTTTATAGATGTAGCAAACGACGATTGCAGCAATGTCAACTCACTTATTGTTGGTTTCAGTTAATGATGCAAACCTATGCAAACTATCCACTTTCAAAACTTCGCGGAGAACTCAAGCACGCTCATGTAAATAGAACTACAGTCACAAGAGTAAAGACGTCAAACGCAACGTGGCCATCAAAGCAACACAGAAAGTAATAGTTCTTAGTGGGGCTGATATGCGTAGAATTTCTCAGTCCCACTGAATTGTTTTGTATAGAAATAGGCTTAACTTATTTCATTGAAGGTAAGTTCTGTAGTTTTCACTAAACCAAATTGATTCTGTAGAAATGTGAACAATGCACTAACTTATTTTAACTTATATTTCTTCCGATGAGCAGAAATGATTCGAAACATTATTCGCGATTTTCTCAGATGTTACTTTTAGAACATGAGACAGATATGCGCAGAACGGCAGTTCATGCCAATATGAAACTTAAAAAAAATAAAACCGTATTGATTTGTAGCATGATTGGTTAGATCATAATCATCAGACGGTTCATGTTTTGTTTTGATCCAAAAAAATTGCACGTGGACCAAATTAGGTTCAAGTTTTAAATTATTTCTTCATAATGTACTCAACAAATGGCGGTTATGTTTTAGCGACGATGTTTTACAGTGAGAACTATTCAATGTGTTATGTCTGTTTGTCTATGGTATAAGTATACTATAAGGGTTTTCCACATTTATGCCCAACGGGGTAGAGTCAATTAATTACCATATCCAATCGATTGAAAACCATAATTCGGATGACTTATATTTTAACTTATATATCTTATTCCATAGACACTTAACCACATACCTATCTACCACCTACCCGAAATGGAAAACCACAAGACTTTGATGAATATGTGTTTTCTTCCCTGGCCCACTGTTAGTTCATGATGCCATGTAGTGAACATTCAAGCCAACAGCAACTGAATCTTTCGAATAATTTCTCTCTCATTCCAGCCATAACCACATCTACCACTCAGTTTAAAGAGACGTTAACATATTAAAGCACATCTAAGTACATACTACGCTGCGAGAGAAATTGTAAGACTGAATGAATCATTCAACCAATTCATGAATGTGTGGAAGCTTCTCGCTCGCTCCCGGTATATGCGAAACAAACGAACCGATGATGAATCAGTCTGCGGGTTTGTTTTGGTCCGTTCGCACGTGCATATACCACTGCAGCCAGCCATTTAGTATTTATTTAGTAGGTATAAACTGTCCTCGGTCGATGATCATAGTGTGTGAATGAATGAATGAAATAATGCAACATGAACGTGGTGCTGTTTGTAGTTGTAAGACGATCGTCCCCGTAGGTGTGCAACGAAATTAAACAACCAAGAAGTGGTGATCTTCCGCTCGAGTCTCCGATTCAAATTATGTTTTTCGGGATTTGCTTGCGTTTAAGTAGTTTGAACTTGTGGCTGGTGGAACTGTTGCGATAGAGCTCAAAGAATTTGCTGAAGATATCGACAGAAATCGGGAAAAGTGTTGGGAACTCACAGGAAAATAAGATCGCCCGTCGATCAAGTAACCAAACACGCCCAAAAAAATTGATCAATTGGATTGCAGAAGCCAAGGATAACCAGATTCTCAAGCAACCATGAATCGACTACTAATAGGAGCCGTAATTTGTGTAGCAGCGTTTAGAACAGGTAAGTTCATCAACATTTGAAATGTTTTACATTAGTTTTAAGAATTCCTTCCACTATTCCTTAACTTAAAAGCGATTATTGGATGATCTGACGTTTTCGTAGAAGTTTATGTCGATACCAATACAGTCTTCGGTATCGAAGCTTTGATTGTATGCGAGAGAGATCTACACGATCAAGTATGATCAGCTGTCATAGTGATAATGCTTTGGATCCAATATAAACTAAAGAAGGATTTTGGTTTCTCGGACATGTTTTTCAAGAGAAAGCCGAAGGCAAACACAAATGAGCAATTAGCTATCCTTTTTCTGCTGCCATGGTCTGCCTCATAGGCGACGAACACCGCACGGCGAATGAGAACACCCAAATTTGAGTTTGGGTTCACTCATAATCGCCAAAAGTGCAGGAATTCAGCGATGGTAAATTTGCCGGAAATGAGGAAAATTGACGAAAATTTTACTCAGTCTAGGAGTAGTACTAATAGACTGAGCGAATCCAATCTTTAGTTTTCTCAAATTCGGGAAGTTTTTCCTGGACAAACCTCGAATGTGATTTATGAGCTAACTAAACTCAAATTTGGGTTGTTCTCATTCGCCGTGCAGTAGCATGGTGTGTGCCTTTTTCCCCGTTGTATAATTCTAATTCCCGTTTCCATAGAGATCTCGTTTCCCTAAACGTTTGTGCCGAGCCGTGCTGCTAGAGACGGTGGCCTGTGCGGTGGTGGTTTTTCTTTTGTTATGCCTACAGCGCCGAGCGTGAGCGTGACCTGATCCGATTCCGTCCGTGCGTGTGGACGGACTGCGAGGTCTAATAGATTCGGATGGTGACGGACGGTGGTCTCATCTGCTCGGATTGCGGTACGTTACCAAAGCTGGCAATTAGTGCGATTGGATTACCGAATTCGTCCTCTTTCCGATCCATCTGTAGGAGATAATGAATAAGCATGTGGACCATGTGGGTGCTGGTTTGATATTTGTGTTAATGGATACTCAATGCAGATGTATTCAAACTGTGAGAATAAAGCCAACAAGACTATAGGAACAATTGGACATTGAAGGGACAATCGAAGGCTATTAAAATTCATATTACCATCGTTGCCTAGGAAATTGTGTTTCACCACTTGACACGGTGTACAAATTGTTCGAATCCCTAATTGATGAACTTGATTGAAAATTATGCTATGGATGGATGTCTTTCTATCCTATAGCAAGCTGTCCTCATCAAATTATTTTGTTAATTCCATAATTAAAAGCCATTTTGATTGCTTCACTCACAAATCAAGTCTTTAGCACAGTGAAGCACTTGTGTAGGTCTATTCAAACAAACTCCTACCGGAAGAAGATAGCGTTAGAGGAAATAAGACTAATGGCTTTGTTAGGGACCCCTTTTTAGCCTAGTGAACAAAGGTGCTGCTGCTGCTGCATAGCAAAACGAAGTCACCTGGCCAAGTCAGAGTTCTATTTGCTTGCATACTAAAAACAAAAAAATATGTTCAATCAACATTACTCAAAATTAAGAGTTTGTATAACGTTCGAGTCAGGACGTAATATCCAAAAAAGAAGGCACGTTGAACATAAAAGCGTGCATTTTCCGGTGCAGCTCAGTTGAACAATATTGATAATAGACTTGGTTGGAGGGTACACTTTACTGCCGGCCGGCCTGCTGCAAGGCGAGACAAAAATAAAATGAATCGTATGATGCAGTAGCTTTGATCCGGCACTGGAAATTCCATTTCATTATTTGTGCGCAACGCTTTTTTTTTCAGAACGGGTATAACCTACCTTTCTTAGTTCAACGTCCTTCAAGTATTTTTGGATTTAAATTGTAATGTGATTTGATGAGTCGTATGATGGCTCATGGCAGATTCTAACTTTCTACAGGGGTTACTCAAAATAACTAGGATAGGCAAATTTTTGGTCAACTTTGGAGTGTTGTAACTTCGTCAAATATGATCCGATTTTAAATCTTCCAAGAGCATTTGACTGGAAAACTAATATTGTTCTACGGTGTAGCCACGAAAATAATCCTGGTCACCGGATACCGGAGATATTCCGGGTTTCCGGAGGGCTTGTCTAACTTGCTAAATTTTTGGTGAAATTTTATATAAATATTTTAGTAAATACAACGAAAGAAGAACCATTTCTAAAGCGAACCATATGCCAAGAACTAAAATCGGTCTATAATCAACCGAGATATGGCCATTTCTCTGGAATCGGTTCTGGTGGAGGGTTCTGAATGCGGGCAGATCATTTAATCACTCAAAACATGCCGTGCGACAGCTCTTTCTTCATGGTTTCTCGTCAATAGACTTTCGATAAACTTTAAATGAATCATTGACCACATTGGTCACTCTCGGAACATCCAGTACGCCCCCGGGGGAACCTGGAGCGGGGAACAATTGCATTTTTACACCAAAACATGCCGTGCGACAGCTAATTCTTCATGGTTTTTCAAGAATAGGCTTTCCATAAACCTAAGACCTCATTGGTCGCTGTTGGAATTACGGGATACCCCCGAGGGATCCTGTAGCAGGGGTCAATTGCGTTTTTACACCAATACATGCCGTGCGACAGCTTTTTCATGAATAGGCTTTTGGTAGACTTTAAATGGATTAGTGACCAGATTGGCCGCTCTCGGGACCTCCGGTATGCCCCCGGGGGAACCTGAAGCAGAGGACAATTGCATTTTTACACCAAAACATGCCGTGCGACTGCTCATTCTTCCTGGTTTTTCAAGAATAGGCTTTCCATAAACTTCAAATGAATCATTGACCACATTGGCCGCTCTTGGAATCACGGGATACCCCCGGGGGAACCTGTAGTAGGGGGCAATTGAGTTTTTGTCTCAAAAACATGCCGTGCGACAGCTCTTTCTTCATAGATTTTCATGGATATTCTTTCTATAGACTTAAAGTGAATCATTTACCACATTAAGCGCTCTCGGAACCACTGGGATGCCCCGAGAGAACCTGTAACAGGGAACAATTTCGTTTTAACTCAAAAACGTGCCGTGCGACAGCTCTTTCTTCGTGGATTTTCATGAATATTCTTTCTATAGACTTAAAGTGAATCATTTATCACATTGGCCGCTTTTGGAACCACTGGATACCCCCGGGGGAACCTGTAGCAGGGAACAATTGTGTTTTTACTCAAAAACATGCCGTGCGACAGCTCTTTCTTCATGGACTTTCATGAATATGCTTTCTATAGAATTGAAGTGGATCATTGACCACATTGACCATTCCGGAGTCACTGGAATGTCCTGGGGGAACCTGTAGTAGGATGCAATCACATTTTTACACAAAACAATGTTATTGGGGAGCTCATTCTGGAACCAGCAGATGCCCCAGGATAACATGTAAGAGGAAAATTGTATTTTCACTTCACAATGCCGTTCGACAGCTAGAAATATCTGAAGTCGTGAAATGGACCATTGACTACTAGCAGTGGATAGGGAGAGTAGGTCTTTAAACTCTGGTTGTAGACCAATAAAAGTCTCTCTTGTATAAATGTAAGGTGTAGCAAGAGCACAACAACATTTCTTTAATTAACAAAATGACTGTCGACGTCAGCTCTGGAGATGTCCGACAGCTCTTTTGTGCTCGCTAGTAACCATCAGTTAGTGCCATTTCCTGCATTTCAAATAAACAATAGTGACAGTGCGAATAAACCATTCTTATTTGAAAAGTTGCGCTTTTAACCTGGGTTCCAAAGCTATTTGCTATTTGCAAAGTTATGTATTATTAATGAAATATTAATTATAAATTAAGAATGCCATTAAAAATTGTAGGAAAATGTTATAATGGAACCGTCTAATATGATGTTGGACCACCATTTGCTTCAATAACAGCTTGGATTCGTCTGGGAATTGATTCATAAAGTTTTTGGATGGCTTCTAGTGGAATGTTGTACCATTCTTGGATCAGAAGATGTTCAAGCGTTTTCAACGACGATGGAGAAGGAAAACCGCTTCGAATACGAGTTTACAACGTCGACCAAAGTGGCTCAATTATATTTAAATCCGGCGACTGTGCTGGCCATGGCAGGTGTGTAAAGTCCTCGTCGTGTTCCGCACTACAGGTTCCCCCAGGGAATTCCAGTCAATGTGGTCATCCCAGGAAAGGTCAATGTGGTCAATGATCCACTTTAATTCTATAGAAAGCTTATTCATGAAAATCCATGAAGAGAGAGCTGTCGCACGGCATTGTTTTTGAGTAAAAACGCAATTGTCCCCTGCTACAGGTTCCCCCGGGGGTATCCAGTAGTTCCGAGAGCGGCCAATGTGGTCAATGATTCACTTTAAGTCTATAGTTCATGATAATCCATGAATAAAGAGCTATCGCATGGCATGTTTTTTTTAATAAAAACGCAATTGCCCCCTACTACAGGTTCCCCCCGGGGGTATCCCGTGATTCCGAGAGGTACCAATGTAGTCACTGATCCATTTGAAGTTTAATGAATGCCTATTCATGAAAAACCATGAAGAATGAGCTATCACACGGCATGTTTTGGTGTAAAAATGCAATTTTCCTCTGCTCCAGGTTCCCCCAGAGGTTCCGAGAGCGGCCAATGTGGTAAATGATTCACTTTAAGTCTATAGAAAGCATATTCATGAAAGTCCATGAAGAAAGAGCTGTCGCACGGCATGTTTTTGAGTAAAAACACAATTGTTCCCTGCTACAGGTTCCCCCAGAGGTTCCGAGAGCGGCCAATGTGATAAATGATTCACTTTAAGTCTATAGAAAGAATATTCATGAAAATCCAGGAAGAAAGAGCTGTCGCACGGCACGTTTTTGAGTTAAAACGAAATTGTCTTCTGCTACAGGTTCTTTCGGGGCATCCCAGTGGTTCCGAGAGCGCTCAATGTGGTAAATGATTCACTTTAAGTCTATAGAAAGAATATCCATGAAAATCTATGAAGAAAGAGCTGTCGCACGGCATGTTTTTGAGTAAAAACTCAATTGCCCCCTACTACAGGTTCCCCCGGGGGTATCCCGTGATTCCAAGAGCGGCCAATGTGGTCAATGATTCATTTGAAGTTTATGGAAAGCCTATTCTTGAAAAACCACGAAGAATGAGCTGTCGCACGGCATGTTTTGGTGTAAAAATGCAATTGTTCCCTGCTCCAGATTCCCCCGGGGGCGTACTGGATGTTCCGAGAGTGACCAATGTGGTCAATGATTCATTTAAAGTTTATCGAAAGTCTATTGACGAGAAATCATGAAGAAAGAGCTGTCGCACGGCATGTTTTGAGTGATTAAATGATCTGCCCGCATTCAGAACCCTCCACCAGAACCGATTTCAGAGAAATGGCCATATCTCGGTTGATTATAGGTCGATTTTAGTTCTTGGCATATGGTTCGCTTTAGAAATGGTTCTTCTTTCGTTGTATTTACTAAAATATACATATATTTAACCAGCATCATATATAAAATTTCACCAAAAATTTAGCAAGTTAGACAAGCCCTCCGGAAACCCGGAATATCTCCGGTATCCGGTGACCAGGATTATTTTCGTGGCTACACCGTAGAACAATATTAGTTTTCCAGTCAAATGCTCTTGGAAGATTTAAAATCGGATCATATTTGACGAAGTTACAACACTCCAAAGTTGACCAAAAATTTGCCTATCCTAGTTATTTTGAGTAACCCCTGTACTTCATCGGAACATATTCGAGTGTAATCAATGACAATATTAGCACCGATGATTTTAATATTTAATTCATTAATGTGTTGTATGATAGGTTTAGACCAAGTTAAAAACTGACCACTTCCCAATGTGCACCCGGATCGTGTCCGAATGTAGCTAAAAGTGATTTTTTGACTCGATATGGTCAACACAATAGTGATCCAGTATCAACAAAACTTAAGTCTCACTTCGCATGGAATCCAAACTTTCTCCTCTCTACGGTAGCGAAAGAAAAGTGAAGGGAAAATCTCCACCCAAGTCTAGTACTTTGTGATCGGCACTTTTCTTCCTTCATCGCTCATAATAATGATGGTGTGATGATGGAAAATTGTCCACCTCCTCGAGCCACGCTGCAACGGACTACTCGCGGAAATGCGCGTTCCATCCCGTTGCCACTCCCAATAAAATAGATAGAGAAGAAATATTATGCAGAGGACGAAGAAAAGAAAAACGATCCTTCAAGGACGGTCGCTAATGGAGCGGATAAAATTGTGCTGAATTTAGCACAATTATCGAAATGGCCCTCTATCCGAGCCGCGGTGCTGAATCAGTCTGATTTTTCGAAATTAAGGTCACCACGCCACTTGTTGGTTAAAGTTCAGTTAAAGGCGTCCCAACTCACGGAAAAGCGACTGTAATATGATTATCGTGATTTAAACGCCAACCGTAAAGAAAGGCACAGACAGAGGGGTTAAATTCGACCTGACGGACAGTTGACTGAGGGGTTCATTTTCATTATAAGGGTGAAACGTGCGTGATAAAGGGTGGCACTCCCACTCCCTCATTGGATTCAGGAGTAATTGGCAGCGGAAAATGTTCAACCGTTCGCAACTTTGAATTATTTATTACACAGGTAAATTGAAACAAATCAATAGTATTTCATTTCAAAAGAAACGCAGAAACAGTAAATGATTTATTCAACCGATGTCTGAAAATTATTCTCCTGAAGCGAATTCGCTGACAATGACGACTAATAAGAGGAAACCCCATGAAGCTGGAAATCAAACTTCTAACGGCTTCACGCTAAAACTTTCTGTTTGAGTTTCTGCGCTTTAGAGAGCTCGACTCTCGTTGTGCCGAGTTATACATTAAACTGTAATATGTTGAGGAAGATAAATAAATTCCGTCAATTCCCATCTGCTTGTGTCGAGCGCTGGAGAAGAGAAATGAGTTTTGTACAATTGCAAAAGTACTCAACTTGATGAATCGTTACTGGTTGCTGATGATGTGTTCAACAAATTGGAAAGAAGTCCCGAGTGGCCATTATTGCCTCTGCTTCCAAACGACACCGGGTAGATTGGCAATCGATGACGGAAAGAAGCCATATGTATTGACGATGCTCCCTTTTTTTTCCAATCCTTTTCATTGTTTTCAACGAGGTGGAAATCCTGCGATAAGGAATTCCCGGAGAGGAACATTTATTGTTACCATGGAAAGGATGCATCCGAAAGTGAGTTTTTAAAATGCTACGATGCTCAGAATAAATTTATAACCTTGAAGAAAAAACAAACATTCCAGAATGTCAATATTCCTAATATTTACAACAATAGTCCTTAGGGACCATCCATAGATGAAGTAGCATATTTTTAAGTCCTCTTCGTAGAGTTTTTTTGCTAACCCTAATGCATGTTAAAACTTCTAAAACAAGAAATACTACGTCATTTATGCCATCAGTCCAAAATAAGTAATATCTAATAACTAAACTTATAGAGAAATTTTGAAATGTTATTTAGGAAGAAGTTCTGAACTACTTTGCAAGTCCTTTGTAGAAACCATAACAGTTCTTTAGGACATATTCCGATGCTGTTGACACTTTCAAGCCTCGAAGTTCGGCAAACTGATTCAACTTCATCAGTTCCTTTCACAACGTCAGAAAACAATCTGGCAGTGGTCTAGATATGCTGCTATTCATTTCAATTTTAGACGATCTTTAAAATCTTCTTTATTGCTTACACTCCGAAGGCTGAACTTTCCTGCCCTTTGAAGATTGTTAAACTTCCGATAGAGGTCATTTGCATTTCTTTGAGTTACTAAACTGCCTATAATTACATATATATCATTCAAATCTTTGTTTGATGTATAGGAAGTTTGAAGCATTTGCCAGCTGGTGTCATTTGAACCGAATGACGGTGAAACCTGCGAAGTGTTCAGTCATCACCTTTAGTCGAAAGATAGAATCAGTTATTTTCCACTATGCTCTCCAGGACACCACTATTGAACGTGTGAGCCATGTATCATCCTGGACTCTCAACTTGCAACACATCTCGTACGTCGTAGACAAGTCGTCAAGGACGTTGGGCTTTATCTTCAGAACAGCTAAGTATTAGTCCGACATCCATTGCCTAAAGTCACTGTATTGCTCCCTGGTACGCTCAATTATAGAATATTGTTCTGTGATTTTAAGTCCGAACTACAACAAAGGTACTGAGAGAGTCGAGTCCGTTCAACGCCGCTTTCAGTGATACGCTTTGAGTATTTTCATTTGCCCAGCTATGAAAGTCGCTGCCAGCTGATTGACTTGGAGCCTCTTCGCACCAGAAGAGATACTTCAAAAGCCCAATTGATTGCACCGAAATCTTGGAGCAAGTAAACATTAATGTCCAACCCCGAATGCTTCATAATAATGTTATGCTGAGAATGCCACTTAGTCGGACAAACTATGCAATCAACGGTGCAAAAGGCGGACTGCAGCGATTTAATTTTAATTTTAACATTTAAAGTGTTTTTTATGTTACTTCATACGCGAAGTTTGCGATTTTCAGAGTTAGTTGGAAATGCTATCTAACATGAAGCTTTACCCGAGTAACAATTTTGGTTTTATGAGGGTTCTGTAGACCATGAATTGGACTTGTAGAACGCTTTAAAACCTTGATAAAACTTGCAATGTTACTTGGGTAGTGTTATAATTTATTAGCTTGAGAATGGCCTTTAGGAGAGGGTAGGTAGATAGTTCCGTTAGAGTACGGTAGAATGAAAATTGAATAGAAGTTGAAAATGAGCGAAGGGCCATCAATGCGACAGTGCAAGTCAAACGCACACCTTTTGTCTAACCCGTACGAAGTACGCGGAGATTTAAAGTATGTCTTCAAATCTACAGGCAAAAAGTGTGCGCCTGCCTTTGCACATTACCACAGAGAACAGACGTCCGATTTCGGTTAGAAACTTGTGTAAAGATAATTGGGAACATCGCCATTACGTGGCGCTAGCATCTCCTAATTTGCTCTATAAATTTTCCACTTTCGACCAATTTGGCGCTAGTATCGATAAATTTTCTGTTGGCGCTACCAGCACTTAGTGTCTAGTGTAAATTGTGCAACGCCAGCGCCATCAGGTTTTCAAAGAGGGTTTTTAAGTGGGGAAGTCGCCGTTAGTGGCACTTAAGTCGAATAGGAATCTTTACACTAGTTTTAGAGAAATTTTGTTCGAACCTCAACGTCTGCTCTCTGTGTCATTACTGTCTGCGGCTGTGGAATAGTTCTAGCGACGTTTCATCACTACCTAAAGCCCCGCATTTCCGGTGGATAGTGTGTTATAATGCAATTCTTCTTTACCCAACTATTGTGTTACTCCTCTCGTCATGACCAACGTGATCATCTCAGAGAGGAAGCAGTAGGGTAGTTGTTGTTTGCTATACCATCATCAGCATTGTTGACGGCTACTCCCGCCTTGAGTAAAAAAGTGTGCGTTTGACTTTGTACTGTCGCATTAATGGCCCTCGCTCATTTTCAACTTCTATTCAATTTTCCTACTGCCGTACTCTAACGGAACTATCTACCTACCCTCTCCTAACGACCATTCTCTAGCTAATAAATTATCACACTAAAGCTTCATGTTAGATAGCATTTCCAACCAACCCTTTAATTTGAATTTAAACCATTAATTTTAAGTTAAATATCATTGGGACCATATCGAGTCTGTTGATGTTGAAAAATAAATAAACAAATAGTATCGATCTGAATCACACGTATCTTGCAAAGTAGACGTATTATTTAATTATACTTGAAATGATCGAGCTAACCAACCGTCTGGTATTAGTTGCATTATGGTAATTCAGCATTATGAACAAAAGTTCAATCCTACAAGGATTGATTCTTTTGTACCGATTTAATGATGGATCGATTCTAGTGCTGTAAATAAAATCGATCCTCCAAGATCGATCGCTTACTAAAGACCGCCCAATCCAAATATAAACAATGATGTCAAAACCATAACATATGAAGGGTATGCCGATTGTAATGGTGAAAGGTAGTGAAAGTAATGCAGAACTCTCTCACTACGTGACACTAGTGTGCTTGCGAACTTCCTAAATATGCTGTGGCTGGAAAGCCTGCCCATATAGGAATGTGCTGTGCAATGTGAGTATTTTCGAAACAGGGGTGACGTGTAGAGATCGAAAGTCGATGTTGGACGCCACTTTGGAATCTAAAATAGCGGCCACCCGAGGGGGGCGACACATCTAAATCTCAATTCTAGATGCTCAAAAAATCTCACACTAGCGAATCAATCTTCGAAAAATCATTTTTAATTTCTCGCATCTATTTGCATCGTGCTTCATCTTTTTGCAGGAAATCTTCAAAATAGACATAAATCTTCCTTCTATCTACTTAGCGTGCGTGCAGCTAGCCACAGCAAAACACAATCTTTTCTGCATCGTAGATAGAGTCGTCCCCCTCGCGGCCACCGGTTTTAGAAATACTGTCAAAATACCCTACAATATGAGCAGCGAATCAAAACACATGAAGCAACCAACGATACAGACAAAACGATTGCTACGACTACCACGACAAACTCTCTCTGCAACACAGCTCGATTGGAGTGGTAGAAGAATAGTGAAATCTCGATTACTTTTTCAAAGGGACGTATCAGCTTTTGTAAACAGTGCATTTCATCGTTGATTTGGCGTACTGGCAGCTCACTCACGCATTTTAACACTACCATCAGACAAGGGAAGCTTTCCCTTACCTGATAGTGGTGTTAGTATGCATGTGCGAGCTACCTTACTTACCTTACCAATCAGGCTAAGGCCTTGTTGTCCTCTGCTGTCCGAAGAAGTCGTCTCCACTCTACTCGATCCATGGCCACAGTTCCCCTGCCTCGTAGTCTGCGAAGGAGCCGCAGGTCACCTTCTACTTGGTCGATCCATCTTGCCCGCTGCGCGCCTCTTCTTCTTGTTCCTGTTGGGTCGCTTTCTAGAACCATTTTCACTGGGTCGTCGTGCGGCATTCTTACGACGTGCCCAGTCCACCGTAGTCGCCCAATTTTTACAATGTGGATTGTTCTCCCAGCAGCTAGTACAATTCGTGGTTCATTCGCCTCCTCCACGTTCCGTCATCCATCTGCACTCCACCGTAGATGGTACGCAACACCTTCCGTTCGAAAACACCAAGGGCGCGTTGGTCCTCCACGAGCATAGTCCAGGTCTCGTGGCCGTAAAGGACCACCGAATCAGCGTCTTGTAAACAGTCAAATTCGTGCGGCGGTGAATTTTATTCGACCGGAGCGTCCTCCGGAGTCCAAAGTAGGCACGATTCCATGCCATAATGCGTCTTTGAATTTCTCTGCTGGTATCATTTTTGGCGGTCACCAGTGAGCCCAAATACACGAACTCATCGACCACCTCGATTTCGTCACCGTCAATCTGAACTCGGGGTGGGAGGCTAACATTGTCTTCCCTAGAACCTCTTGCTTTCATATATTTTGTCTTTGATGCGTTGATGGCAAGTCCAATCCGTCTAGCTTCAGCCTTCAGTCTGATGTACGTTTCCGCCATCATCTCAAAGTTCCGTGCCATAATGTCAATGTCATCGGCGAAACCAAGGAGCTGGATGGACTTCCTGAATATCGTGCCACTCGTGTCTATCCCAGCTCTTCTGATCACACCTTCTAACGCGATGTTGAACAGCAGACACGAAAGTCCATCACCCTGCCGTAACCCCCTTCGAGATTCAAAGGGACTCGAGAGTGTCCCCGATACTCGAACAACGCACGTCACTCGATCCATCGTCGCCTTGACCAATCGCGTCAGTTTATCCGGAAATCCGTACTCGTGCATAATCTGCCATAGCTGATCTCGATCGATTGTGTCGTATGCGGATTTGAAATCGATGAACAAATGATGTGTGGGCACGTTGTATTCGCGGCATTTCTGCAGAACCTGCCGAATCGCGAAAATTTGGTCCGTGGTAGCGCGGGCACCCATGAATCCCGCCTGGTATTGCCCCACGAACTCTCTTGCGTATGGTGACAGACGGCGGCATAGAATTTGGGAGAGTACCTTGTAGGCGGCGCTCAGCAGTGTGATCGCGCGGTAGTTGCAGCAATCCAACTTGTCGCCCTTTTTGTAGATTGGGCATACGACACCTTCCATCCACTCCTCCGGTAATATCTCCTCCTCCCAAATCTTGGCAATTACCCAGTGCAGCGCTCTAGCCAGTGCTTCACCACCGTATTTCAATAGCTCACTTGGTAGTTGATCTACACCAGTTGCTTTGTTGTTCTTCAGCCGACCGATCTCCTCCTCAACTTCTTGAAGATCAGGGGCCGGTAGCCTGTCGTCTTCTGCGCGTGCTCCAAAGCCTGTTGCCGTGCCACCTTCGTTTTCTGCTGCTTCACCGTTGAGGTGCTCGTCATAGTACTGCTTCCACCTCTCAATCACCTCACACTCGTTCGTGAGAAGGTTACCGTCCAAGTCCTTGCACATATCGGCTTGCGGCACGTAGCCTTTGCGTGAACTATTTAGCTTCTCGTAAAACTTCCGTGTGTCGTTTACGCGGTACATATTTTCCATCGCCTCGCGATCTCGGTCTTCCTGCTGACGCTTCTTCCTTCGGAAAACCGAGTTTTGTCCGTTCCGCGCTTGTCTGTATCGCTCCACATTCAATCTCGTGCGGTGTTGCAGCATTCTCTCACGTTGCCACACTCCGAACAGAGGGGTGACGCTGCGTGTTTGAACCGATGCAGGCGCTTCCTGAAGCAGCCGTGGCCAGACAGGAACTGCGTTCGGTGGAAGTTGACGTCTCCGTGTTTTCTGATCACCCAGATCGAAAGAATCTGTATTAGTCTACGTGTTCCTCTACCGTTCTCGGCCGTGTTCCACTCCTGTTGCCACTAAGCCAACCACTCCGCTCTCACAGATTTCCGTACTCTTCCAGTTTCTTACCACCTGCACTCGCTGTCCTCCACCGATAGGGATCATGCAAGCGATAACGCATACTGCTTCCGACTAGATGGTTCTGTACGCACTCACGACTTGCATGGCCATTAGCCGGAACGTACTACTCGGTTTCCTTTGGTTCTGCTTCGTTTCCAGCGCTGCAACCCAGACTGAACCTTCATACCTCAGTACCGATGTTAATATAAAAAGTAACCTTTAAAAAATCTTTGTATGCAACAAACTATCAACCAAAGTCTTCACCGGGGTGATTCTCCCCGGTGAAGCAAACGAACTCTCTACGGTGCTCCCTAGTGATCACTCATCCGCTCCTGTGTGTTGGACTGTTGGAGGTGCGAACGTCAGAAACTGTATTTGTTTGCGAAGTGGGAGAAGCGGTAGAAAGTGAAAACAAAATAAAGATCTCTCGAGTGAGTTTGCTTTTGTCATAGTGCGAGGTGTCTTTTCAACTCATCACCCTGCTTACACTGGGGAGAATAGCATCCCTGCCTGTGAGGACCAGGGCTAGGTATTCCGCTCCTTTCAGGTTGTCAACTCACCATTTTGTAGCCCAAAGCGATTTACCAGTTACGCCAAATTGACGATCAAATGAATTGTTTACGAAAGTTGATGATTTCAATAATTTTATCACCATTCGATCAGAAATATTTGTACGCATCAATAGCAATGCTTCCGACTGATGATTTTCAACAAGAAACTATTAAAAAAGTGGTAATGTCAAGCATTGTCCAATGTACAAATAAAAAGTGATAATTTTATCACTGTTTTCATGAAATAAACGTTCTTCCCAAACCCAGTCGTCATAATCGAGTACCACTTGGTTGCACATCAATCTGCTTTAACCTGAAAAGATATAAAAGAGCGCTGCTGTCTAGCCTCAACTCATTTCAGAGGACTGGAGATCTGAGAAAAAAAAACTTCCAGAATGGACTCACTCCGAAATGAAAGTTTCGGGCGTGTTGTTCAGAACCTCAGACAATTCTGAAAGGTAGCCAAGGTCCTGAAAACTCAATGCAAACCCGTTCCACCTCTCAGAGTCGAAAATGATGACGATCGGCTTTTAATCACCCCACAGGAGAAAGCAAATGCGATCGGCAAGCATGTCGCTTCATCGCATTTGCTTGGCTCGACTATCCAAAGTCCGCTCGAAGATCAGGTTGCGCAATGCGTTCAAAACCTAGATGCTGCCCCTTGTGTCGTGCCTCCGGCGGATATGATTACAGTACAACAGATGTGCTCAGCGCTTAAAAGCACCAAGAACATGAAGGCTCCCGGGTTTGACGGTATATTCAACTTGATCTTGATGAGACTCAGCATGGACCGCTATCTTCAACAGATGCTTGGAACTGCACTACTTTCCAAGCATCTGGAAAGTAGCTAAAATCATACCAATCCGCAAACCCGGTAAGGATCCAACATTGTCTTCAAGCTACAGACCAATCAACCTCCTTTCAGCGCTGAGCAAATTGTTCGAGAAACTCATTCTCAATTGTTTGCTCAAGTTTGTCGAGGAAAATAACATTCTCCTTCCGGAACAGTTTGGGTTCAGAAAGGGGCACTCCACCAATCACCAGCTAGTGCGGGTGATGAATAACATCCGAAGTAACAAAGCTGTATCCAAGTCCACAGCCATGGCCTTGTTAGACGTTGAGAAAGCGTTTGATAATGTCTGGCAAAATGGGCTTGTATACAAGCTCTGTAACTTCAACTTTCCATTACATCTGGTTAAAATCACCCGTAGCTACCTCCAGCAAAGGTCGTTTAAGGTATCGTTGAATGGTTGTCTGCTTGGCCCCTAGCTTTACAGCATTTACACTTCCGACATTCCTCCCCTCGGTGACGGTTGCGTGTTTTTCCTGTTCGCAGATGATACCGCAATAGCCGGCAAAGGAAGGATGCCTCGCGAAATAACGAACAAACTTCAACGATGCCTTAACGCCTTTGCTGATCATGCCACCACGTGGAAAATCAAACCGAAACCGGCTCCATCTTGTACTGTAATCATGGATGGCACAAGGGTTGAGTGGTCTGCCGAAGTAACCTATCTCGGGATGTTGATCGATGAAAAGCTCCTCTTTCGCTAGCATGTGGAGAAAACCGTAGTCAAGTGTTCTGTCTTGGTTAGGTGTCTGTATCCGCTGATTTGCCGTAGATCCCGCCTCTCAAGGGTAAACAAACTGGCTGTCTACAAACAAATAATAGCACCTGCGATCCTCTACGCAGCTCCGGTGTGGGAATCATGTGCACAGATTCACAGGAACAAAATTCAGGTCGCTCAGAATAGAGTGCTGAGGATGGTTCTTGATCGTCCTTTCGACACTAGAATAACAAATTTACCCTCAGGCATTGCCAAAATAGATTCCGAAATTAACGAAATTAAGACTAAATTTGCACAAAAATGTAATATCTCAGAACATGCTTTGATAAGCAATTTGTATATTGTAGGTTAGTTGTAGTTGTAAATAGTAGTTATAAGTAGTCTCCTTTTTCAAATTTAAAACAAACCAATCCCACCAAGGTGGTCATTATTAAAACAGGCCTGATCTAGGAGCTGTAATTAATAATAATTGAAATTTCAATAGAACTAAACTTGCAAAAACGCATCTGTGTCACTTGATAAGTAATACAAGTAAACCACACAAATACAAGAAATAAAGATCATTTAAAGTCAAAACAGCCTCAACTCATTTTCGCTTCGGACGGCGTAGTGAGCAGGCAGCAGAAGCATCAATAGAAGCAGTAGGGGAATTTACGTATTCTCGGCAACCTAAGCAGCGACCTTCTTTCTAAAGCCCTTTTCTCTAAGGAACGCACACATATGCAGTATTGGTTTGTTTACACTCTTTTGCTGCCAGCTGCTCTAACAATTTCAGTCGAAAGAATTGTCAAAAACTGTTTTGAAACGCTTTTACAAAGCTCCAATCTTCTCTAGTGAGAGCGAGTATTGTCGGCAACCAGTTTTTCTTCGGCAACCGTTCCATTTGAACTGCATGTAAATCTGCTGTTCTATTATCGGCAACTCGAAATCAGCTACAATTTGTAGTGCGTGCGTTTCATTTCAAGAAAACCTTGCTAGATTGCTTTTTCTCAGTGGTAAAAGTATAGTCAAATTGAAGCTGAAAACATAAAGAATCGTTTGCATGCATTCAGCGAAGTGTTTTCGTAAGAAAATCCAGTGAAAATAGTGTTTCAATTAGGGTTGCCGAAAATTGTCTGGCATGCCGAAGCCGTCATTTCCCCTAGGAAGGTGGTGGCAGGTTAGGTAGTCCACTATTCTATCCAACAAGCAACAATGACTGGTCGTGGCAAAGGAGGAAAAGGTGTTGGTAAAGGTGACGCCAAACGTCATCGCAAGGTTCTTCGTGATAACCGCCATCCGTCGTCTGGCTCGCCGTGGCGGTGTCAAACGTATCTCCGATCTGATCTACGAGAAAACACGAGGTGTACTGAAGGTGTTCCTGGAAAATGTGATCCGTGATGCTGTCACCTACTCTGAACACGCCAAGCGTAAGCGGCCATGGATGTCGTCTACACGGTAACCAGCGTAAACACATTAATGTGTAAAATTTCACACATTTCGTGAAAAAAGGGGCCTACTCATAAAATGTGTAAACTGCGTTCACACATTTATGTGTAAACCCAGCAAACGTCAAAAGAAGTGTATTTTTTACACATTTTTCAAGAACGGTTTTTACAGCAAAATGTGTAAAAAGTAATCATTTCTAGAACTTAAATAGGGTAAATGTTGGCTTCGGCACCCATTGACTGTTTTCGGCAACCAAAATTTAAACGATAATTTCACTATGTTTTCCCATCAACACACTTCCCTGAATGTATTCAAACGATTCTTTAGTCTTTCAGCTTCAATCTGATTATATTTGTACGACCGAGCAATCCTATTATGCCAGATTTTTCTTCAAATGAAGTATACGCACTACAAAATGGGGCTGATTTCGAGTTGCCGATAATAGAACAGCTGGTTAACACGCAGTTCTAATGGGAAGGTTGCCGAAGAAAAAGAGGCTGCCGACAATAGTCACACTCACCTGAGAAGTTTGGAGCGTTGTAAAATCGCTTTCAAACCGGTTTGAAAAATTCTGTCGATTGGAATGGATAGAGAAGCAAGCAGCAGATGAATGGAAACAAACAGACACGTGATATATGTGCGTAACGCTGACAAAATGCTAATAGAAGTGCGGACGCTGCTTAGATTGACGAGAATACGTAAATTCCCCTATTATGGATGCGCATGGTTTTTTATTAACTTTGGAATTTTCTTATTTGTGTCAGTGGTAAAATAAAGATTGCTCGATTATTGTATATATTTTATTAAAAAAAGAAATGCCATCAACAAAAATAAATAGCGGCACCGGAGGTGTAGTGGTAAGCGTGATTTCCTCTCACCCTAGCAGGCCTGGGTTCAATCCCAGTCGACGCTGCCGGGATGTTCTGAGGCATAACATCTCTGATCGCGCCGAGGATCACGCCTTCCTTCGGAAGGGAAGTGAAGCCATTGATCCCCGGTTCATGAGTTGATGGGTCGATAGGTAGGGTCCAGGTATGGGAGCTTCCTCGATGGCGTCATTAGCATTGGTGCTCAGCACGGAAAACAAATCAAGGGAAGATAAACAAAAATTAGTATATGAAGTATATAAACTAAACTAAAACTAAAAGCTTTGAAAAAAGTATAAAGCACCTACCCGCTAGAAGTCCATCGTTGCGCACTAACCAGTTTGGACCGTAGTTCTTCCATTTACCTTCTGTTCTTCACTGAAAATTTAGCAAATGGCGTGCATCAACAAAGCAGGATGTAGCAAAGTTTGAAGTTTTTTTTACCCATCAATGAGTATAAAAATACACATTTTTTGAAAGGTACTACATTCTTAAAATGTGTATTTTTTTACACATTTTAGGTTCTCCAAATTTACACATTTTTTGACAGCTGCATATAAATATTAAAAATGTGTATTTTTTTTACTCATTTATGTGTTTACGCTGGTTACCGTGTACGCTTTAAAGCGACAGGCGCATTCTGTACGGTTTCGGAGGTTAATTTGTCACCAACTTTGGCAACAAAACGGCTCTTTTCAGGGCCAACAAGCTTATTACAGTATAGAATTTACCTGTGCCTGTTTGTCCATATTCAGAACCACACGCCCCCAACGACCACAAAATGCTCTCCAGAGTTGTAATCTTGTAACCAAACTTGGAAGCAGGGGTGCAAGTGATTTTGATCGATTCTCTTCATCAACTTTCTCTTTGAAAAAAAAAATACTACAAATTTGCTACGCCTACAATTCAAAATCGGAAAGAGTTAAGATCAAGGGGCAGGACAGCTTTTGATCATGCGATTTGACTGAATAGTTAATGTTGAGTAACTCGCGTTGATCAACATCAAATACACATAGCAACCTTATTTTTGTGTTGCAATATGTCATCATCGGTGGGCTGAAACCGATTGACATACTTTTTCTGCAATAAAATCATACGCAAATGAAAACTGGTGCGGAAGTTCTTGCGGATGAGATACTAGTGATGCTGGACTTGCTGGATTGTATAATTCTGTCCGGTGTTCTGTAATGCACGGATTGTAACGATGATTCAAGACGACCACCAGGCTTGAGTTAACGGATACCATCATATATTTGCAGAAACAATTTGTAGCTGTTTTGAGATTGCGGCTAGTAGCGCCGTTTGTTTCTGCTTCTCCTAGTATTTAGCATTTTGCTGAATTTCCATAACTAGCATGATGGAATCCACCAACAAGAATGTCCAGCTGTTGAAAATGAAATTGCCTGAAACTATTGTTCAAGCTAACAGGGAAAGTTTAACACTTAGCTCTCCTGGAATTCTCCGGAATTCCTTTTGGAATTCACTGCGTTTAAGCTCAAGAGCGGATAGTGTCCTTATGACAACATAGTCGATTCATAAAGTGCTATTCATCGCATCATTTTTCATTTTACTTCCTCCCTTTGACAACTTTGAGAAGTAGCATCCACAAGCACTAGGAACATCGCCACGAAGCTTATATGCAGGAGAAAAAGAAACGTCATGATATCAGCTATCTTCATCAACACAAAGATAAGTCTTATTAAGACTGCTTATAATGGGAACAATGGCGTTGCGAATATTACTCAAAAAAACTACGACCATGGCCCTTATTACCAATGTCACTTCACGGTGAAGTGACAACTTATCACTCACGCTGAAGTGATTCCCATTTGATATACACGGCCATCACTTCACAACAGCAGTCCCCGAGGAAAATTAAAACAACCGGTGAAACTAACGATTTTAAATTCGCTCACTACTTGACTAGCCTATTGGCCCCAAACAAATCGATTAACGTACCCCATTTCAGTCGAAATTCTAGTACGACACTATGTTTGTTTTGATTCGCCATGAAAGTTTGAAAGATACAATTAGGGATTCGTGGATTTTCCAATGTTTCGAGGGGTACATCGATTAGCTTGGGACCGAAGATAGAACCAGAGCTGAGCCAAAAAGTTGAGCACGTTTCTTCGGAAACCTGGGGGTCTTAGAGTTACCTCTATGATTAAAATCTGTCTGAGCGATCACTTCAAGTTCCAGGTGTTCAAAAGGCTACTATCGATGAGATGTTTGTCCCTTTCAAACAACTGCCGACCAACAATCCGTCGGAAGAGATTTCCAGGTTAGAGGAGCGCTTCAAGACACACCTTCTATGGCTTATGGGATATCGGCTGAGTGGAATCGCGTCCGCCTATGTAGCTCAATCTAATAGTAAAGTACAGGAAATCAAGAAAGAATTTCTACAATTTTGTTAATTTGAGTATTTTATAAAGTTAAAAGCACAATTAAGTTAATAATTTTTAGATGATCGATCAATTAAAAGAACTAAATGCTCTTAACATTTGTTCCGTCCACTAGCGGTCCTACGTCAAGCTTCCGTTCGTGCCTCTAGGCACAGATCCTTTTACTTTTTCATTAGGGTTTCCATTTTTGACAAAGAGTTATTGTTCCACTTGTCATTTTGTCATTTGGAGATATTTTTGATTCCTTGAATATGAGTGTTTTCTGAATGGGGACGACGTGTAGAGTTCGAAAAATCAACGCTGGACGCCATTTTGAAACCCATCGGTCATCGGTTTTAGATAAAAAAAAACTGTCAAATACCCTTCAATATGGGTATTTCCCGAAAGGGGACGAAGTATAGAGTTCGAAGAATCAATGCTGGACGCGATTTTGAAATTCAAGATGGCGACCGTCTACTTTATAAAAACTTATGTCAACCTTAGGATGGCTAGCTTGCCCCGTCAACGCCAAACAATTCATATATTGCCATTTCAGGAAAAACATTACGACGCAACTGACAGCTGCAGCATTAGAGTGATGCAAAATTTGAAATTTTCGCTCCACAATACTTAAACGGTTCCAAATCGGATCCTGAATAACTTCTCAAAATTTGAACCCATTTGGTGAGAAACTGAGATGGCACAAACCATTTGAAGTTTGTATGGGAATTACTATGGTAAAACCAAGATTTTTGTTCATGACTATCTGATAATTCACCATATTAGTCTGCTTCAAAAGTTTTCAACTGTACTTGTAGGAAATTTTCCCAGCTACAACTTTGCTCAAGACCACTTTTTAATTAAATGAAAGGATCGAAAGTTATCAATGGTTCAATACGCTGATGTCTTATGATCATGCTCAATCAACTGCTCAGCAGGCAACATTGGTGTTTCCGGGGTGTTGAATAGGACACACAAATCATGGCTACTATGTCACACTGCAAAATACAGTGTTGCCTACAGAGCAGCTGCTTGATCATGTAATAAGTTTACCAATCTCTTAAATAGGGTTACGGTATGTAATGTGGGTCTAGTCCTTTCATTCGGCCTATCACGCAAATAAATAATTAATTAAGGAATATTACACAAAAAATAAGGAAAATATTGATCACTGATGGTTGATAAATGTGTACCACACACAAATCAATTTATATCACAACATTTCAATACATTTTCAGCTCTCGTAAGTAATAAAACTGGTTGAGAATATCACAATGTTCGGAGTTTTTAGCCGCCATGACTTATAAGGTTAAGATGGGAAGGTTGACTGACGATCATCAAATGGCCTGATTATGGCATTTATTGATTGGAATTACCTGATAATACACACTAGACGTAAAACTTACAGTTGCTGTTTGAATATTTTATGTTTATTTTAATTGTTTAACAACGTTTTCACAAGTAAAACATGGACCCAACTTTAGGGACACATTTCTTTTCTATGTTCCTAACTATGGCCCATGAAATTCATTTGACAGCATATAGCAATAAGAGTAACGTCAACAATGTTGTTTTGCATTTGGATGATAAGGAACGAACAGGAAGGGAGATTTTTTCTGCCAAACCTGTATAATGAACATCACAATGTTCTGATTTAGATATTCTGTGGTCAAAAGACGATAAGCGAAATTTTTAATTTTTAATTTTTAAATTGAGTGATTTAATGTAGTTTTCGTAAAATTTTCTCTAAGAAATGTTTTGAGGAATGAAGAGCATTAAGTTAACAGTGATAGTGATAAAAAAAAATACATCAGAAAACGTTACCAAGAGCGTTTTTTTGAGGATCAAACAAGATAGGACGAAGTTGCATCCATAAATAGACCCAATTTGGGGACAATAGACCCATATTACATACATTTCCCTCGTGAGTTATTGTCTTAAAAAAAGTAAGTTTTTCAACTTTTCGTGGTTTCTGATAGCAAACGACATGATAAGCATATCTAAGCATACCATTTAGCAGTAGAATATCGTTTGCAGGTAAATTCATTGATGAGTTATGATTAAAAACGTAATCGATGGCTGCATATTAGACCGAGGTTAGGGACGTATACCCTAATTAATAATTTTTTCCTGTCTCGTTTTACATAGAAACGATCTTCAGCAAAGTTGTATCTGAGAAAATTTTCTATAAGAATGTCTATCGAACTGTTTCGCAGCTCAATATAGAAAAAGACTAGAAGGCAATGAACAAAAAGTTGAGATTTCCCATAGTAATTTACACGTAAACTTCAAATGGCTTGTGCGAAGTCTGTTTCTAACCAAATGAGTTGTAACTTTGAGAGGCTAATCAGGACCCGATTTGAAACCATTTAAGCACTGTGGAGCGAAAAAGTCAAATTTTGCATTAATCTACTGCAGCATACTATTAAAGCTGATAATCTAACGCCAAATGCTTTTTTTTTCTCTGAATTGGCAATAATAACATTTGTAATAGAAGGTTTTCCAATACGTGTTCATTTTACCACATCGGTAAGCATGTTTTCAACCTTCTACTCAGTAGGTGCTGCCAAATTATGGTTTTGGTCCTTGGAGATAATTCTGCACACTTTTTTTCCGTTGAAGGCCAATATGAAGAAATGATAGAAATTATGTTGATCTAGATCAATTTGGCTTTTCTAGAGCTGTTTTTGTAAAAACCATTTTTAATTTTCTCACGATTGATTGCACGTTTTTTGATCAAACTTGGCCAGCTAAAGCTAGAATTCAAGAGCAAACTCTGGCATTTCAGAAAAAAAAAACTGTTCAGTTCAAATGTTATTACAGTTAAATTTTCTAATGAGCCGATCGAAATGGTTTCTGCGCTTATTGGCCATCAGATGTTAGCACTGTAGTTTGTGGTGACATCCCAGAAATCCCTTTCACAGAACACAAAATAGAGTACCTGACACTGCAAAACATGTCTGGTGCCTTAATATATGCATTTAGATTCACATCCGAAGTCCTTCCTTTTTTGCATACTCGGCACAAACATACTTTCTGCGTCCCGCCCCTAACAGAATTTCCCGCCGTTTTTATGAATGAATCGAAAACAATATCAAGTAAGTTTGTCCCATCAAGCAAAGAAATCGCACATCAATCCCATCCTAAAATTCAATCGTAAAAAGATCGAAGTTACAGTTTTGCTTTTCGAATTGCGTCAGATCATCCCATTAGAAAGCTTAAAATTTCTAGCGTCTCGAACGAACAAAAAAAAATCCTCACCCGTCTCCTCCGCAGCTCTAGCAATCGAGTGCTACGTATGCAATGCGACCGATTCCAGCACCCCGTTCCAGTGCAGCGAGTGGTTCGACCGTTTCGACACACCGGACATCAAACCGCAGTCCTGTTCCAACGTGTACGGCGCCAAGTACTGCATCAAGCACATCGGTCGCTTCGAAGGTATATCGTCATCGTCCTCGTTTGGGAGGTGGAGGCTGTTACTAAAAAAAACGCATTGCTGATGCATGGCGCTAGCTTGGACATGGGCTAATCGTTTGGGGTTGGGTCATTCAAAAATAACACCAATTGACAACATTTGAAATTTGCATGACTAATTCGGTTTCGGATAAGAGGGTACCCACTAACAATCGTTTTTCATTTTGGTTCATATCGCAGCGCTAGGGATCCTATGCTATCAGTGCTCATCAGCCCACTCGATGTACTGTTCCGATATGTTGGTGGCGGACGAGGCGTCCCCCTTCAAGCCGGAACCGTGCGACAACGTGTTCGAGGCGGAGTACTGCGTCAAATCGACGGCCATGCACGGTTAATAGTTTGTCTTTGCGAGTTTCTGTGTTGTTTTTTGCATTGCTTTTTTTTTGTGTAAATAGATTTGCTTTGACTGCGTGTGAACAATAGCTTAAGACTTTCATTTAGGCTGTGAACCATTTGCTGAGTTAAATTTAACTCGTGGTTAAAAGTGACATTTCGAAAGTTATTTTCTATGTTCGAAAATCCCCGTGCTGTCGATCGACCGGTTTTCGAGCCACAGTTGTCAAAATTTAACTTCTTGTCTGTCAGAAGTAACCTTGCTCGGATAGCAGGGTTAATCGATAACTTTCCATCTGTCAAATTTTAACCAAAAGTTAAAATAATTCTCCAAATGGTTCAGAGCCTTAGGCATGCGATTTTAACTGGTGAATTGAAAACAGAGTACTCACATGATTCATTATTTCACCGACAGGTGGCATCGGAGCCAAGCGGTACTGTTCTTCCCGCGACCTGGGCAACTACTGCAACTATGTGCGTAATCCGGGCGACCAAATTGAGTACCGGTCGTGTATCTTCACCTGCAACACCGACGGCTGCAACGGTGGATCCCATCTCTTTGGCTTCCAGCAGACTTTCCTCGGCGTTCTGCTAGCTTCGGTCGCATTTGCGGTAAGACTTGCGCGGCAATAGAATGACCCAAAGCCTCGTCGCCATATTTGAAATCAGGTTGCATTTCTCGATGGCATCTCGCGCGGGTAAATTTGGGTAATTTTTCCATCGCTAAATGTGTATAATAAGTAAGTGTGTATTGTTAGGTTGAACGAAGCATTCCGTCTTGATTTTGGTCGATTCCATAATTCCGTCCTCAATTTAGTTGCTATTAGACGAAGAGTCTCCTTTATACATCGAGATATAGTTTTCAGTTGTAAGGCCGTAGACAATAAATTTCGAAACATTAAAGCAAGGATTTCTTTTGATTCTACCGAAGAGATAATTCACCTCACCAGTATTGCTAAGGTAATGATATTTCGTGTATGTGTAATTCGTCTTTCATTTTGCTTCGCACTTGAAGTTGACCACGACAGTAATAAGCGACTTACGGTAAGGAGTAAAAGTGGTACTTATTATCCACCCTGTAGATATTTACGCGAAAAGAAACGAAGGTGACGAACGTTTCATAAACATATACGATGCACAGTATCCGAACAGAACAATAGCAACTGCGAATTCCAGTTTGGGTGCAACAGCTTTTTGTCAAGTCAAGTTGCACTATACAGCAGGGGACACCAATCCGAGTCTCAAAACACAACTAAATACGCGGCTTCTCCATGTTAGGCACAGTTGAAGTCAGCTGCGAAGAGCTGATTCCCTTTGAAGACGCGCCCTTTTCGCAATTAGAGCTGGTTTTCTTAAGGCAAAAACAATTATGCATAGCAACCCTAGTCCTAATCTCCTTTTGTATCTTATTTGTCTCGGTAGGAATGATAAAAACGGACAAAGGTAGACCTTCCATCGTAACGCACCTTTGATAGGTGATCTAGCTGCGTTACGAATCGTTCTGTCTTCGTCTTTTTCGCATTTCAAGCTTATTGCATGTCGCATTATTAGCTTATTGCGTGCTCTGAACTTAGTGTTCTAGATGCACTTCCACAGTTATTAATTGAGAGCTTTCGATGCCTGTGCCATTTTTGCATTAGTATAATTGTGTGGCAAGTACAATCATACTCTAATTATGCCCAGGTCGACAAATTTCCCAGCTCGAAAAATTTCTAGACCGGACCGGGAATCGAACCCAGCCACCTCCAGCATGGTCTTGCTTTGTAGCTGCGCCTTTTACCGACTGAGCTAAGTGAGGCCCCACGAGTCGTTCTGTACGATTGCTGTAGTTCCGGAAGTGCTTGTGGCTCTTGTGGTCCTTGATTTTCCAGGTTTTCTACGGGAGTTTTTGTATGCTCCTGGAATTACCAGGAGTTCTAAGAGTTGCTGAACATCTGGAATCTGACAATTTCTTAACTCTTTCCCGCCCATGGTTACTCTGGAGCACCATGCTTTTTTTTTGAAATTACAACCGATTTTTGTAAAAATAGTATAGCATAGTCTAGTAGTTCTTCAATAATCGGAAGAAACTAGAGCAGACATGTCTCAAGAAATACTGGATTTTAAAATTGATTATGCCAAACCACTCTGGCCGAGAGAGGGTTGAGGTTCCCCACAGTTCTAAGGTTTGCCGGAGATCGAGAAGTTGCTGGAGTGTTTTGAAAGCTCTCAAAGTTCTCAGAAATGCAACGAATTGCTACAATCCCAGAAGACCCTACACACTTCGATTATGTTTACCAAACTGTCAACAGCTCGGTGAAACTTTTAAACTCAATTTAAAGTCTATGTTAAACAAAAGTTATGTTCCAAGGATTGCTGCAGTACAAGAGTTCTATCGGTTCTTTATGTCCCGCAAGTTCTATACATCTTTAAGATGTGGAATTACGTTCTAATGTTTGCTAGAGTTTCAAAAGTCTCTGAAAGTTCATAGAGCTTTGAAGTATATTCAGTTTCCAAGGATCTGCTCGAGTTCCGGAGGTCCCTGGAGTTCTGAGAGTTCATGAAGTGTCTAATGTTCCAGCAGTTCTATAGGAAGTTTTGAAATTTGGCAGAATACCAGAGTTTCTGGGATCTCTAATGGTTGTTGAAATTGCTGAAGCTCCTGAAATGTTAAGAGTTCTCGCACTTTGTGTAGTTTTGAAATATCAGAATTTCTTGAAGTTCCTAAGAGTTCTGAGGGTGGTTGGAGATCGAAAAATTTATGTAATTCTGCAAGTCGCTGGATGTTTTGAAAACACTCAAAGTTCTCAGGAGTTGTAAGGATCGGTGAAGTTCCTGAAGTAATATCCCGACAGTCCTACAGTTCTGGTAATGGAAGTTTAGAAAGTTCCAGAGTACCTGAGTTTCGTGCAGTTCCCAGAAGTTCTAAACGTAAGTGGAGTTTTAAGCGTTCTTATGGTTCATTATGTTCTAAAAAATCTAGGTATGATTCTTTAAGATCTGAATATTTTAAATATATTTATATTCGAATTTGAACGTTTTTTTAGAGTTTAGGCAGATTCCGAAAGTTCTCACTGAAATGTCTTCCATTTCTAAGGATTTGCTGGAGTTCCACACACTTAAACTTTTTGTCGAGATTCCAATAGCCAATTCCTTTACAATTTATTTTGCTGAGATCCAGTAAAATAATTGCCGTGACTTAGCTAACAAATTAGATTTTAATTGAAGACCCTTATTACGAAGTGAAGTGACCACTTGTCACTCACGTAGGCCATTTCTGCGCGGCGTGTGAGGTGTAACGACTCGCTGTCACTAGTGAAGTGACAATTGTCACCTCGGGTGAGGTGATTCTCCATTTGGGCCCTTATTACCGATGTCACTTCACGGTGAAGTGACAACTTGGCCCTTATTACGGGTGTCACTTCACGGTGAAAATGAAGTGAAGTGACCAGTTGTCACTCACGGTGAAGTGAATGCCATGTAAATCAAATGGGACTCACTTCACCGTGAGTGATAAGTTGTCACTTCACCGTGAAGTGACATCGGTAATAAGGCCCCTTATCACTCACGGTGAAGTGATTCCCATTTGATTTACACGGCAATCACTTCACCGTGAGTGACAACTGCTCACTTCACTTCGTTTTCACCGTGAAGTGACACCCGTAATAAGGGCCTTGATTTGCATGGAGACTCACCTCACCCGAGGTGACAATTGTCACTTCACTGTCACCTCACCTCACACGCCGCGCAGAATAGGGCCCTTATTACGGGTGTCACTTCACGGTGAAAACGAAGTGAAGTGACCAGTTGTCACTCACGATGAAGTGATTGCCATGTCAATCAAATGGGAATCACTTCACCGTGAGTGACAAGTTGTCACTTCACCGTGAAGTGACATCGGTAATAAGGGCCTAGGCCTAACGGTGAAGTGTTTACCCTGAGGGCTTATTACGGATGTCACTTCACGGTGAAAACTTGTCACTTGTCGTCACGGTGAAGTGATTCCCATTTGATTTGTACGGCAATCACGGCTCTTATTATGAGTATCACTTCCTTATCACCGTGTATTGACACCCGTAATAAGGCCCCCTATAAATCAAATGGGAATCACTTCACCGTGAGTGATAAGTTGTCACTTCACCGTGAAGTGACATCGGTTGAAATGGCCGATGGCCCTTATTACGGGTGTCACTTCACGGTGAAAATGAAGTGAAGTGACCAGTTGTCACTCACGGTGAAGTGAATGCCATGTAAATCAAATGGGACTCACTTCACCGTGAGTGATAAGTTGTCACTTCACCGTGAAGTGACATCGGTAATAAGGCCCGATATCTCTACAAAATATCTGTTTGTTGGGGCTTATTACGGATGTCACTTCACGGTGAAAACTTGTCACTTGTCATCACGGTGAAGTGATTCCCATTTGATTAGTACGGCAGTCACGGCTATTATTCTGAGTATCACTTCCTTATCACCGTGTAGTGACACCCGTAATAAGGCTCGTTAACTGAGATTTCGGCCCTTATCACTCACGGTGAAGTGATTCCCATTTGATTTACACTGTAATCACTCCACCGTGAGTGACAACTGGTCACTTCACTTCGTTTTCACCGTGAAGTGACACCCTTAATAGGGGTCATCAGCAAAAGTAAATGGCGAGGAAATCGGCAGTTGCAGATTTTACTAGAATGAGTGTACAGAGGTTCCTGCATTTCTGAGAACTTTTGCGGTTGTTACAGGATGTTTTGAAACTTGTCTGAGTACGGAGGTTCCCAGGATCTCAAACGGTTGCTGAACGTGCAAAAGTTCCTGCAATTTTAAGGATACCAGGGCCCTTATTACGAGTGTCACTTCACGGTGAAAACGAAGTGAAGTACCAGTTGTCACTCACGGTGAAGTGATTGCCGTGTAAATCAAATGGGAATCACTTCACAGTGAGTGATAAGTTGTCACTTCACCGTGAAGTGACAACGGTAATAGGGGCCCAGAATTTCTTGAAGTCATCAAGAATTCTAACGGTGGTTGAAAAAGATCGAGATGTTTCTGGAGTAACTGGTGATTTTAAAAGTTCCCAAAGTTCTCATGAATTCTAAGAATTGGGTGGAGATCAAAAGGAGTATGCAGTTCCTTATGTCGCGGAAGTCATACAGTTCTTGTGATCGTGAAAGTTTGGAGACCAGTACCCAGAAGTTCTCAGGGATGCTGGGTTTTCAAAAGTTCTTGCAATTCTGACTACTTCTGCGCTGCTTAATGTTCCAGGAGTTGTATAGTTATTTTAACTGTCGAATGTTCACGGTGAAGTGACAACTTATCACTCAAGGTGAAGTGATTCCCATTTGATTTACATGGCAGTCACTTCACCGTGAGTGACAAGTGGTCACTTCACATCGTTTTCACTGTGAAGTGACACCCGTAATTTTCGATTCCCGCAGTTATTGCAGTTCCAAAAGCACTTGGAGTCGTAGAAATCTTGAATTCACAGGTGTTGCGAGAATGCTAAAAGTTTTTAAAGTATTTGATATTGTCGGAGTCCTAAATGTTCAGAAAATCTGAGCAGTTTCCTAAGTAATTGAAGTTTCAAAAGTTTTCACAATCCCGGAAGTTCCAAAATCATCAGAGCTCTAGGAACTCTCGATATTGTTAGAGCTTCCAGAACTGTGAGAAATAAGTCTCAAAAGCTCCAATAAGTTCCAAAAGTTCTAGAACTTTTCAAATTTAAAAATTCTCGGAACTCCGGGAACTTCAATAATTTTCGAAATAACGAAATACTTCCGGAACTTCAGAAAGTTCTCACTGGGGAACATGTAAATACTTCGAGAGCTTTCTCACCGGGCTGGGGAACATCAAAAACTCTTGAAACTCCGGCCAGTCCCAAAAAATATAGCATACGCATGTGTTGTGAAAATTCTGAAAGTTGTTAGAGCTGATATTCTAGGAACTCTGAAAGTTCATAGAATTTGACAAGTTCCAAAGTCATCTGAACTCTAGGAACTCAATGGGCCTTATTACGGGTGTCACTGCACGGTGATAAGGAAGTGATATTCAGAATAAGAGCCGTGATTGCCATACAAAGCAAATGGGAATCACTTCACCGTGACGACAAGTGACAAGTTTTCACCGTGAAGTGACATCCGTAACAAGCCCCAATATTTTAAGAACTCGCAGAGCAACTTGAAATAAGTTTCAAAAGCTCCCGAAAGTGCAGAAACTTTCGAAAGTCCTGCAACTTTTCAGCTTTCAAAAACTCCCGGAAGTATGGAAATATCAACTTAGTTCTCCAACTATTGCTGGAGAACTTCAAAAGCTCCGAGAAATCCAAAAATATATAGAGAACTCCCGGACCTCCAGAAGCTTCCAGTACTCCCGGAATGACCTCTCGAAATAATAGAAACTCCCTTAACGTCCCGTACAGCTTCTACGTACGGCTTCTCACATTCACTCTGCCAGGAGCCTAACTGTTCCTGGAATTCTGAAATCCTTTCATGCATTAAGTACGCCACGCAGAAGAGAAAATCAACCTCCCATTCCCTATTTCGTGACATTTTTCCTATTGAAGAATCAAAGTGACGATTGACTCACAGATGGCGAGTTGGTGAAAATGGTAATGACGTTTTGATATCTGTCAAATTGCATGATTTTTTTTTTTAGTGCATCATCATTTTTGTAATTGCGGATCTTAAAACTAGGTGCCACATGACCAGTTTTGGCTTTGCTTTGATTCGCCAATAGCTAATGCATTTCTTGTCACACATTTTTAAACCCTTCTCTCCCTTAGAGCGTGACGTACTTAATGGATGCTTCCTTAATTCTGTGAATAGAATTATAGAATTTGAAGAGTTCCGGACATTCCAGAATCTAAGGAACTCTACAAAATCACAAGTTCAAGATCTATAAGAGATTTCCGGAAGCGTCCAGGGGGCTTATTACGGATGTCACTTCACGGTGAAAAGTTGTCACTTGCCGTCACGGTGAAGTGATTCCCATATGATTTGTACGGTAATCACGGCTCTTATTCTGAGTATCACTTGCTTATCACCGTGTAGTGACACCTGTGATAAGGCTCCAGTACTCCTTAAATGAACTCTCGAAATAACAGAAACTCCTGGTGCTTCCGCAAAGTCCAGAAACGGTCATCGAGGAACTTAATGTAGCGGGAATCTTAAAAATTTCACATGTTCCAAATGTTCCCGATTTGCCGAGGATTTCTCTTAGCTTCAGGAAGTTCTTTCAGTGCTAAGAGTCCCGGAAGTAATAGCAACTTCAAGAGTTACCGAAGTATCAAAAGTTCTGGAAGTCGCTCCTGAAGAACTAAAAATTCCAGGAGTTTCAAGAGGTCTCCCAGTTCCGATTATTTCTAATGCTTCTAGTAAAAGTTCATAGAATTTAAAGAAACCATCGGAACTCTAGGAAATCTAGATATACTCAGAACTCCCAGAACAACAAGGAATAAGTTCTAACAACTCCCGAAACTGCAAGAACTCTCAGGCCGATACCATAGTGAGAGCAAAGAGAAGCGAAAAGGCGAGAAAAGCGTTGAAACGAAAGTAAGGAATAATATGGGAATTTCCATCAATGATATTATTCCTTACATCAGTGTTCATTCGGCTGTCGACAGACGCGGGCCCCTCTCGACATGTGTCACGCGATCATCTGTGTACTCGGCAGCAACCATTGTATGGTCCCCTCATTGTTCTTCATCAGCAGTTTCAACCATTTCGTGATGAGTGTGAGAGTGATGACCACGTTTTGCGTCCATTGCTAACAATAGAAGCACTCTGCCCCCCGTTGGCGATTCTGCCATACCATGAAACCACTGGAAGGATCCTATTCTGACGGAGGAGGCTTATTGGATAGCGGAAGATAAATTGTTTATTGTGTTGTACCCAGAGCTGGTAAATATCACGGCCGTCATGTGACAATGAGAAAACAGGCCCTCTCACTATCACGAGACGAAACTAACTATCATTGGCTTTCTTGTCATTTTCCAATGATGAAGCACTCATGAGAATAATTCTTATGCGGTTTTGACATCAACATTTCTAACCGATCTAGATGAATTTAAGCAAGCAACTGTATGTAATCGGCAGAGTGAATATATTATTAAGATTTCCTCGGAACTAGAAACATTAATAGCAATAAATGATTACACCACTGTCACGCTCTGAAATTCTATGAGATTTTGAAGAAAATCTCTATCATCGTTTTCTCATCCGATGATAGTGACAGAAGTATCTCTGTAAATATCGCGTAAGATCTTTCATTGGAAATGACATTTGCCAGGCCTGGTTGTACCTTTTGACTCTAGTTTTACGATGTTTTGTATGGTGAACAAGAATCCTCGGCTCTGTAACGTTAATTCGATTGAGCCTTATCAAATAAATCAATAAACTAAAAAATGTTCCCAACATCCGCCTCAGAAGTTCTAAAATTCTTCAGGTGTCCGAGAATATTGGTAATTCATTAATCTTTCGGGATTCTCAGAAATTCCGGTGCTCTGGAAAGCATTTGGAGCTTCAATAATTTTGGGAACAGCAAGAATGTTTCCGAAATTCCAGCTAGTTTCCGATGGGGACGCTGGGCATGCAAAACATGTCGATACTTCGTGTTTTTTTAGAGTACTAGGAAGCTTCAAAAACTCTCCAGCAAATCTAAAAACTTCAAGAACATTCGGAACTTGATAAACATCTATTACTCCTAAAATGAACTCTAGAAAAAAAACACTCCTGCTTCCATTAAGACTTAATGTTCCGAGAATTCTAAATTTGTTTAGCGTTTATATTCTTGGAATGTGTTTTCGGTGTTTCAATAGTTTGGAGAACTCTCGAAGTTTTCCAAGCTTGCGATGGTTCCTGGAATGATTACAGTACCGGGGATTTGAGAGTTACCGAAGTTCTAAAGTAGCTCTTTTAATTTCAGGAACTTGGAGTTCCAAGAGCTACGAATGTTCCACGAAAAACTCCGTACAATCAATGTATGAATGTGTTTACTGTCTACCTATTCAAATAATTTAAAAAGTTTCTATTGAAAACCACCATACCAAACGAAAGTTTAGGAAATGTTGGCTTTTGAAAATTTAGCTTTACGGAAGTTACAGGAGTTCTTGGACTTAAAAGAACTCTGATCTCCAATAGATCCAGTTGGTTCATCTGCTTCATTGACGACGTGGACATTAGAGTGATGCAAAATTTGAAATTTTCGCTCCACACTACTTAAACGGTTCCAAATAGGATTCTGACTAACCTCTCAAAATTTGAACCCATTTGGTGAGAAACTGAGATGGCACAAACCATTTGAAGTTTGAATGGGAATTACTATGGTAAAACCAAGATTCTCGTTCATGTCTATCTGATAATTCACCATATTGGTCTGCTTCAAAAGTTTTCATTTGTACTTGTAGGCTACAACAGCTACAACTTTGCTGAAGACCACTTTTTAATTAAATGAAAGGATCGAAGGTTATCAATGGTTCAATACGCTGATGTCTTATGATCATGCTCAATCAACTGCTCAGCAGGCAACATTGGTGTTTCTGGGGTGTTGAATAGGACACACAAATCATGGCTACTATGTCACACTGCAAAATACAGTGTTGCCTACAGAGCAGCTGCTTGATCATGCCATAAGTTTTCCAATCTCTTAAATAATTAATCACTTTGTCCTGTCTCGTTTTACATAGAAACGATCTTCAGCAAAGTTGTAGCTGAGAAAATGTTCTATAAGAATGGCTATCGAACTGTTTCGCAGCTCAATATGGAAAAAAGACTAGAAGGCAATGAGCAAAAAGTTTAGATTTCCCATAGTAATTTACACGTAAACTTCAAATAGCTTGTGCGAAGTCTGTTTCTAACCAAATGAGTTGTAACTTTGACATTGCTTGGTTGCTCGGTTGCTAAGAGCTTGGTTGTAGACACTTTCATTGTACATTTCATAACCATTCCCAACCATGCGAAAAATTCCTTACGTATTTTGTTTTCGAGAAACTGTTTCACCGCAGCTACCAATGTTCTGTCCGGCACTTAGTGTTGTTCTAGTTCATAAAATCCTAACAAAAATAGATAGTAGCAGTTAACAGCTCACTTCCAGGTTTGCATAAAAGTTAATCTATCGTTGCCAGACAAAAAAAAAATACAAACTTAATCCTATGCAAGTGTAAACAAAAACATGAAAAATGAAATTGTATATAGAACCTTTCAACGGTCAACCTAAATCACAGCGTTTTAACGCCCGCTTCCTCATTTCACGTCCGTTCACATTGCCTGTTCTGTTCTGTTCACACGCACATTTTGGGGGGCCCATCCAGCATTTCTCGACCAAGAAGCAGTCAAACCTGAAGCTCTGTGAGAGTATGTGTATGTGTTTGTGTGTCTGTCTGTTTCTGTTTGTGTATTCTACAAGTTTTGTTTGTTCTACCATTTGATTCGGCAATGTGTGGTAACTTGTCCGGTATGTTCCGGTTTGTTCTTATTTGTCCGCTTATTTGTTGCTTTCTTCACCTTTTTTGACTTTGTCTTTGCGTTTGCTTTTTTTTCTTACAAATTAAGTTTTCTTAAAAATATATATACGCTTACAACTTTATCCACTAATCTTAAGCTACATTTATATTGTTTTTTGACGGCTTGTTTTTTTTTTGCTACTACGTTTATATTACTACCATTCTTGGTAAATCACAAATCACTTGTCTTTTTTTCTTTCTTAATTATCTTCTTGTTCCGAATTGTTTGCTTGAACATAACTTTCCACTCACAATGTGTATTACAAATTACAATAAGACTCTAGACGTATAGAGACTACGTTTAAAGCGCAGTTGTCAAACCAAACAGATATTGATTGAAAAAAAGCGCGCACTCACTCTGTCTTATTTGAGTTTTGGCTATGTTTGACTATTGTTTTCCTCTAACCCTCACACATATCGATATCGAAAGCCATACTAGTGTTCAATTAAGTTTACATTTCTGCTGTTATTAAGTCTTGTCGGTTGCTTTTATCGGACTGTTTTGCTGCTTGGGAAGCATTATTTCAACCAAAATGTTTTGTAACGTTACAGTGAAATGCAAACCACGCTCGGTAGTCACTCACTTGGTTGGAGTGAGCTGCTGTTGTTACATTTTGCCCAAGCCGATAATTTTGGAAATGCATATTTGTGTGTGTATGTGTGTTTTGTCTGCTGATATTGGTTAGCTCAAAGCAATCATGTCCAATAAACTATTTACTAACAATAGATATTTAATTATGAATGTCCTGTTGCTAGTACGAATTACCTGCTTCGTACTATTTTCGCAGTGTTCAAATGGTTATACTGTTGTGTTAAGTAAGAATATATTGAGAGGAGAGGATTAAGCAGCTTGTTTTGGAGAACGACGGAAAATATATGTATGTGTGTAGTAGTGTGTAATAGGTATTAGTGTCCGTAGCTTATGTGCTATTTCGTCTACTTTACTTAACAATCTAGTGCTTCTGATGAAGCTGTAACCGTTTGACTTCCACCTCCAGCTCCCTGACTCGCTTTTCGGAATTGTTGAGAGACTTTCGCAGGCTCTTGATTTCCTCAGCTTGTTTGTTGAACGCTTTTCGGAGCTAGAAATAAAAAGATGGGAATAGCTTGTTATTGATTGTCAAGAGAATTAAGGACGTGGTTTAAATTCCAGGTGTTCCTGGTCAATAGTTCAAAAACTACCTGTTTTGTTTAAATAAATTTATCCCAGAGAAAATTTCCTGGATTTAATCCTGTTTGTGGCCAACAATTGAACATTAGTTATAAGAATATTTTAATGATTCTACCAATTTTTTTGGAAATGTATTTGAATTTCGGAAGAAAATTCATGCTTAGAAATTCAGGTCGTGTAACCGGTTTCAACGGTAATACCGTGCCATTCTGCAATACCGAAATACCGGTTTTTAAACTTCTGAAAATTGATAATTTCGGTTATTTTTATGTCCAAAGATTGTAGTTTAATAGTTCAATGAGAGCATTTAAAAGGTTTACTGACCTGATAGACTTTAATAATCAATCAATTAAAAAACTACAAGGGACAGCCCTATGGGGTTGTACGCAATGGTGATGTAGGACTACGTGGTCTTATATAATAAATCTTATTTGCTAACTGCAGCAGGAGCTTGTGTTTTGTGCAGGAATAGGAATTTGAGTTCTCTTTGCTTATACTCTTTACGCGCTTGACATAGATGGCCCACAGCAACTCACGAAGAGCTACTGATTCCGATCAATAGTGGTGCGGCTTCTTCCTCCTTCTATGCATGCTCATGTGGGCTGCAGCTCGCTTATTGTAGGCAGCCTTTCGTTGTGTACTAGAGAACACCACCACGCACCACGCGGTGATTGAATAAACACCGTTTGGTGAGACCGGATGGAATTCAACTTTGAAATCTGTGTTAGGGAAATCGCTTTTCGCAGACAATCGGTGATAATTGTAACTATCATAGCAACAGTTGCACATTTGTGCAATTTTCAACAGTGGAATTTTGAAAAATGATGATGCCTAGAAACAATTCTGATCGATTGGTGATAAAATTATTGGAATTGGTCCAGGGGTAGCTGAGTTATTAACGTTCAAAATCTTTCATAATTGTGTTACATGTTCAATTTCCGGTTTTACCCCCGGTCCTCCATATAGAAATCACAGACGTAGTCCTACGTCAAAATCTTATGTTTTAAGATTCTTCAAAACGGTTATTGAGCTATATTCACTATTCTAACTTGCACCTCTAAGCGGCGCCGGTGGTGTAGTGGTAAGCGTGATTACCTCTCACCCCAGCAGGCCTGGGTTCAATCCCAGTTGGCTCCGCCGGGATGTTCTGTGGCATAACATCTCTGATCACGCCTTCCTTCGGAAGGAAAGTAAAGCCGTTGGTCCCCGGTTCATGTGTTGATGGGTCGATAGGTAGGGTCCAGGCGTGGGAGCTGCCTTCCTGGCGTCGGTAGCATTGGTGCTCAGCACGGAAAACAAGATCGACGGAAAATAAATCAAGGAAAAAATATACCTTGTCTTTCTTGGTAAAATTATTTAACAGATGTTTGGCATACTTTCCTGATAAATGGAAAAATGCAAAAGTTGTTCCAATTTTGAAACCGAATAAAAATCCAGCTGAAGCTTTCTAGCTACCGTCCAATAAGTTTGCTTTCTTCAATAAGTAACCTTTTTAAAAAGATCAATTTAAATAGAATGATGCTTCACAACAATACGAACTAAATTTTTGCAAATGAGCAGTTTGGATTTCGCCATGGGCATTCAACTACTCAACAACTCTTAAGAGTTACCAATTTAATTCGAATATGATGAATTTTACATATCTTACCCCTGATGATAATAGGAAAAGAAGAACCTACGCCGTAATTTCCACTACTTAGAATCAATTTGAAGAACGTTTTAAAGCTCGGGACCTTTCATGATTTCAAAACGCCAAAATTTACAACTTAACAGAGTCATGGATTTTTTTTTAAGGGCATTTTGCCGAACACTATAGAGTTGAATGGGTCTAAACCAAATTTTATAGTAAGAGATAAATTTAAGCAATTAGCCGAAATCTTAAAAAAAAATATTTAAAAAAATCCAATATTCTGAGGTTTTGACATTTACTTATAACCTTGTTATAACTTGATTAGTGAAATTTGTGACTTATGAAAATCGTCGCAATCCTAGAGAGTAGGCTGTGCGTGTGTTCGAACCTGACGTTTGTTTTTTTTATCTATAATCGGTTGTTGATCTGGCCATAACCAGGCCCAGGAGACAATTTCTAGTTCCTCATTCTAGGTCCCTATTATTTGCCTCTGAGAAGCTGTTCCGAAACCAAGTAGAACCTCCACGAGTCGTCCCATCATTAGTTCCATCATTCGTTGAGTCGCAGCGTTGAACCAAAAAAGGTTTGCCAATGCACATCAAAAACCGACTAAATACATCCGAACATTTGTTTATCTCAAATCGAAGGAAAACATTCCGCGCAACTACCATAAACTGGACTAGTTCATGTTGATCTTCGTCAAGCTTCGTCTACAATTTGGACTTCCATGTCCAGGCAGTGTTCAGGTTCAATTGGCTAAACTTGGTGAGTTCGTTCCATTTTGTAAATTTTTATCTTTTCAAACCAGTAACGTTCAACTTTTCGTGGTTCATTACTGGTATAAGATCTACCACCAAACCCTAGTCGTGACAACTTCAAACAAGGGAATCAGGATTTTCCAGTAATCAAAGGATCACATTTTAGTCCTTGTTAGTCCTTGACCGGAGGACAGCCAGAGGAACAACCAACGGATGGGCCCAGGCTAATAAAAGCCATGAGTGGCTTTGGGGCCCTCTCTAGGACACTGGCTATCGCGGGTCAGCTCGATGCGATTATCGAGTTCGCTAGTACGCGGAACAATATCGCAAAGGACCTCAAGCAGGCTTGTGACAGCTCCGCGCAACGGTGTACGAGGCCCAAGACGACCACATGCGGCTAAAAAAACGACTGGAAGTCGCCGAGAGGGTGGAGAAGAGGGAACCGAAGTCTACCCAGACGGACGCCTTCAACTTCGCAGGCAACAGTACGATCATAGAGGTAACTCTAGGACTAGAAGGTCCCGAAATAACGTGCTCAACTTTTTGGCTCAACTCTGGTACCCTCTTCGGTCCCAAGCTAATCGATTCACCCCTCGAAACAGAGGAAAATCCACTAACCCCTCATTCTATCTGTCAAACTTTCATAGTGAATCAAAACAAACATTGTGTAGTAGTAGAATTTCGACTAGAATGGGGCAAGTTAATCGTTTGCTTGGGACTAGTCAAGTAGTGAGCCAATTTAAAATCGTTAGTTTCGTATTGATTGTTGGTACGATGGTCAGCGAGGCCCTCCACTTTGCCGTGACACAAGGGCAGAAGCACGACCGACCCTCGCCAGTAAAGGGTGTAGCACGCTCTAAGAGACGGAAAGTCTCAGCCCAGGTAGAGTGTGTGGCCGTGGTTGAGCAGTCCAAGGCAGCAGTGGACGAGCCGCAGAAGTGGCCTACAATAGGTATAAAAGCGATTGAGAAAGGTGTTTCTAGGCAGGGTGACAACAAGGGCGCTCCTCCAAAGCCTCTGGATAAAACTGCCCCTAAGAGCAGCACTGCCCGGAACAAACACAGGACAATGGGCGAGGCTCTCATTATCAAGACGGAAGCGTCGAAGTACGCGGAAGTCTTGAGGAAGATGATAGCTGACGACCGTCTTGTGGAGATGGGCAATAACGTGAGGAGCATCAGGCGCACTCGTACTGGCGAGATGCTCCTGGTGTTTAAGCGTGGCACTAGAGACCAGGGACCGACTTTCCAGAAACTGACAAACGAGGTCGTTGGAAATGGGGTGCAGGTAAGATCGCTAGGCTCGATGATCACCATCCAGGTTAAGGACTTGGATGAAGTGACAGAGGCGACCGAACTGGCCAAGGCGCTCAGGGAGCAGTGCCAAATCGAGGTACCGCCAACAGCGGTGGGCTGGTCGGTTTGCCCAGTGAGCATCCCCAGACCGGTTATGGCTTGCTTCAGGTGCTTCGGTCAGGGCCATTTGGCTCGGGACTGTAAGAACACCGATAGGAGCAAGCTGTGCAAACGGTGCGGCTCGTAGGACCACAAGGCGCAAGGTTGCCAAAAGCCGCCGAGGTGCACTATAGGCGTGGAGAAGGGGAAATCCCCTAAAAACCACATGGCAGGTGGCCCACGCTGCCCGGGGGCCAAGAGCAATGCTGCCCCGGCCAAGAGCATTGCTCAGCCATGTTCGAGGTAGCGCAGTTGAAGCTGAACATTTGCTCGGCTGCCCAGCAACTGTTGTGGCAATCGGCAGCGGAATGGGGAGTGGATGTCGCAATCATCTCTGACCCGTACCGTGTCCCATCCAGCCACGGGAATTGGGTCACGGACGCGTTGGGGATGGCGGTGATATGCACGATGGGGAGCTTCCCCGTTCAGGAGGTAGTCTCGTCCAACTCGAGCGAGGGATTCGTGATCGCCAGGGTTAATGGAGTATATTTAAGTAGCTGTTATGCTCCGCCCAGGTGGTCTATCGAGCAGCTCTCGCAGATGGTGGACAGACTCATTGCGGTACTTCTCGGCCTAAGACCGGTGGTCATTGCGGGCGACTTGAACGCATGGGCGGTGGAGTGGGGCAGCCACCAAACCAACCAGAGAGGATGCATCATACTGGAGGCAATGGCCAAACTGGACGTTGTACTAGCCAACACCGGCTCGGTCAGTACCTACAGAATCCGTCATTGATGTGACGTACTGCAGCCCGTGTTTGGAGGGCAACCTACACTGGAGGGTCGATGAGGGTTACACCCATAGTGACCATCAGGCGATTCGCTACAGTGTGTGGCCAGGTGAGAGGCGAGTGGCAGGAAGGAATCCTTCCTGCGCTCGAGGCTGGCGGACGTCGTTTTTTGATGAAGAGGTCTTCGGTGAAGCACTGAGGCGGGAGCGAATAACCCTGGATCTGACGGGTGAAGAACTGGTAGCAGCGCTGACAAGGGCGTGCGATACAACCATGCCTAGGAGAGCCTATCCCCGGCATGGCCATAGACCGGTGTACTGGTGGAGCGAGTCGATCGCTATCCTCAGGGCGTCTTGCCTCCATGCGAGAAGGAGGATGCAACGAGCTCGTACGAACGAATCTCGAGAGGAACGCCGCGTCGCTCTTCGAGCGGCTAAGGCGGCCCTCAACAAAGAGCTCGCCAGACGCAAGCGTGCGTGCGTGCGTGCGTGCGTGCTTTGACAGCTTATGCCAAAGCGCCAACACGAACCCATGGGGGGATGCCTACAAAGTGGTCATGGCCAAGACCCGTGGCGTGGCGGCACCTGCGGAGAGATCGCCAGCGATGCTGGCGTCGATCGTTGGGTTCTTGTTTCCGCGTAGGGACGTAGACTCCTGGCCGCGGATCAGGGAGAAGTGTTTAGAGTGACAAACAGAGAACTGAGCGATATTGCCAAGTCGCTGGTGGTGGGCATGGCCCCGGGTCCGGATAGGATCGCAGTTGTGGCTCTGAGGGCGGCCGTTGCGGAAAATCCAGACATGTTCCGTTCTGTTTTTCAGACCTGTCTGGACGTAGGCATCTTCCCGGATGCGTGGAAGTGGCAGAGGCTGGTGCTGCTCCCGAAGCCAGGAAAACCCCCTGCGGACCCGTCAGCATACAGGCCCATTTTTTTGCTGGATACCACTGGTAAACTGCTTGAGAGGGTCATCCTCAACAGGTTGTCGGCTTACACTGAAGGTGTAGACAGCCTGTCAAGCAGGGTTGCTTCCACTCACTTGCTATAAAACAATGTTTTTCAGAATTATGAAATCATTAGATGATATAATGATGTGTTGTACTTGTAAGTAACAAGAAGAGGGTGTAAAGTATGTATTTGACTCATAAAACCTGTCAATTTCGCTTTCAGAGCGTCACAATAAGCAATCCTATGATTCGCGAGCGTTCACTCAGAGAGAGCGCTCACGAATCGTTAAATCGCTGATTGTGACGCACTAAAAGCAATATTGACAGGTTTTATGTGTCAACCACATACTTCACGATTTCTTCTTGTAACTTACTAGTGCTAATTATCATTATAACATCTAATATTTTCATAATTCTGAAAAACCTTTTTTATAGCAAGTGAGTGGAAGTAACCCTGCTGTCAAGCAGCCAGTACGGGTTCCGTAAAGGCAGATCCACGGTGGAAGCCATCCGCGACGTCATCCAGACGGCAGAGGTGGTCCACCGAAAACGAAGGGGTATTCGTTACTGCGCGATGGTAACCCTAGACGTGAAGAACGCGTTCAACAGCGCGTGCTGGGGGGCGATAGCCCGCTCACTACACCAACTCCGAATTCCCGAATTCCCGGCTGTACAAGATTCTGGAAAGCTACTTCCAGAATCGTGTGTTGAAGTACGACACAGAAGATGGCGAAAAATGCGTTAGAGTCACCGCAGGAGTGCCACAAGGCTCCATCCTGGGCCCGGTGTTATGGAACGTTATGTACGATGGAGTGTTGAGGATACACACTCAGCTACGTTTTGCTTGTTCGGTAATTTTTTACCGGAAATAATCGGTAAATTTAGTATATTACAGATTTTTCGGTAAACAAAAATAATTTCACCAATATTCGGTAAAATTTTAACGAAGTTTCGGTAGTTTGATTATAAATTTTATGAACTCTGTAAAAAAATACCGAACGATCTGTAAAATAAGCCAAAACGCCGAATTCGGTAAAAAATTACCGAACAACCCGTAAATCACAAGCAATTTTACCGAAATTTTGTGCTATCAAACTGTCAAATCTGGAGAGGCTTTATTTACTAGTGAATGGTAAATAGTGCATCCGGAATCAAGTGCAGCAGGTAAGGATAAAAATTCTTGACCACAATCAATGGATCACCGACATATTTCGTGAGTAACTGTTTATTTAGCAAATCCAATTATTTTCCAGGCATTTTCAGCGATAGCATGATTTGATTGCAGGTTATTTATCTGGACTGCATCGCATAACATCGGGCTCTTACACATTTCGGCGTCAAATACATTTTTTATAGCACGTATCACAAGTGCAGTGACGGTTTTAAAATTAAATAAAAACTGATAAATATTATTTCAAGACTTTTTAATTTAAATTAACTGAAAACGGTATTAAAATTAAAAAAAATAGTGGAAAAATCAGTTTAACAGAACAGTTCGGTAAAAAATTACCGAATCGCTTCGCAAAAAAGTACCGAATCGTTCGGTAATTTTGACAGCTCATCAAAAAATTGGTTTACCGAACGTTCGGTAGGCATTTCGTTTACCGAACTGATTACCGAACGTTCAGCTGTTGAAAGTTCGGTAAAAAATTACCGAGTACGGTAAAAATTTCTGAGTGTGTAAGATTCCCAGTAGGCGTGAAAATTGTAGGTTTTGCCGACGATGTCACGCATGTCGGTGCAGCATGCGACGTTGACAGTCGGCGAGAGCACAATTAGATCTGTGCGCTCTCTGAAACTCTTGGGGGTTATGCTCCATGACAAGCTCAGCTTCGGCTGACACGTCGAGTACGCCTGCAAGAGAGCGTCTACGGCTGTGGGGGCATTATCCCGCATGATGTCAAACAGCTCGGCAGTGAATGCCAGTAAGCGCAGGTTTCTCGCTGGGGTCGTAGTATTTTTCCTCAGATACGGCGGCCCTGCGTGGGCTGCAGTACTGGATATTGACTGTCACAGGCGGAAATTAAAGAGCCGTGCATACCGCACCATCTCGAGGAAGGCCGTCTGTGTCATAGCAGGGATGATGCCAATTGGATGCGAGGACCGTTCGAGGGGTGCGCAACAACGCGCGACTTTTTATGACTTGATAATAGTGACAAGACTCGGGTAGCGAACACCGCGCCGTTATGCATTTCTATATTGTCTATTTCAATTAAAAAATATTGTTTATTTTTATAGATTTCACATAATCATTTTCCCTTTGTCCTTCTCCTTTTCCTTTCCCTTTTCTCTTTTCAGAATGCGAGTAATGACGCTATAGCCGAAAGTCATAAAAGCCTAGGACAAGAGTTAATGCTCATACCCCAACCGTCAGAAAAAAATGGAGCATCACTTAACCTTTCTAGCTTTGATGCTTCCAACGACCAACCAATCATATAATTACCAAAATCGGATCGTACGGTACGAGATGTTCACGTTTCATCCATTTATTGGATTCTGAAGCATCGTGTTTAAATCGAAGATTTGGCCCGATGTTTTCTGAATCATCTTGCCCCTTAAATGCTGCAAGGCATGGTCGTTTTGATATGTGTGACGCATCTTCGATGTGAAACATATATCAAATAGACAAGAAAAATTATGTAGGTGTATATATCATTTTCTAAGATGCTTTCAAGAACTGGCTGTGTTGGTGTTAGATTAGATAGATTTATGAAAATCTTTGCGATCCTAGATTTTGATGAAAAAAAGATTTTTTTCATCAATCTGCGGCTGATTTTTTTCGAATTGTTCAATTCTGACAAATTTCCAAAATCTCAGAATAGAAAAAAATAAAATATTTGTTTGAAAAATTATTATATAAAAAAAAAATTATACATAAATGATTTCAAAGCGGTAACCATAGAAAACAGTACATATCTTCAAACGTATTATACAGAGGTAATTTATATTTTCAACAAAGTTTCATATTTTGAGTAGTTCTAAATTTTTACCCAAGAAAGTATCCTCTATCTCTGTAGGGGAAAAAATTAGAATTTTCATTTTTTTTTTTACAGTAGAGCATGATAATTTTTTGAAATTATAGGATTATTGGCGATACTTATGTGAACAATTCCTCTGAAGATACTTTTTTGATTAAATCAATACTTTTTACACAATTCAATTAAGTTCGTGATTCAGTCATCACCGCCCACTTAAGTACAAACAAACAATTTGAAATGTTCAAAGTGTTTTTTTTATGTTACTTCATACGCGAAGTTAACGATTTTCAGAGTTGGTTGGAAATGCTGACATGAAGCTTTAGTGTGATGATTTATTAGCTAGAGAATGATCTTTAGAAGAGGGTAGGTGGATAGTTCCGTTAGAGTACGGCAGTATGAAAATTGAATAGAAGTTGAAAATGAGCGAAGGGCCATTAATGCGACAGTTTTTCAAGATAGAGGCACATTTTTGGTAAGGCATCCTACAGCTTAAGAACAACAAAGCAGCTGGGAAAGATGGTATCGAAACTTATCAAAATAGGCCCGGATAAGTTGGCCACTTGTCTGAACCGACTGATAGTCAGGATCCGGGATACAGAACAGCTACCGGAGGAGTGGAAAGAGGGAGTAATATGTCCAGTATATAAAAAAGGCGAAAAACTGGAATGTGAGAACTATCGAGCGATCACTATTCTTAACGCGGCCTACAAAGTGCTTTCCCAGATCATCTTTCGCCGTTTATCGCCGCTAGCAAGCAGATTGTGGGAAGTTTTCAAGCCGGTTTTGTGGACGTGCGATCGACAATGGACCAAATCTTTACGTTGCGACAGATCCTCCAAAAGTGTCGTGAATATCAAGTCCCTACGCACCACGTATTCATCGATTTCAAGGCCGCTTATGATACTATTGACCGTGAAGAGCTATGGAAGATTATGGACGAGAATGGTTTTCCCATTAAGCTGACCAGACTGATCAGGGCTACGATGGATGGTGTACAGTGCTGCGTGAAGATATCGAGTGCGTTATCGGACTCGTTTGAAACTCGCAAAGGACTTCGACAAGGCGATGGTCTTTCCTGCCTCCTGTTCAACATTGCGCTAGAAGGTGTTATGAAACGTGCGGGCGTTAACATGCGGGGCACGATCTTCAATAAGTCCAGCCAGTTCATTTGCTTCGCTGACCACGTGGACGTTGTCGGTAGAACGTTTCAGGCCGTGGCGGAGCAGTACACCAGGCTGAAACGTGAAGCAGAGAAGGTTGGATTAAAGGTGAATACGTCGAAGACAAAGTATCTGCTAGCTGGAGGAACCGAGCGAGAGAGGGCTCGCATAGGCAGAAGCGTGACAATCGACGGAGATGAACTCGAGGTGGTAGATGAATTTGTGTACCTCGGATCATTGCTGACGTCGGATAACAGCTGCAGCAGAGATATTCGTCGGCGTATTATTGCCGGAAGTCGTGCTTACTACGGACTCCACAAGACCCTGAGGTCAGGTAAACTTCACCTCCGTACTAAATGTACCATGTACAAGACGCTCATAAGACCAGTAGTTCTCTGCGGGCACGAGACGTGGACGATGCTCGAGGAGGACCTGCAAGCACTGGGTGTTTTCGAACGACGAGTGCTTTAGGTGTATGGAGGCGAAGGATGAACCACGAGCTGGTGCAACTATATGGCGAACACTGTATCCAGAAAGTTGCGAAAACTGGACGGGTACGATGGGCGGGACACGTTTTAAGAATGCCGGACAACAATCCCGCAAAAATGGTGTTTGCCTCGAATCCGGCCGGTAAAAGACGAAGAGGAGCACAGCGAGCAAGGTGGTTAGACCAAGTGGAGCAGGATCTTGGAAGCGTGGGACGGTGAAGAAATTGGAGCCACCGGACCGAGTGAATTGGCGTAACATTGTGATGCAGGTGCAATCCTGAGGGATGTTGGACTAGGATAAGTAAGTAAAGTAGTATTAACTAACCACAAAATAAAGGTCTAATTGTAAGCATCAACTTCGTCGAAGATATTTTTTCCCGTAACCTCACTTTTTACCTGTGCACCAACTTTCAAACCCATATTTAATGCCATATTTATACTCGAATCGGTTGAAAAATACATTTAATCTTCTAGTTTATTCGATATCTATCTATGCTTTGAGAGTTGGTGCACAGGTAGATTGAGGTTAAGGCACGCCCCTGTCAAAATGTACTTTTTCTACTAAAATTTACATTCTAAACCACTGCACCTGAGGTCTGTGCATTGGCGAGAGTGGTTTTAAGCATAAATTTCTTCAAATGCACAAACCAATGATTGTTATTGTACTGAGTCTGAGTTGGTTTTGGAAAAGTCTGCAAAATTGTTAACTATATTGATAAAAAATATACCTCATTCTCCGAGTTCAACAGGTTGATATTCTCCAGCGAGCTGTTGCGCGAACTGTTCCTCGAGCTGCTCAGCAAGTTGTTCTGCAGGTTGGCAATGTCCTTGTGGTTCGCGGTCTGGTGCTGACCGAAGATCGCCTGCAGCTGGTGGAACTTTGTACTCTGGTTCGTCGATGTCTTTTGACTCTTTTCGATAATCTGAGGGAGGAGGGGGGGTCAACAATTATTCCAAAAAGCTCAGTTTTATGCAAAATTTAATTACGTTAGTTACCGCTTGCGGCCTATAATCCGGTATCGTCGGTTGTGACAGGAAGGCAAACTTTTTCGTGTTGTTGTCAAACTTCCGGTTGTCGAGTTCATTTTCCTTGTTGTTTTTGCCGTTGGTGAGGGGTGTCATATTGCCACCGTTCGTGTAGCCACCGTTCATCGTTGTGCCATTGGTATTGCTATGGTTATGGTTATTATTGCTGTTACCATTGAGATTGCCGTGGTGGTTGTTGAGGACATTGTGCTTGCTGTTGGTGTGATGGTTTGTGACAAATTTGCTCTCGGTGCGGGTTTTCTGATTGGTCGTGTCCAAAATGGATTCACCTGAAATCGAGAATTGATGATCATACAAAATCTGCAGAGGAAATTTGCGACACTTACCAGTCTTCATAGACCTCAGGATGGGCTGCACATTTCTCCCCTGGAACCATTCTTTGGCGCCAATAGCCGGTATATCAGCCAGCGTATCCGGATAGAGGTCATTCTGGAACAGAGTCGATTTGCGAGGAACAATCATCGAAATCGGTTCGCAAATATTTCCCGTAGCGTGCAGTTTGTAAAATCTAAACACTTCACATTGCGTTACATTTACACCGCGTTTTGGCATGAATCCCAGTGCCTTCTGGGGTTGTCCCGAAAGGAACTGATTCAAGTAGTACACGTACGGCGGTTCATCTACCAGTTCATAGTACCGGATGTTACCGTCTCCTTTTCCTGCTAGGTAGATCATTCTTGTGTCGTAATCGAAGTAGGGAGTGACGACTCCACTCGAACTGTCAATTACTTCCTGTACCAAGGGCTTCTTTAGGTCATGCTGATTCCACACAGCAAACTGCCGATCCGAGTGTCGGGAAAATCCTGTCGTCAGAATGCGATCGTTATCGAGAAAAACTGCCTTGGAACATTTCGTTCCCAAGTGACAGATGCCCTCCTATAAATAAAATGAAGATGATTCTCTCTCTCTCTAAGCAAAGATCACGATTTTTCTCACCGAAACGACGATTCCACTGCGCGGTTCGATCACCCGCAGCTTCTTATCCTTGGAAGTGGTTGCAATCAGCGACCCGTCACGACTGATTGCCAAACTGTAAATCATATCCACGTGACAATTGATCACGTTCATCAGCGGTTTCTCGGCATTACTGACGTCCCAGACGCAAATCAGATGGTCGAAACCAGCGCTTATCAACACGTTCGACGCAGTCGGGTGCCATTCGATGTGCAGCACCTTGCGCTTGTGACCGACCAGTTCGGTTGAACATTCGGTCAAGTTGCTCGTCAGACCACCCTCAGGGATCTTCCAGAGTTTGATCTGCATCAAAATACCAGATAAGTAATAATTAACCGTTAAGGTTAGAGCATATAGCTATTACTCACCGTGCAATCGTCGGATGCCGATGCGATCATGTTGTCATCGAACGGGTTCCACTTGAGGTCCAGAATTTGACCGGTGTGTCCAATCACCTTGCAGCACTGGAAATCGATCCGGCCGGTTTGGTTAATCGGAATCACCACAAAAGTGGTGTCGGCCACGATGGCCAGGAATGTGGGATTGATGGCGCAAAAGTTGCCATCGTTGCCGCTGCGGACCACACTGATGTCTGTGTAGCAGCACTCTTTCCGCGTGGGAAGACCGTACACGTGCCGGAACTTGGAAGGCCGCACTCCGCGGAACCATAGCTGGAATGAGGAAGAGAAATAGTGCAACTATTAGGAGTTTTGGTAAATTTCTGATCTTCTAGTTTCCCATTTTGAAACAGTCGGAACCTCAAGGGTGCGAAATGCGTGGCGATGCTGTGTTACAGCATTGTTACGTACTTCCTTGGGGTTCTAACTGTTAATGAAGTTAATTAAGGAACTGTTAAGTTAATGTTAGCGGCTGTTTTGTTTTTAAATAGTATAGTTTTTTTTAATCCGTCTCTACTAGACCTTCACCTTGTTATGTTATGGGGACTACAGACGGTATAGTAAACTATACTATAGTTTACTATATCGTCTGTAGTGGGGACAATACGAATAAGGAGCTGTTCATAAACCAAGTAGAAACCTAAGTGGTGGTGTGAAAAGTATCTACGGTCCATACACATTCACAAGAAAACATATAAGGATGATTGTCACGCAGAGGGGAGAGTCTTAAACCTTTTGAAACTTCTTAAGAGTCTTGTTTTGCAACAGATTTACAGGATTTGAAAGCGATTTACTTTATTCGGCAAACATGTGCGTTTTGACAAGTTGAGCAGTTTCAGGCAACATAACGAAAAAATAATTGAACTTTTGAATCGGCCTTCTCCGATGTGTATGAAACTTTGCGTTTGTTATGGGCAATAATTCGCATTTTTACTAAAATTGGAAATGGCTCTAATGTAGGCCTATGGATCTAAGATTGGGTCCATCGCTAAAAATCTGCTATTTTATCTAGATGAACCCGTCATTGGGACGGTACTAATGGATATTTTTGATTGCTATTGAAAATTTAGTCGATTGCTGAATTTATGTATGGGTCCAAATTAGGGAAGCTTAGACCGACATTACATTTAATTTTTACATTTCCCCTAATACATTTAATTTAATGATCATAAAAAGGACTTCAAGATTGTACGACATGAATTTAGTTTCAAATATTTGTAAACATGGCTTGCTCCGTAACGTGGGTAGATCACCTTTTCGTGGTACGTTATGGGATGTAAGATCAACCGCATCGAACTATGACCCTAAGCTCGTCTTGTTGACGGGTTTGAGATTGGAAACAAGAAAAGGTACGGACCAGGAGGGTTCCTTAGGTCAGTGGATAAAGGCGCAGCTACAACACAAGACCATGCTGGAGGTGACTGGGTTCGTATCCCGGTCCGGTCTAGACATTTTTAAGGTTGGAACATTTCTCGACTTCCCTGGACATAGAGTATGATTGTACTTGCCACATAATTATAGAAGAATTATAGAATATGGCAGTGCATCTAGAAGTTGAGAGCACGCAGTAGGCCAATGTGAAATATGCAATAAGCTTGAAATGTAAAGAAGAAGAAGAAGAAGAAGAATTCTGATGCATGGTCAAATCCGGAGTGATTTGAGATTTGGGCGTAATTGCTTTTGTAAACAAACGCGTCAATTACTGATTTCTCTTGAATAAAAGCTCAATCTCTCAAACAAACTATACCAAATGATAAAGGAATCATTCCTCTACCTCATAGTGTTATTACTTTTCGAGATTGAGCTTTTATTCGCGAGAAATCGGTGATTGACGTGTTTATTTACAAATGCAATTACGCCCAAATCTCAAATCACTTCGGAAATATTAGTACACACAGAGATTATTTTACTGGGGTCAGTAATTTTTTACTGGGTTTTCAAACAGCTGAAAAAGTCAGTAAACTGAAAATAACGGTCACACGTAATGCAACGAACAATTTTAACATATTTTATTTTTATCATCAAATAAATGTAATAAGAACACAGTCTGTATAAATTTCAAGAAAAATCACTTTTATACAATTTTTTACAATTTTTTTAAGTTTACTGACTTTTTCAGCTGTTCGAAAACCCAGTAAAAAATTACCGAACAGGGAGGCCGTGATTTTGTGTGTATCTTCGCTTGTTTTTCTCACTAAGAAGCCCTATTTTTATTCCTGAGAAGGCGCATCTTTTAAGAGATCCCAGAATTTTCCAAAGATACGGAACATTATAATTTTATTGAGGATGAGAGGGCGCCTCTTTGGGGAACTCTTCAAATGATACGGAACGTCTTAATTGGAATAAGATTCTCCTGAAAGATATTTTGATTCATGAAAGGGCGTCTTTGGAAAGGTCTCAGAACGCTTAGAATGATATGGAATATCACAATTGAATGAGGATTCATGTGAGAAGATCAACTATGTCTGATTTATTTGTATCGAAAATGAATACCTCAATACTTTCCATAGTAATGAGCAGGCATGGAAAATCATTTGCATTCATATCGTGCATTCATTTACATTCATTTGCCTCTAACTTTATTCTTCAACAGCATTCCGCAAAATGATGTATAGAGCTTTTGTAGGTTTTGTTATTAGCTACTACTTTTGTTAACAAGTCGAATCCGTATCTCTTATGCATAACGAAACAGAGCAAACAGAAGCCACTGCTGTTTTTCAGTGAATGTATTTTACATTCACTGAAAAACAGTAACAAGTTCTGCCCACTCTAGTTCGTGATGCATAAGAGATACAGATTTGAGTTATGAACAAAACTTGTAGCTAATAACAAAACCTTCAAAAGTTCTATACATCATTTTGCGGAATGCTGTTGATGAAAAAAGTTAGAGACAAATGAATGTAAATGAATGTATGAAATGAATGCAAATGATTTTCCATGCCTGGTAATGAGGTACTAGTTCATGCACCAAACAAAGAACATGGACACATCACAAAAGATCATGAATGAGCCGAATAGAGGTAGAAAAAAATAGTCGGTGTATTTCAAGGGAATTCTGATGAGCATTTCATGGAATTTATAAAATCCACTACAAGATAACTCAGAGGGAATTCCGAGAATAATTTCATGGGACTAGTCAAATTCTGAGGAAAATACCATGAGTATTTTCAAGACAATTATTAGGTAATCTTTTTTTAAAAAGCTGAACAGAAGAAGGAGATACCCAGGACTCGTCGGGAGCGAAGTAAGGGCGATGCTCTGATCGTCGAAACTAAGGACAAAACGTCGTATGCAGCACTCCTCCGGAAGGTACGAGAGGATCCGGAGTTGAAGCAACTAGGAGAGAACGTGGTGAAAACCAGGCGAACCCAGAAAGGCGAGATCCTCTTTGAGCTGAAGAAGGATCCTGCTATCAAGAGCTCAGCCTTCAAGGAGCTCGTCGAAAAGGGGCGAGCGTAAGAGCTCTATCCCAGGAGACAGTGGTCGAGTGCAGGGACCTGGACGAGATCACCACAGAAGAGGAGCTAAGAAGTGCGTTGAGAGTGCACTGCGATCTGGGAGATTTCCCGATGTCAATCCGCATGAGGAAGGCGTACGGCGGCATGCAAACGGCGGTTATACGGCTTTCGACAGTTGCAGCGAATAAGCTGTTGGAGACGGGCAAGGTCAAGGTTGGCTGGTCATTGTGCTCGCTGAAAGCCACTCCTCGGGTTACCAAGCAACTGGAGCGATGCTTCAAGTGCATGGAATTCGGTCACCAGGCGAGGAACTGCAATGGCCCTGACAGATCTGATCTGTGCAGGAAATGCGGAGAGAAAGGCCATATTGCAAGAGGCTGCACGAAGCATCCGAGGTGTATGCTCTGCAAAAAAGAGGACGGTAACGATCATACGACGGGAGGCTTCAAATGCCTAGCATACAAAAAGGCGATGGCAGGCCAACAGTAATGGAGGTAACCCAAATAAACCTCAATCATTGCGACATTGCTCAGCAACTGTTGTGGCAGTCGACAACAGAAACAAAGTGCGACGTTGCAATCATTGCGGAACCGTATCGAGTCCCTCCCGATAACGGTAACTGGGTTGCGGATAGAGCTGGGATGGCTGCTATACAAGTTATGGGCAGATACCCCATTCAAGAAGTGGTTGCGAGCTCATACGAAGGCTTCGTGATCGCCAAAATCAACGGAATCTTCATGTGTAGTTGTTACGCACCCCCCAGATGGACGATGGAGAAGTTCCACGAGATGCTGGATGGACTTACCGAAGAGCTGGTCGGACGACGACCGGTAGTCATCGGAGGAGACTTCAATGCTTGGGTAGTGGAGTGGGGAAGCAGGTGTTCCAATGCAAGAGGGCACAGTCTGCTGGAAGTTATGCTGGCCAATAAAGGCACCAGCAGCACTTTTCGCAGAGATGGCCGAGAATCCATTATCGACGTTACTTTCTGCAGTCCGTCGCTGATGGCAAACATGGATTGGAGAGTGTGCGAAGGATATACCCATAGTGACCATCAGGCGATACGATATGGCATCGGCCAACGGAATACTGTGGCAGTACGGAGGACGAGAACTTGTGACCGAAAGTGGAAGACGAAAGCTTTCGACAAGGATTTGTTCGTTGAGGCACTTCGTGTGGACGGGAGTCCTGTAGATCTAAATGCGGACGAGCTGACAGAAACGTTAGTGAAAGCATGTGACACGACCATGCCGAGGAAACTGGAGCCAAATAACAGACGGCGTCCAGTCTACTGGTGGAACGAGGCACTTAGCACTCTCCGCGCTAGTTGTCTCAGAGCCAGAAGACGTGTTCAGAGAGCAAGAACGGAAGCAGACAGAGAGGAACGAAGAGAAGTGTTTCGAGCGGCCAGGGCCGCTTTTAAACGAGTGATAAAGCAGAGCAAGTCGAACTGTTTTAAGGAGCTGTGTCGAGACGCTGATGCCAACCCCTGGGGCGACGCATACCGAGTCGTGATGGCGAAGATCAGAGGTCCAACGATGCCCGCTGAAATGTGCCCAGAGAAGCTGAAAGTCATCGTGGAAGGACTTTTCCCGAAGCACGACCCAACAACCTGGCCACCTACACCGTACGGAGAAGGAGAGGGAGATAACGTCGAAGTCACCAACGAGGAGCTCGTAGCAGTGGCGAAACGATTGAAGGTGAAGAAAGCTCCCAGTCCGGATGGAATCCCCAACGTAGCGTTGAAAGCGGCAATCCAGTCATCCCCGGACATGTTCAGGATGGTGCTGCAGAAATGCCTGAACGAGGGTCACTTCCCTGACAGGTGGAAGATACAGAAGCTAGTGTTGCTGCCGAAACCAGGAAAACCGCCGGGGGATCCAGCATCGTACAGGCCTATATGCTTGCTGGATACACTCGGAAAACTCTTGGAGAGGATCATCCTAAACAGGCTGACGAAATACACGGAGAGTGAGCACGGATTGTCGGAGAGGCAGTTCGGATTCCGGAAAGGGAGATCGACGGTGGATGCAATTCGGACAGTGGTCGAGAGAGCTGAAAAGGCGTCCACACAGAAGCGGAGAGGAGATCGATATTGCGCCGTGATAACGATTGACGTCAAGAATGCGTTCAACACCGCCAGCTGGGAGGCCATCGCCGAAGCACTGCATAGAATGAGGGTCCCTGACTACCTGTGCAGGATCCTGAGGAGTTATTTCCAGAATCGGGTTCTGGTCTACGAGACAGACATGCGACAGAGATCGATTAGGATTACAGTGGGAGTTCCACAAGGCTCCATCCTTGGTCCAACGCTCTGGAACGGGATGTACAACGGCGTGCTAACGCTGAAACTGCCTAAAGGAGTTGAGATCGTTGGCTTTGCGGACGACGTCGTCTTGACGGTAACAGGCGAGACGCTGGAAGAGGTGGAAGTGTTGTCAACCGAGGCAATCGACATGATTGGTAACTTGACGAAAGGAGCGAAGCTGCAAATAGCCCACCACAAAACGGAAGTGTTATTGGTCAGTAACTGTAAAGCGGTACAGCGGGCAGAAATCACCGTCGGGGAGCACACCATAGCTTCGAAGTGTGTGTTAAAATACCTGGGAGTGATGATCGATGACCGGCTCAACAGCCACGTCGAATATGCCTGTGAGAAGGCTTCGAAGGCCATCAACGCGATAGCTAGAATCATGCCGAACAACGCTGGTCCCAGCAGTAGCAAGAGGCGTCTTCTGGCCAGCGTGTCATCATCGATACTGAGATATGGAGGTCCAGCCTGGGTTCCAGCGCTGGAAACGAAGCAGAACCAAAGGAAACTAGGCACTACATTCCGGATGATGGCCATGCGAGTCGTGAGTGCGTACAGAACCATCTCGTCGGAAGCAGTATACGTTATCGCCGGTATGATCCCTATCGGCATCACCCTGGCGGAGGACAGCGAGTGCTACAGGCAGGGAAGAGTACGGAAAGTTGTGAGAGTGGAGTCATTGGCTAAGTGGCAACAGGAGTGGAACACGACGGAGAACGGTAGATGGACACATAGACTAATACCGATTCTTTCGACCTGGGTGAACAGAAAACACGGAGAAGTCAATTTCCACCTAACGCAGTTCCTGTCTGGCCACGGCTGCTTCAGGAAATACCTGCATCGGTTCGGACACGCAGCGTCACCCCTCTGTCCGGAGTGTGGCAACGTCGATGAAGCGCCGGAGCATGTGGTCTTCGACTGTCCAAGCTTCGAGGCAGTGCGAACGGACGAATGCCCGTCCTTAACGTGGAGAATGTCGTCGATGAAATGTGTCGAAAGGAGGACTCTTGGAATGCCGTCAGCAGGGCAGTCACGCAGATTATGTCAGAGCTGCAGCGTAAATGGAGAGAAGAGCAGCGATCTAGCAACGCCAGCTAGCGCTGAGAGTACGACAAGTGCATGAGCACAGCCACCCCCCGAAGTAGTCGCTTCACAGTGGTCCCGGGGGGATCCAGGCAGAGGAGAGAGTAAGGAATGGGTTTTAGTGGAGTTGCACTAGGCAACTAGTGGATACCACACCGTGCCACCTTCACTACAGGCCAGGCTTCTTGAAGCTTTCCTCAACCTTACTATAAAAAAAAAACACACACACACACAAATATACTTTCTTCAGTATTATTAGGAACTAGAAAGGTAGACTTTTCCACCAAACACACAAGTTTCATGTTCACGGCATACATTTAGACGCAGTGTGTAAATGACATAAATAGGTTCAACCAAAATCCATTACCCTACTTCTTTAGTTATTGACAGATGTTTTAAATTTTTTGACGTATTTTATTCTGAGAAGTCCATCCAGTTTCCTACAACTTTATCTCAGACGCCATTTCGATTAAAATCGTTTTGAAAAATATCGAATACGCCATTTTGGAAAATAAGGTGTAAGCCAAAATGGCCGAATTCCAGCACAAACTTGGGACATTGCGCTTAACGAACAATTTTGCTATGTTTCATGGAATTCTGAGAGGCAAAACATTTTTCTTTTCGCTATTTGGCCTGCAACTGCCCAGATTATGATCATGAAAATTTGGTGATCATCTTTTTGATCACAATAAATTATTGTGGTTCAAAGGTCTGGATGTAAGTCGGGGCTTCATTCGCGTGATGTCAAGACTTATGTCCAACCACTACTCGCTAGACGCGCTTCTCTACAGAATAAACTTCGTTGACAACAATATATGTAGGTGCAGAACCGGTTATGATGACATCGATCACGCAATTTGGCATTGCCCGGGTAATGACGCCTCCAGAGCACGACTTTTGGATACCCTAGTGGCCCGAGGTAGACAACCCTTCCGTGAAGTAAGAGATGTATTGGGAACCCGTGATCTTCCCTACATGCAGGCGATCTACGAATTCCTTTGTTTGTCTGATGTGACCATCCCCTCCTTTCCAAACAACTTCCAGCCATTGTGTCCAAGTCTTAATACCCTTCTGTTTCTGTACTACTTGCCCCTGCCCAGCCAGGATTTGGTCGACCGTCGGAGAGTAGTATCTGAAGGAGGCTTCAGAAACCAGTTTCCTACCTACCCGAGTAGCACATTTCCGTCACAATAAGTTGCAGCAACTTGTTTATGACTGATATAAGTTGTATAGAAGTTGCCACAACCGATTTGTGACAAGCGTGCTACTAGGGTAGCTCCTTCCAATCGAGTAATTGGTACCCAATACTAACCTAGAACTACTGCTGTTTTAAATGTAAATTCAAACATTACTGATTTTTGGCTCCGCAAAGTGTCACACAAGACTGAGCCTAGTAAATAAACGAACCAGTAAAAAAAATATTGATCTGGACAAGTTGTTGAACCATTCATGTCGTTGTTAATCGAGGTAATTCATTGATCATGACAGATTGTTAATAAAAGCCTTGGGTTTGAAGAATAACTTCAAGTCCCCTCATCCATTAATGTATGAGTTAGGTAAAGGAGTGTGCGTTTAACTAGTACTGTCGCATTAATGGTCCTTCGCTCAGTGTCAACTTCTATTCAATTTTCACACTGCCGTACTCTAGCGGAACTATCAACCAATCCTCTTCAGAACTTTCTCTAGTTAATACATTATCACACCAAAGCTTCATGTCGATATTAGTAGCATTTCCAACCAACTCTGATTTTGTTAGATTGTTTATCAAACTCATTTATTGATCAAAGCAAGTTGTTGATTCAAAGAGGTTAGGTTAGGTTATGTTTATTAGCGAGACTTTCAGCCAGAGGCTGGTTCATCTCTTCGATTCAAAGAGAAATAAATGATAATTAATATTTCATTTTCCGATACATATATTGTACTGGCATTGTCGTAACAGATTGATCCAGTCACCATGTCATGGAAAATCCTACTGATTTATTGCAAATTTGGTCGTAAAGTTAGCAACGAATTTTACGAACAACGAAAACCACAAGATTATTATTTAGACCAGCATCATATTGTTAATGTTAGATAATGGTATTTACGATTCCCAATCTCATAATCACGTTTTACATATGCAACCTATAAAAAAAACACAATCAATCACAACACGGAACACGACAGATTCTAATCAATAAATTGCATCTAAATCAACCCTTCACCTATATAATCAATGCAATGCAATATTTTATATAAATATAAACAATGAAGAACAGTGCTCAAGTACCTGTGAGTTCGTCATACTGTCGTTGTCGTAATCGTCGTTATCGCTGTCGCACCCTGCTGCGTGCTGTTCCGGATCGCTCAAGCTTAATCCACAAGCGCCTCCGCCGCCGCCGCCAGCCTCCAGTAGTGCTTTCCACTTCCCGGCGAATTCGTTCCGGACCGCCTCAAACTTTCGGGGGGAATCACACAAACAAACACAATCACAACGAATAAGTTAAGGTGAAGTTGAACTAACTAGGTACCTATTCGGTTATAACTAAAAACTATAAAAAGAACAAGCACAGGTGTCTAAAAACGAAACAAATAGATCCTTTCTCGCTCTCTCTGATAAAAATCAGAACAAGTAAGTACAACTAATATATGCGCTCTTGCCCTTGATCGATGTTGCGCATATCTGATGGATCACCAGAGTTCCTACAAGATCAGTGAAATCACCAAGTGTCGAAACACGACACTTATTGCCGTCGACAAATTTCGCGGTCTTCCCGACTGGAGTTCAAAACGCAATTACCACGAACACGATGCCGGTGGCGTACTTTTCACGTTCGTCGTGTCGTCTCACTTCAAGTCCGCACCGGGAAAGGGTTGTGTGATTGATGATGCTCGCATTGATTGAAGTAGGTGCCGCAGGCGACCACCATCATCACACCGCGACCGCCGCCGCTGCCGACGTCAGTAGTGTGTTCAAAAGGTGTAATTCATGTCGGCCGACTCGTCACCCCATCCGTCGTCAGTCACCGCGGATTACCCCGAATTGGATTTTTAGCTTTCCGTTTTGGATTGTTATTGAAGTACTTTTTTTTTTAATTTAGCGGTGCAATTTCAGTTGAAAAATTATTTCGCGAAAATTAGGGTAAAAATAACCTAAAGAAAAACGGAAACCGGAACTGAAACAATCTGGAAAAAAGAAAGAAAAACAATATAAAAATATAAATAAGTAAAGAAATGAATTGAAAAAAAAATGTTTATTAAATTAACACAAAACAGATGTGGATCACCGGAACAAGAAAATGCACTTTTGAAGTTAAGGTAGGCAATATTAAGGAGATTAAAATTTCAAAAAGTATTTTTTTAATCATACCTAGCTCTAAAATTAGGGAAAAGCAGATTACTACAAAATGGGATGTCTCGAAGTCATCGTCAAAGTGCAACCAATTATGAACTAGGATTTATGAAATATGTCCTAGTTTTTTTTTCACTTTTCGATTAGTCGATTTTGTAAATTTTTTTTTCATTTCTGTTCTGTAAGATCAACCTATAAATGAACTTAATTTGATGTAATGAAATGATATAAAAATTACCACAACGTGATAAAAATCAGATAACAATAACCATAAAAATGAGACCTCTGTCCAATTTCGCAGGTAGTAAACCATTCGAGTCATAAACCGTTTGTGATTTGGCACATTTCGTAAGAGTCAAAATATTATGACAGATTCACTAGCTTCATTTGATAAATGACCTGCCCCAGCGGTAACTATAAATTATCTTTCTTTTTTCGTAAGAGTATCACAAAGAGGTGCCGATCAAAAGTACTAGTGGAAGGCATCAGCAGATTGAAAGAAGGCGTGCATTTTAAATTGCGACCACTCTCTGGCGAATTGTGGGTGATGTTGGGTCGTAAGTCAGAGAAGTGCTGTTTATTGGACGGGTGTCGGTGAAATTAGCTGAATTTAGATACCTAAGTTTACAAGATATCATTATGGCCTTTCTGTTGCAATCGACTAACACGTCAGTGTTCTTTGTGAATAGAGAATAAGCTCTTTAAAAATAACCAAAGAAAGGAGTCCACTTAATTAAATTGTGTGGAATTAAATGGAAAATAATCACCTTTTTTACTCTTGTGAGCAGGGCGTTACAATATCAACTTCAATCGATAAAATCGATGCGATGAAGAGACTGCTAGCTTTATTTTTTTTTCGGTTGGAGTCGAACAGCTTACAAGCATTTAAGAACCTCAGTCGGCGTCTTCAAACAAACTTTCAATCGCTTGTCTCTTTTTATTCCGTCACTTCATTGCGCTTTCTTTTATGCTTCGGCGAAGTAGACGAGTGAAAAAGCGTTCGACTTTGATAGATTCGTCTTTCTTTCGTATTCCACTAACAACCTAGTTTATAATTTTGAAGGGGCTCGGTGGCCTAGTGGAGACTGTTTTTACTTAGTGAGCAGAAGATTATGGGTTCAATCCCAAGCTTCTTCATATTAAAAAATATTAAGAGTTGTTAGTGTCGCAATGCAATTAAACGATCATATCAGTGAATCGTGTTCCAATAACATAAATCCCTTTCCTATGATAGATGCGGAGATGCAAAGGTGTTCTAGATCTCTTGTGTACAATGGTATCGCGTAATCTCACTTTTTTACTTTTAGCGATGAACACGTCAGTGTGCTTTGGTGCATAGAAAATAATCTTGAATGAGCAAAAAAAGGTGATGGTTTTGCATTTAATTCCACTTAATTATATTACGTAGAGTTAAATGAAAAAAATCACTTTTTTTTTTGCTCTTGTGAGTATTCCTCTAACAACCCAATTCTTAACATTAATTTCATTATAATTAGTTATATCGTTATAAAAATGGATTTGTAACCACAAGATTTAGGAACTAAATTCATAATCTTCATACTCAAGATCAGTGATGGAAAAGTTAGCGAAAAATCACAATGACTCGCGAACTGTTCCCTTGGTGAACTTCGTGAAATATCGCGAACTTTTCCAACACTGCTCAAGATGAATGTGTAAGGATTCATCAAAAAAAGAAAACATAAGATAAACTTTTTGGTGTACAAATGGGTGGCAGAACAATCGGTTTAAAGGACATTCAGTCAAAGGCATTTTTACGAATTAGTTTATGGGATTTGTATTTTGTTGTGCACCGAAGTAACCGTAAAGCATACAACAGCTCCTGCTTACTGCTTGCCACGCCGTCCGAAGGAAATGAGCGGAGGCACGAGAGCAGTGCTGTTTTATAACTTTTTAGTTTCAAGCAGAACGATGTGAAACCAAGCGGTATGATGACTGGGTTTGGGGAAAACGTTTATTTCTTGAAAACAGTGATAACATTATCACTTTTCATTTTAAAATTGTAAAAGTACTTATTTCAACAGATTTGTAGAGTTATTGTCTATCGAATGGCGTATTTGGATTTTAGTTTCATGTATAAATGACAAAGTTACAAGCGTTCAAAACCTAACATCTTTTCGTAACGGTTGCAATTTTATATTTTCGATTTACCCCCTGTGCCTTTCCGTAAGACGTAGTCTACGTCAAAACTTCAATTTGGCATTTATAGTAACGCTAGGTAGTTCTGTTAAAACTCATAGGCGAATGAATATATGACTCGTCAAGTACATGTATGCATCTAGAAAGAAAAATCATCTCCGAATATTTTTTTCAACGTACTTAAACGTTGCTTCATAGTAAATTAGAATTGAACCTATGTTCTTCTGCTCAGTTAGTAAAAATGGTCATAGCTAGGTCACCGAGCCCCTCATATCACAATAACAATCGAGCCCCTGATCGAGTTGCTGTCATTACCGTTTAAATCACGGCGACAGCCTCAACGACAACGGCACGAAATATTATTATACGCGAAATTAATAATAATATTTCACAATTCTTAACTGTGTAGGAGCCTGGGATCAAACCCACTATCCGCCACTTAGTAAGCAAACACGGTCGCCACCAGGCCACCATTCTCCCAACATCACATCAAACCACGATCTTTCAAGACCGATTACATGTAGTTATATAAATTAAATGTGCCCGGAAAGAGTGACAAATGTTTTGAAACCTGGATCTTCCTTACGTGCCATGTTACCGAGAATCACCTGTTCTTCCTCATCGTTCCAACAGAGCTCTCTTAGATCCAGATTTTATCAGCTAAGTACTGTAAACGGCCGTGATATCAGATTAGCCATATATTCCAATTCATCACAATTGTCTGAATATTTATTGAGCTAGAGTACTTTGCATTTGGACGCCTAAGATCAGCTGTATGTAAGATGCTTTCAAAAATAACAATACAATTATTCAATTGTGGTTTTGATCAAATAACGGAATGTTCCTCAAATACCCTTCATTATTTCTTGGACATTTTGTTGGTCAACCTGGTTGGCCATTTTATTCCACCCCCGTGCCACTCTTCTTTAGCTTCTGCTTGACGATTGCCCAATTTTTTTTCTATTGGACGGAATTGGGGACAGTTGGAAGGATTAAAGTCCTTTAGGATGAAATCCACCCCACTGACGGTTTGGAAATTCTCAGCCGATCAATCAAAAAAAAAGCATGAAATTCATCCTTAGATTTTCTTCGAAGCTTTCTTCCATTATTCTATTTAAAATTCTTTTTAGAATTCCCAAGAAATTCACCTCAGAATTGTATTGAAATGTTATTCAGAATTATTTTGGAATTATTCTCTAAATTCTTCTAAATATTCTTGATAGAAATTTCCTTAAAATTCTCTTAAAACTCGTTTTGTGATGCCCTTAGAATTATCCTTGTACTTCAATTATAATTATTCTCAGAATTACTTTGGAATTGAACCATCAAAATTCGATTCATTTGGTATTGTCACGGATCTAGGGATCCTCTTCACAATTGACTCGAGATTTTCCACAGAGCTACTTAAAAATTCTATGCTGAACTCACACAAGTGACTTGGAGTTAAAATCTAAAATCTCTAAGATTTCTTTCCAAAACTCGCTTTAATTTTCTCTGAAATGTCTTAGTGTAATCCTTTACATTAATTCTAAAAATATTTACAAAATTCCTTTGAAAAAAATCTAGTCTAGTCCAAGAGTCTAAAAAATGTTCAGTGGTCCAAAATATTATATATTTTTTTTTAATAGGTTCAGTAATTTTTTTCCCGATTTGTCCTCAAAATTCACGAACTTTTTTCCCGGTGTTCGAGATTTCTCGGTTCACTGGTCACCCTGAGAAATGCTCCCCAAGACATCAAAAACCAATTATTTAAAAAAGGAGGCTTAAATAATAAAAAAAAATGCCGCATTAAGGGGGTATTCCCGATCCTTTTTTTCAAAAAATCAAATTTTTTTTTTTCACGTTTTTTTGTACTTTAGACTATATACTTTCATCCCCCCAAGCCGTTTTCCGATCAGCGAATTCGGTGTCCAGGCATAGCTGACTAATGGTAAGAACCCCCAAATGGTTTTAACTAAAGTCAAAACTTTAAACGCGTTTTTCTCGAAACCACATTTTTTTTATCGGGCGAAGATTTTTCTCAGAAACTATAAGAGATATTGACTTGAATCTTTGCGCATTTTGTTCCTTATTAAATTCTTTGGAGCTTCTCCCACTTTCAGCCAAAAATATTAACATTTAACATTGTTTGAAGCACCTTAAAGCTGCAAAAAAGCGGGCTAAAAAATCGCCTGTTTTTTCATATGGCCGCCATTTTGTTAATTTGCAAGATTTTTTGCTGCCAACGGGAGAAGCTCCAGAGAATCTTATGCAGATTATAATTTCATCACGAAATCTGTTTCAGATGAAGCCGTTCCAGAGAAAAGTCTTCGCCCGTCCAGGCGTTTGCGGCGAACAGGGGTCTGTTTGCCACCATTTTGTGACGTCAATAATGTCTTTTTTTATGTCGAAAAAAAATTATTTGTAAACTTTAATGTTCAATAAACAAGAATCCCAAAGAGTTAGGCGCATTACTATTCATTTTCCTTGAAAAAAAATTAATTAAAAAACAGGCCGAAAAAAGGCAAAAGATTGGGAATACCCCCTTAAAGGCGTTTTCATATTATTTTACGAATAAAGCTGAGATGCAGCATCTAAGTGGAAGGAAAGCTACGGAGCATTTTGCAATAATATATTGGTAATTCATCTCTTGCAGCTCTTTTATCACAAACCATTCGCATTGGTGATGATTGTGATCTTCATTGAACTGCTCTCTGTAATGTAATATCATTTGTATTTACAGGGCTGGTAGCGACCAATGCTGTCAAAAATAGTAATTTTAGTGACCATGTTGAAGAAATAAGTGACCAAATAATGACTTAGGCTTCAGCCTAAGCCTAAGATAGTAAACTCCAAGTAAATTTTCATGAGAAATCTCCATTGAATATGGAATGGACTATTCTGAGGTCTTCATAACTACTTGAAAGTTCTCAAAATATTCCTAAAGTTAGTTAAACTGCTTTTGTAGTTTGAGAATCTAATCTGATGCTTGCAATACTTCTCATCATTTTGTTTTTAACTTCTCTAAACTTTTTCGGACTTCCTAATGTTTCCACAATTTTCAGAAAGATCATGAATCTTTTTAAAAATGTTAACAATTCACTGAATTTCTCGAAACTTTTTTAAAAATCTATGTAATTTCCCTGCTCTGGAATATCTTGGCTCTGAGGATATTTGTTCTTTTCTGATTTTTTTTTTTCGTTAAGAGCCTTATTAGCGAGATCAATATCTTACTCGAAGTTCTCGAAACTTCTCTAAAGTGTTTGCAGTTCTTATGAAGCTTGTTGTACTACTATTAATTTAATTGAACTGTTCTAATTTTTTTTAAGCTTGCGTGAACTTCTGGACTTATGTGAAAACCTCAATAATTTTTTTAACATCTCTAAAGTTTTCTGAAAATCTGGCAACTTCTTGAAATTTTACGCTAATTTAGTGAAACTACCCTGAAATTCTCTTTGTTTTTGGAGCTTTACTAAACTTATTTGAGATGCTCACAAAATGTCCATAAAAGTTTCTGAAGTTCTCGGATCTTTTACTTAAGTTCCATAGACTTTTATGCAGTTCTCGAAATGTTTCTGAAGATCGCTGTACTTCTGTGAAGTTTTCGAAGTTATTCTGAAATTTCACGAACTTCTTTAGGTTTCCGCAGCGAAACAATTAATATAGTTCTAGGATTTTCACTGAAGTTATCAAGATTTGTCTGAAGTTCAAATTACTGAAACTAATTCATAACTTCTTCAATAGTCTAGAGTTTCCTGATGTTTTTAAAACTGCCCAAAATATTTATCAATTTCCTTAAAATTCTCTAGAATGCCCTGCCTCAGTATTTTTTTAAATAACCCAGCAGTTTACTGGAGTTGATTTAATTGCCTTTAAGTTCTACAATTTTTCTTAAGTTTTATAAAGTTTATAAACGCTCACGGAACTTTTCCGTAAATCACTAATTTTCCCTGGAAGAAGTTTCTATGCTTACTTTTATTTCTCTAAATTGATCAAATGTTCAAGCTTCTAAAGATTTCGGATCAATCATAGAATTCTCGGAATATACCATAATTCTAAGGAACTCCATGTAAGTCGCTGCAAATTTCCTTAAGTTAATGTGCTTTTTCTGATGTTATCCGATCGTCCTAGAAGTACTCGGAACTTCACTGAATATAATGAAACAATCTAAAAATATATAAAATTCTTAGAAGTTCTCTGGAATTGCTTGGAAATATCAGTGCAAAAAACTCTCAATTCTAATGAAGACCTCGGTTCTGCTTTAAAATAAATGGAATTCTCGTAAACACCTTTAAACTTCCCTGGAATTCTCTGAATTTCTGTGAAGTTCCTGAAATATTTCTGAAGTTTTCATAAGTTTTCTGAATGTCTCTGTACTGAATCTCGCGGAACATCTTATGGGTTTTATTTCAGCACCTCATGGAACTATCCTGAATTCGTCTAAACTCACGCTTATAGATTTTTAAACCAATTCAATAGTCTGGGCTAAAGTTTCGGGGATTTCCCCTTAAGATCTCTGGAATTCCCCCAAAGATCTCTAGATCTAGCTTTTCTGAGATCAATAGAACTTCATTAAAGTTTCCACAATTTTGTTAGTACGAAACGTCAAGACATTAAAAATGTTGTGATTTTAGACTTACTAAAATGAAGTAAGTGTAACTTCAACATTCAATGGATTTGATAGTAAAGCTGTTTCTTTAAAACTGACTGTAATGTCTTAAGAACGTTTGCGTTAAAAACATATTTTTAACGCATTTCATAAATAACAATCTTATTATAAACCTAGAAATTATCCGCCAAAGTTATGGAAAAACCTGAAAAACTTTCGCCAAATGATTGGACACGCTGTAGATAGAGAAGAACGATTAAACGTAAACAAAAACTCTATACCATCGTCGGAGGCGAACCAGCCTAAGGCTGAAAGCCTCCTAAATAAAGCTAAATTAATTAATTAACTCTATACCATCGTCAACTTCTAATTGTTCAAAAATAGAACAAAATGTAAGCCTATCCAGAAGAATGATCAATCTTGAAATAAATTCACGTTTAAAAAAGTTTAAAATAGTGACTTATTACAAGAAAAAGTGACTTTAGTGACTTGGCCTAAAAAAAAAGAAACTTTTTAGTGACTGGCTTGAAAAAAGTGACCAAGTGATGAGAAGTTTTATCAAGGTTTTGAAGCATTCTATAAGCCCAAATCATGGGCAGAAAGACTGTAATAAATCCAAAAATGCTATTAGGGAAATTGGTTTCCCCAAATGTGGAAACAATCCTCATGATATCTATTTCAATGAAGACCACCAACTGCTCAAGATAAGCAATAATAAATTGAGCGATGCTATAAACCAGACGTAATTGGTTACTGATAATGAATATTGAGTTCGAAAAATTGATGAAAAGTAATATCAACACTTCTACTAACAAATTCGCAAGTATGAGAAATCGTAACCAGATTTATTTTATTTAGCTTAAATGGGTGTAAAAATAAATGCAGGTTATAAAAAGAATTTTAAATGAAAATGGATTTAACAGAAGCACACTTCCTTAAGCTGCAACGGATCCAATACAGTTGACTTTGTATTGTGCTAGGCTGTATGCACTCGACTCATACGATGAGCCTCGAAGTACTCGCGGGTGTTCTCTCACTGACAGATCGTTTCGCTGAGCTGTCTTTCCGGTTTCTCATCCGTTAATCTCGATTGGTAATAGAAAACTTTGAGAAGCTGTTTGACGAAAATACTCAACCAAGATTCATGAGTTTGTACTATGAGTACATGACGCTGGAGGTTGATCCTTCTTCATTAATATCCAATCGTGATTGCTTTCAAGCCTTCTATAGTTACTCTGTAAATTTTAATCTGACAAAGAAATGGAAGAAATCCATGTAATACCAGATCACCATCGATCGATGGTTGTTTCCTCAATTTTTGCAATCAAGTACCACCATGTAAGTAATGATAAAAGTTTTTTCACAGATGGGTCAACCATAAATGCTTCCACTGGATTTGGTGTATTTAAACAATTTCAAAGCGCCTCCTATAAACTACAGAAACCATGCTCCGTATACGTTGCGGAGCCCGCAGCTATATTCTACGCAGTAGAGCGAATTTCCTCGCTACCTTCTGACCATTTGTTCATTTTTACGGATAGTCTTAGCTCTTTGGAGGCTATTCGTTCAATGAGGCCCATGAACCACTCCTCGTATTTCCTGTCTGAAATACGATCTAAACTGAGGACTTAATCTAACTGCTCTAGCGTGGGTCCCATCATATTGCTCAATTCCGGTTAATGCGAAAGCGGTTTCGTTGGCTAAGGTGGGCGCTATGGCAGGCGATATTTTTGAGCGACAAATCGCCTTCAACGAAACTTCTCATTGCTCGTCAGCACGTTCTCATCAGTTGGCAACAAAAATGGTGGTTCGGGAAGATGGTTACATTCTATTCTCCCACAGGTGTCGAACAAACCATGGTTCAAAGGGTTGGACATGAGCCGCGACTTTATTATCACGATATCGAGCATATTGTTTGGGGCATGTACCTTACACCGTGTTGCCAGATCTGAGTTTTCCACATCCCTCAGGGCCCGAGGAGAACAACCCGCGATACCCGTTGGAGATGTCTTGACGAGCCTAAATCTCGACTACAGTCGTACCTCGATATAAAGCAACGTTACGTTATATCGAGTTACGTTAAATCGAAGCAAAACAAAATATTTTTTTAAAATCGAAAATTGTTTATCGTAACCCAAAGATGACCGAATTTTTTTCTAGTTATCTAACAGGTTTACAAAACCTTTCTTATATAATTTTCCCCAATTTTATTAGATAATTTTCCAAAGCTTACCTGAAAGATATGAAAATGAAAAAAAAAGTACTAGAGTCTGTGCCTAGGGCCACGAACGGAAGGTAGATATAGGACCGCGATTGGTCGGCACTCTTGTTTTTGTGCTTAGTTCTTTTAGTTGTTTAAAATCTATATCCTTAAAACTCTTTAAATATTTCAAATGGTGGCCGTTTGTGTGAAAATTGAATCGATACCAACAGTAAATCAACTGCGGAGCCGGTGTTGTAGTGGTAAACGTGATTGCCTCTCACCCCAAAAAGCGTGGGCTTCAATCCCAGTGCCGTAAAGCCGTTTGTTCCCGGTCCATGAGTAGTTGGGTCAATAGGATAGGGCCCAGGTGTGGGAGCTGCCTTCCTGGCGTCGGTAGCACTGGTATTCAGTACGGAAAACAAATTCGACGGAAAACAAATCAAGGAAAAAAACCATTCACCACGCACGGTGATTGAGTAAACACCGTTCGGCGAGACAGGAGGGAATTCGATTTTCAAATCTGTGTTAGGGAAAGCGCTTGCAGGCAATCGGTGATATTTTAATCACCATCGCAACAGTTGCACATTCGTGCAATTTTCAAAAGTGACCTTTTGTAAATTGATAGTCTTATTCTACTAGAAAAATTTCCAATCGATTGGCGTTTACGAATTAAAATCCATCATCTCTGGATCAAAATCAAACCACTTTCATGCCGCAACTAACTTTGTTTTTTTTAATTGGACCTCCAATGTTGTCTTAAAAATACATGGTTTGTTAGATTGAAACTTATGTGAACTGACATCCGATTAATGACCTTGAGAAATGTCGTGATGGTTGAGTAATGCTGAGCTACTATTAGGGTGTTCAATACAGATAAAGCTGGCGAGCTGTATGTTGTTTGGAACGAGACTGACGCACTTGGCATAGATGGCCCACTGTGGCGCACGACGCGCAACTGAATCCGGTCAGTAGCGGTGCGGCTTCTTCCTCTTTCTTCGGTGAATCGAGGGCTCTTGTGGGCAGTTTTGATAGCTAGCTGCTTGCGAGCAGTCCTTCATTATGCACTGGAGAACGCCAAGTGTCGAAAGCACTGCTGCTGCTGATGACGACCGGACACCACCACTGATTGAATAAACACCGTTTGACAAGACCGGAGTGAAATCAATTTTTAAATCTGTTTCAGGGAAAGCGCTTTTCGCAGGCAATCGGTGATAATTTAAATAATGATAGCAACAGCTGCACATTCGTGCAATTTTCAATAGTGACTTATTGAAAATTGATAAAGTGTTAATTTTAACAGATTTTTATATGACTTTCCAATCGATTGGCTGTTTAGAATTGAAATCCATCCGCTATGGACAGAGTTATAACTGTTCAAAATCTTTCAAAATTTTGTTTCCGGTTCCATTTTGGGTTTTGATATCGCTCACAGGCACTTTATTTTCGAGCTCTTGTATTATCTTTACCTTTTAAGTTAACAATAAACACGCACGCTTTTTCTTTTGCGCTTCTTTGCACGGTAAACGAGCCATTTTTATTTTATTTTTGAAGACTTTTCTTCTTGGTACGTATCCGCAGCAATAAATAATAACCAACAATATTCAAAATGTCAGCTAGAACAGTGTGTGCATAATCTTTTGGAGATTTAAAAATTCTTATAGTGCTGCTGAAAACATGAAATACATACACGCTATTTGAAAACTATCCAAATTTGGGTAGAATTCACCCTGATCGGTCAAAACTGAACCTACCCAAAAATGGCTAAACTGTGTTGGGAGTGACAAGCTAACAAATGAACTGCGTCGGTCGGATTCAGGCCAATATTGTCCATTTGTCAACTTGTAAGGTTCAGTTTTGACTGATCAGGGTACATTATATCCAAATTTGGGTAGTTTTGAAATAGCATGTACTGAAATAATAAAAATCTGAGAGTGAGGAGACAGCTTCGCTATTGATCACGCAAACATCATCGAGATCCAGTCATGAACTGTCACTGCATACTAGGCCGAACATTAGAAATGGGGCTATCATCCTGTTGAAAACAACTTTTTTCGTGCAGACCCAGGCTTGCCTTCGCAAAGCAACAACATGATCGGGAAGGGAGAAAAAAATAAGTCAAAGAAAACAAACCATCCGTCATTGAGCTGGCTCCTTTCTCTAGGATAAAAATGATATTTATTCAACTCAGCGTTATATGAAAAATTTAATAATACTATGTATAACATATTTTAAAATGGATTTATAACGCTAATAATCGATTTTGAGTTGATATTTTTCAATTTTTAGGCTTAAAAAAAAGTTACTTTATATCGAGGTGAAAGTTACGTTATATCGAGTTACGTTATATCGAGGTTGCTTTATATCGAGGTATGACTGTATTAGAATTTAATTTATGTGTTTTTAAAACGGATAGATCTGAGGATTTCATCTTGTGTTTTCCCAAGTTGTTAGCTACCCATCGGTGTACCCTCATGTTTGTCTTTTTCATTAGTAGGGTAGAGAACTACTTCGGCCTAATCGCCCATTTTGGGCCTATCGAGCAGAAAACTTCAAATAAATCCATGATTTCAGAGTTAACAAATCAATTATGCGTTTGGTACGATACTTTAGTTAATAAGCTACCGAACGAAGTCAATGAGAACGCGTGATAAGAAGGTTTGCACCCATTATTCCCAAAAACAAAAGAAGTGCTCCGACCGAATCAATTTTTATCTTCATTCGATAGGCCGAAGTGAATTCATTGGCGTTTTAATAGCGTTTCAATGCGTTAGGCCGAGTTTAGAATCCGTAGGCCGAGTTCGGCGTCAAGAAGCAGTGTTAGACTTTTGACAATATCTCAACGATTGGTTTCTCTTTATCAAATCTTGCGGAAAGGTAAATACATTTGAGAGGCCATCAGTAATAATAACATTCCGTTTGGGGCTAAACTGCGCTAGATTAAGAAAGACTAATTACGGGTTGTGCTTAATATGCCGGAAATGGGGTAGTTAACCCTACCTGTTCTTATTTCATACTTGCTAGAATTTAAAAATTGATACCAAAATCATAGGGGGCCCGAAATTAAAAATAGACCAGCGGACCCAAGGGTGGTTAAAACGGCCCTACCACTGCATTCCCATAAAGCGCGAATGTAGGCATCAAAACAGATGGATCATTTTTAATCGAATTGATTTACAAATCAAATCAATCTCCTCCTCTAGTTTCGAAAGTCCATTTGCAAAACTATCAGCGTATTTAATTACATTGGCCGTTAATTTTATTGCCATCTCTTTAGTCTCTAGACGATTGTTGCTATGATTTCGCCAACTATAATCCTATAAAACCACTATAGCCACCACAGTAGCCACCAGAGAAGCCGTCAATGCAACAACTTTACTAGAAAGCAACAGCAAAAAATGCCCAAATTATTGACCCAAACCTAATGTGGAGAGAAAGGAGAATCATACCGAGTTAATGGCCAAATATCTGCAGCCCCGTTCTTCTAAATCACCCATTATCACCTGCCGCAACGAACAGCAGCATTTTGAGCGTAGGCCTTCGGGGCTCAATCAGGTCCTGAGTGAGCATACTCACCCCCCCATCCATTGGCCCCAGATGAGATTGCCTGATAGACACCCAACCCCGTGACTTTCTAAGGAGGCCAAAGCGTGATTGCAGTGATTTTGCCATTTTCGCACAACAACACCGGTGAGGCGAGAAACAGGCAAAAAACTCGGAATTTGCCAATAAAACTTCACTTCAAACTTCGACAGAGGAACGGGGGATACACATGGGTAGAGCGTAGACAGAGGGTACAAGTCGTTGGCAGCAAACAGGTCGATCGTTACAAATTTAATCCCCAATGCTAGTTGCTGGCGCTGGGAAATGGGTGTACGCGGTGTCGTGGAGAGCTGAGGGGGCAGATAACGAAAACAGAAACAACACGAGACGTAAACTATAATAATGACGATGCAGCGCGGTGGGAGAGGCAAGAGGAAATGCCGTCTAAGTCGATGAGATACAGCCGGATGGACGGGCAGACAGACAGACGGATAAAGACCGCGATAGGCAAGGTGGAAAACGAACAAAGTTGGATAATGTTTTATAAAAGGTAATCGAAATTCATCAATTATTTCGAGATATTGCAAAGGTTTGGCTCTCTTTCCGTTTGTGAGAGTTTATCATTGTCGAGGTGTGCGCAACTTGAAGTTGATCCAACGTAGAGGCACCTTATTTTCGCTAATGAAAGGTCGAATTTACGTTTTAGATGATGAAATCTCAACATATTAATGAAATTTTCAACAGCTTTGTTATGATGAGTTAATTTTTTAGATTTGTTTCGAACATCATATGCCAAAAACAATCGATTTCGCCTCAAATACTCGACAAGCTGCCATGTACTAATTTTCCACTTCGTCGCAACACTCCAAGGACATGTTACCCATTTCCCACAGCCGCACACATAATTTCAAATTATTGATCCAATTCCAGTCGGTGTATTTATATCTCGGGGTTGTTGCGAAAGGACCCTTTTGCTCCATATCTCAGCCGCCGCAGCAGCTACGAAGATAAAGTCAGCATTTAGTCAGAGCGAGTCATATGTACTTGTAAATGCTCAAAAGGCACTCACACAGAACGCATACGGAGAGACAGACAGACAGACATCATCAGATGGTCCAAAATACTCTAGCTGACGACAGCATCCTTCAGGCCAAGTACACACTACTGTGCTAACGAACGAATGCAGCACGTTCCAGCAGCAGCAGACAACAGGTTCATCAAATATAGATGACTTGTTGGCTAGCCCGCGTTGGCAGGCATGCTGGAGTTTTCCAGTGACGCAGTTCCTACCGGATGACTCGAAGCGAAGCGATGATGACGATGATGGTTTCCAATTTTGTATTCTACGCAGCGTTCTGCTTTTTAGAATAGCATCAAGCCGAGAGATGAGGATGAGAAGCGTGCTAATGTTGGCATTGTTATGAAATTCCCTTGATGATTCTACTGGAGTCCTTGTGCTATGTTTGCTTGCGGTTTATATACAGAGAGAGAGTTTATCGGAGGAACTTCTCCGGACACACCTCCGCAGTTAATCATCTCCGAACATGAAGTGGCGCGTCGGCTTAAGCAAAATTATTTAGAAAATTTCGTACGTGAATTTTCATCGAGTTAGTTAAGGAGAATATCCAGTAAGGAATAGTTTACTGTATAACCTGTCTGTCAGGGCAAGTTCCGTGCTTTCCATCATCGTCGTTTGTTTTTCCTTCTAATCGTACGTCCCGCAAAAAAAAACCAAATCGGAAGCACTTGTACTAAAGCGCTAAAAGTGTCAACTGCGTCGTTATACTTTTTGTCTCGTCATCCCATAGAGGGGCAGAAAAATCAGGAAGTTGAAACAGATTGACAAAAAAGGCACACCGTGTCGTAGAAGGAAAGCAAAGCTCGTCCGGAGCCAATCCCAGGAGTCGAATGAAATCACCTGCTGTCGCCCTGACGGGTGGAACGGTGCGCTCCCCTTTCCGCTTCGTTCAGCCAAACTATTGGATCAATTTCCTGGCTTATCTTTACCGAAGGTATCAACGTCGTCGTCGTCGTCATCAGCTCCGTTGATGCGATGCGGTGAAAGTTGGCAAGTAGCACCGCCGCCACCGGTCTCATTCATTGCGGTTGGATCGTTTTTTGTCGCAAAGTGATTTCGATATTAAGTCGGTAAAGCCAGAGAAGAGAAGTTTATCTGCGAGACATTTCCCAAGAAACATTGCAAGGTTTTAATTTAAAACATTTTACAATGTGGTGTTGAGTATTTGGCACTGATGAAGTCTGCAAGTAGTAGACGAAAAAGGCGTATCTGTCAAAAGATAAGCAATTATAACGGAATTTAAAGGAAATAAACCAACACAATCAAAGCTCTTCATTCTACAAGTCTAAATCATGGTCTACAGAACCCTCATAAAACCAAAATTGATTCTTGTGTTGCCAATCAGGCTCATTGGAAGTACTCATCGAAATTAGAAACGGATTTCACATACATTTTGTTTTTGGTATGGAAAATCCATTTCGATCGAAAACGGGAGTGGGCTGTTAGTAATAAATGGTGCCATCTAAAAGTAGTTGGAAACATAAATGGTAGAGTAAAATCGAAGACAACAAATCAAGAAGACTGGCAACTCTTCCATTTTCTCATACGAACGCTATGAGACAGGTACAATCGCGTCATCTGCCGCTCAAAGGTAAATGCTTCGAATGAATTTGATAGCAAAGATTACATCCTCAGAAGAGAGGTTTGTGTATTTGCTCATTTTTCTATGCGTTGCTTCCACCTTCACTCAAGCGCAGCGCTACTGTATTTGTCGCTTGGATTCTGGCAAAGTTGCCAGTCTTATTGCTTTGTTGTCTTCGGTAAAATGTTTTGATTCTGCGTATCAGCCTCATCCGAGGTTAGCTTACCCAAGGTTAGAGGGGGACATTGTCGAAGGATGTCTATGTGTTACTTGATGGCAACTAGTTTAGTTCAAAATTATCTCACTACGAACTATGAGATTGTATCTTAAGATTCTGTCCACATTTTAGATAACTGTCTTTGGCGTAGTTATTAAGATGCATAATGTCTACTTTATAATAGGCAGATTAGTTCTAAAAAACCTCACTTGGCGGCGTTACTGGTTGTGGACTTTCTGTACTATACCGCAATGGCTCCAAATTTAGGCACTCAGTCCACAAATCCGGACACTTTTAAAAGTTATTTATCTCTGCCTACCATGCTCAAAACAGTACGTACATATAGGCCGGATTCGAACCAGCCCAGGGCTGAAAGTCTCCTTAATATCTATCTATCTATTCTATATATAAAAATGAATTTCTGTCTGTCTGTCTGTCTGACCCTTATAGATTCGGAAACTACTGAACCGATTGGCGTGAAAATTTGTATACAGGGGTTTTTGGGGCCGTGGAAGGTTCTTATGATGGTTCGAGACCCCTCCCCCTTCTGTAAGGGGGGGCTCCCATACAAATGAAACAGAAATTTCTGCATAACTCGAGAACTAATCAAGCAAATGGAACCAAATTAGGCATGTGGGGGCGAGTGTGGGGGTATAAGGAGATAATCATAGGGGGTAGCCCCTTAGATAATAGGGGGGGGGGGCTACGTACAATATAGCATGCTTTTTTTTAAATCGGCGCATAAACTCAAGCTAATATTGAATCCCGAGCAAGACCGGGCACACTCAGCTAGTATATATATAAAAATGTATTTCTGTATGTCTGTCTGTCTGTCTGACCCTTAAAGACTCGGAAACTACTGAACCGATCGCCGTGAAAATTGGTATGCAGTGGTTTTTGGGGCTGGGAAAGGTTCTTATGATTGTTCGATACCCCTCCCCCTCTGTAAGGGGGGCTACCATACAAATGAAACATACATTTCTGCATAACTCGAGAACTAATCAAGCAAATTGAACCAAATTTGGCATGTGGAGGTATAAGGAGTTGGTCATAGGGGGTAGCCCCTTAGATAAGAGGAGGGGCCTGGCTACGTACAATATAGCATGCTTTTTTTTAATCGGCGCATAAACTCAAGCTAATGCTGAATCCCGAGCAAGGCAGGGCACACCCAGCTAGTCTATCTATATATATAAAAATGAATTTCTGTCTGTCTGTCTGTCTGTCTGACCCTTATAGACTCGGAAACTACTGAACCGATTGGCGTGAAAATTTGTATACAGGGGTTTTTGGGGCCGTGGAAGGTTCTTATGATGGTTCGAGACCCCTCCCCCTTCTGTAAGGGGGGCTCCCATAGAAATGAAACAGAAATTTCTGCATAACTCGAGAATTATTCAAGCAAATGGAACCAAATTTGGAGGTCATAGGAGATGGCCCCTTAGATAAGAGGGGGGGGGGCTACATACAATATAACATGTTTTTTTAAATTGGCACATAAGCTCAAGCTAATATTGAATCCCGAGCAAGGCCGGGCACACTTAGCTAGTAAAGATATAAAAAGTACGTACATTTTAGCATGGTATTTTAGCATCGTTATGAATAATCATTTATATTTATAATGTCGCAAAGAAGACGTAATATTTAATAATAAATGAATCGGATTAATGCCATAGAAGGTTTTTATCCTCTACATAGTTGTTGAACCTACTTGACAGAAGGCAGTTTAGGATGAAAGGAGAATGGTAGTTCTGAGTAAAATTCCAAGTTATTGGATCATATTGACGTAGGACTACGTCTTTCGGGAAGGATGCCAATCCAGGGAAATGCAACGAAAATTGGTTAGACTTTAAATGATAATAACTTCGCCAATAATTAATGGATTTTGATGATTTGTATGTCGATCGATTCAGCAGTATTATAAGATTTGTGTGGTGTATCGCACATTATAAATGCTAAATATTTAAATAGCTAAAAATTAAGAATTTGGAAACCTTCAGTTTTTTCATACATTTTTTTCGATTGCAAGGTGCTCACTCCTAACACAGCCATCAGAAAGTTGGTCCCTAACAATACAAGCCGAAGCCGCATAATTCAGGATTGATGGAGCCTCGCTCGCGAGTTTGAAATGAGCCGAGCGTAGCATTTGTCTGAGGATTAGAATGCCTACTGCCAAATCATTCCACTAAACTTCAGACCTTTCGAGCGAAGGGAGATAAAATGAAAGTGAGGTTTGCTTCCATTCATGTTCATTTTTTCTACCACACGCTCTTACTCTCACTCTGGGTGAACTCTGAGCTTTGAACAAAAAATTCATCCGGAGTCTCGAAAAGCGCACCTCACGTCAAATCATCCTCTCGCTGAAGTTCACTCTCCCTCTCTCTGGAGGAGTTTTTGTTTACTTCTTCCATATTCCTGCTGCCACTCACTCGAGGTGAGGGATGGCTAAACTAGCAGGAAAAGAGTGTTTTAAAACCTCCAGTGAGTTTGAGGAGTTTCAGAAAGCCTGGCATAATCATTCAGCGTTGCAAGCTGGACGGGTCGACCTCGAGCTTGTTCGCTGCAGTGTGGACATCAGAGCATTTTTTCTAGTCATTCACCTACAACAGCTAAATACAGAAAAAACGAGGTGCATAGAATGATAATCCAAATGCTTAAGTAATCGGAACGTTGAAATTTTGACTACAGTCATCGTTTGGCTACCGAGTGATAAACAGGAGTGTTCGTTGCGTTAGGTCATGCGTTGAATAACCTACGCTTTAAGAAAAAATTTCATGAGTAAAAGTAATCCAAAACTGATCAAAAGATACTCACTCTCTGAGTTAGTTTCGTTTTCTGTGTTTTGACTAAATAGGAGATTGCTATCTCTAGTAATGTTATTCTTCAGATGGATAAGACCTATTGTATAATGGACACAGGGTGACCAGTGAACCGGGAAATCGGGAAAAAGCCGGAAATTCTAAATCACCGGGAGAAGTCCGTGAATTTCGATGATGAACCGGGAAAAAATATACTTCGTCCTCTGTTTGAAAAATAATAATCTTCTCAACTACTAGATTTTCCGGATACAATCACTTTGAAGAACTTATTCGATAATTTTGATCAAAATTCCAAAGGAATTTAGAGGCAATTTTGGAATGAACTCTAGAGATAATAAGGTATGTAAGATACAAATTCCGAAGGAGTTTTTGAAAGTATTTCTATAGAGTTTTGACTACAACGCCAAGTCAATTGTTTAAGTTCAAAGTAGAATTATAAGGTGGTTCTATGTGAAAATTACATGACGGAGAGAGTTCGTATGAGAACTTCGAAGAAATTCTGAGAGTATTGAACTCTGAGGGAATTATAAAGATAATTTCAAGTGAATTCTAATGAAAGTTCCAAGGGACATCCGTGAAAAATATCAAGAGTTTCGAATTTCCCAATAAATTTCTAAACCATTTATTTTGTCATTAATATATTATTGAATAGAACAGCCAAATCATCTCGTAGTTCTACGTCAACAATGCGGTTGTGCTTTGGACACAACTCTCAACATTTATTCGAGCGGTTTAAATTACCGTTTCCCACCACTCGAAATGTACCTCGAAGCAATATTATGAGATTTTTTTTCTTCTATAGCATCCCGAAAAGAGACATTTGAAATTTATTGCCAACATTTATTTGACATCTCTCGGTCCAAAGCTCGGCTCTCTTGGAATTCTCCTCACAGTTAATCATATTGTCGATCAGTTTTGGGACGACCTTCTACAAGCGATTAAAAAAATAAATCAAACAATTTCAGTTTTTTCAAGTTTAGTATAAGTAAGACCCTGCAGTGTATCTCAAAATTGAACGTACAGCAGTACTTAAATTGTAGAAAAACGGCCCTAAAAGCACAAGTTAAATTGATACGTCTTTGAATTTTTGGCAGCTGACTCATCATACATTTATCAATTATTGGCTCAGTATTTGGCATATTTGGAAAACGCCTTTTTCTTGAAAAACCTTATTTTCTTGAAATAAAATAAACATAACTTCTTGAAATTTTGCTCATTTTTAGTCGTTATAAAGATCATTCATGTGTCACTAATTTTATTAAGATTCGTTCACTAGGTAAACAGTTTGAACGTTTTACTAAAATAAATCTAACTTCATACAGACTCCTGCAATAAAGACTAAAATTATAGCAATAAATCAATAAACATCTGTTCAAACACCAGCCACGATTTAAAAAAAATCTTCTAGGTTGTACGATCAATTTTGAGATACACTGTATATTAGACTGATGCAAAATTTGAAATGTTCGCTCCACAGTACTCAAACGGTTCCAAATCGGGTCCTGATTAGCCTCCCAAAATTTAAATTCATTTGGTAAGAAACTGAATTGGCACAAACCAATTGAAGTTTATATGGATATTACTATGGGAAACCCAAACTTTTTGTTCACTGTCTTCTAGCCTTTTTTTTCATATTGCACTGTTAACAAGTTCTATCGCTATTCTTATGGGAAATTTTCTCAGCTACAACTTTGCAGAAGATCGTTTTTAAGCCAAGCGCCAAACTAGATATTTATTAATTGATTAAAAGATTGATAATCTTTTAGTAAACTTCATATCGTTTTTGCCAAGTAAGTTTCTTACTAAATAAGTTCAAATTTTGGAAGGCTAATCAAGATCCAATTTGGAACCGTTTGAGCACAGTAGAGCGAAAATTTCAAATTTTGCATCAGTCTAGTGTATATAGAGAATATATTGTTTCACAGCAAAGTTCGAGTGGTAGGAAACGTAATCGAAACTGCTTGAATAATATGTATTTACCAATTTATTTATTTAATTAATCATTCGTCTGACTGTTGTCTACATGAAATATCTTAAAAACTATACCATTCATGCATTTCTAATTCGAGTCGAAAAGCGAGCAAATCCCCAAATTCAAACAATTCTTCAACAGCCGTGAACCTACGCATCATAGTTGTTAGTAGTCCGTTGTAGCCGAATGCTGTTCGATGGTATCGTGGTTGAAGTTGGATACCACTTCGTAATGTTCTCGGCGGCACTCGGATATCTAACAGCGAAAGAAGACTCACGCAGGCAACAACCTTATTCAATAACTTGGCAACAAATGCTGCCTGTTGGTTTTTCCGTCGACGTTCCAGGGTTTCCAAACTCAGCAAATTGCAGCGATCAGAATACGGCAGGAGATTTAGGTTACGTAATGCCATTCTGATAAACTTTCGCTGAACACCTTCGATCCTCAAGTTCCAAGTTAACTGAGTAGGGAACCAGACCAAGAAGGCGTTTTCCAGGATAGGTCGAACAAGGGAGCTTTGATATTTTCGACACGAATCCTAACTGACGGTTTGCCTTGGTGATCACAGCAGTACGGTGGAGGTTAAACGTTAATTTATGATCTAGTAAAACGCTTGATCGCTGAACTGGTCGGTTCTTTGCAGTATAACACCGTTGATGGCATAATCGAAAATAATCGGATGCTTGATGCGGTAAAACGACATAACCAAGCATTTCGGTATGCTCACGGTAAGCCTATTCCGATTGCACGAACCAACGAATAGATCCAATAGCGATTGAAGACGAATACAATCCTCAGTACATCGCACCACGAAATACAGCTTTAGGTCATCGGCATACCATCTCCAAGTACAAGCAATACGTCGTTGAAGAATAAAAGAAACAACAATGGGCCAAGATTGCTACTCTGTGGTACGCCCGACGAGTTCGTAAAACACGAGGAAGTACTGGAATCAAGTTTAACCCGCAAAGACCTGCAAGTCAGGTACGAGCAAAACCACGATGTCAACCGATCTGATGTGCCGAGTTTGGATTATAGTCGTTATATTCATAGTCTGGCGGATAGAATCTCGGGAACCAATTGAGCTGTTGAATAGCGGAACTAATCGAGCAAATCATGACCAAGAACAGAAAAGAGCACATCAGCTATTGCGAACAAAACTTCGGAAACCCTTTTCTCGTGACTCAAGGCTCGCCTACGCAAACTGACACCATCTTTGGGTTGAGGGAAGTTTCCCCTATCCGATGATGCCGGTAATTTGCGTTCGATTGGCGAGTAAAGAATAGTCAACGTTTTGTTTATTAAAGTTGATAGTGCCTTTTTAATTGTTGGTCTACAATATATTGAATTGGTTCCGCTTTTTGATAGATCGAAATTCTATCCGCCAGACTATGAATATAGCGACTATAGTTTGGATAGCTTAGCCAACAGAATATCATGGTTGATCGTATCAAACGCTACTTTTAGGTCCGTATAGATGACGTCTACTTGCGCCCCACTATCCAGTTGTCCGAAGCAGGTCGTGGTAAAATCCAGGAGGTTTGTTGCAACCGAACATCTAGGCATGAAGCCATGTTGGTCGCAGGAGATGTAACATTTGGTACGTTCAAGAATTACCCCACTCACAATTATCTCAAACTGTTTTGAGGCAGCAGAAAGGTTGCTGATTCCTCTGCAGTTTTTAACATCACGTTTGTCTCCTTTATTGTGTACTGGAACCATAAATGACTCCTTCAAGACAGCAGGAAATTTCGACTCCACAAACGATGTATTAAAGATTCTGCAAAGTGGGTCAACAAGAGCTCCAATAGCGCGGCAATAAACTACAGGAGGAATGCCGTCTGGTCTAGGCGTGAAGGTGCTTTGAATTTTCTTCGTGGTATTAGGGGCTGTTCATAAACTACCTAGACCGTTTAAGGGGGGAGGGGTTGGCAATTGTCCACGAGTCATACAAAAAAAAATGTATGGACAATTTTCTACGCAGGGGGAGGGGGAGGCGAGAGTCCCAAAAAGCTGTCGACGTAGTTAATGAACAGTTACCATTAAGGGCGTTACTTCGAAGGTATCCACGTCTACAAGACATGATTAGTTATGAGAATGAGAAGTATTCCAAGTGAATTACGAGGAGAATTCCATGTTAGTTCTGAGTAGAGTTGAATTTCAAGATAATTCTGAAGACAATTGATGGAAAATGGTGAGGCACTCAAGAATAATTCCAATGGTATTCTAAGGAAAATTTAAAGCACATTTAGGGAATATTTTCAATAGCGTTCTAATTATACACTTAGAAATACCTAATTGTACACGTGACGGAATCCATCTTTGACATAAAGGATGAGACGTAAACAAACATGTCATGTAAAATTAAGTGATCCGAGACTGAAATGTTTGAAAGTACGTTTTATTGAGCTGAAATTCACGTCTATTATGATTCAATTTTATGTCAAAATTGACGGTCGTATATCTCAGCACCTAAATTTACATAATTTTTTTTAAGTGTGTAGAATTCCAAAATAAGTTTGAGAAGAATTTCAAAACAATTCTAAGGAAAATCATATAGGTATTATTAAAAAAATTCTGATGAAATTCTCGTAATAGTTCTGAGTAGAATTACAAGATCCATCTGAATTGGACAAGATTTATTGAAAATTGTGATGAGTATTTGAGGTGAAATCTTATGCAAATTCTAAGAAGATTGAGAAGAGAATTTCAGGTTTTTTTTTTAATTCGTTTATTTATCCAGGCTCATTTGCTGTAGCGAATTTCAGGTTAACCCTGAGTTGAATTCTACGTAATTTATGAGGAGAATTCCATGGGAGCGATGAGGAGAATTTCAGATGAATTCTAGTTCAAGGGTATCCTGAGGAAAATTTCAAAGATATTCTGAGGAAAGCTCCCAACGAAATTTTGGTGAGAATTCCAAGTGAATCCCCATGAAAATTCTAAGCTAGATATGAGGTGGTGAGGATTTTTACGAGAACTCAAAAGATAATTCCAATAACATCCTAAGGAACACTCAAAGGGAATTTAAGGTAAAATTCCAATAGAATTCTGACTAAAATTCCAATGAAGCTGAGACTTGAATTTAAAAAAAAATGTTCTGAGAATAACTCCAAAGGAACTGTAAAAAGGTATTCTGGTAATTTCTGAAGTGAATTCCACGATAGATTTGAGTAGGACTCCAAGATTGTGGAGATTGTGAGAAGAATTCCTGATTAATTCTAAAGAGAATTCATATCCTGAGGAGAGTTCAAAGAAGATTCGGAACAGACTTTAATTTCAACAATAATTCTGACGACAATTTTAAGGGAATCATTAGAATTTCAAGGAATGTCAGTGAGCATTCTGACAAGGGAAGGTCACAAAGGCAACCCATGGGGATTTCAAACCAGACCGTTTTTTTTTCAACTTCAACTTGCCAAACAATGAATAATCCAAAATATGAGCGGTGATGGAGCATATGTAGCCAGCAGGGCAAGGATGTTAATCTAAAACGGTCGATAAGGTCAGCGTTAACGTCTGCAATGGTTAATTTGCATTGCAGACGTTATACATGGTTATCGATTATCAATCCTGGAGAAGGGGCTCTGTAGCGTCAAATGGGACTTAATTTAAGCCCACCTTTTGGAAGGATCAGTGGTGGCACAAGTACTGTTTTTCAACATTTGATACTTTTCGTAATGACCATAGTGAAAACACACAAAAACAAACTGACAAAGGGCAAAAATGTCGTGACATTCTCAAATGTTTTCTGGCAGCGACAGAACAATTTCTATTGTTGATTTAGATCAAAATATTTTCGGTCATTTTTTCATAACAAATTCGGGCAGTAGAAGGTATTTTTTTGTTGATTTCATTGTCTTCATAAATTGAAATATTTATGTTTCAAATATGTTTGTGATGAACACTCATAACAATTAGATGATTATTTTTTTTTATTTAATCTTTAATATTGCAGAGGCGTCACTAGGGGCTCAAACCCGGTATGAAAATATGTGTCAAAATAAATTACGGGTGACGTCGCTGTTATTTTGAAAATTATAATTGCAATACATTTAATTTGCAAAAGTGTTTATCACTAACACTATGATTACAATGAAGTTTGAAAAACCATTTAATTTAAGCCAAATTTGATCCTTCACAACCCCTTCCTGTTATGTATCTGTTCCATCACCGCTCAAATCTTGTATTTCTTCATATTTTGGTATAATGAATCTGATAAAAAATAGCCTCGTTTGAAAACTTGAGGGTAACTATCGTGACTTTTTTTTGTGAGAAAAACAGCGTTCACTCGACTGTCGACATAAGCAGGCCACTCTCGATGTGAGTCATGCGATCGTCTGTTTACACGGCAGCAGCCATTGTATGGTCCTCCTCAATGTTCTTCATCAGCAGTTCTTTCGGTCGATGCGTCGTCGACTTTGGAAAGCAACAGTTTCGTGATGACCAGGTTTTGCGTCCATTGCTGCAATGGAAGCGCTTTGCCCCCCGTTAGTGATACTGCCATACAATGAAATCACTGGAAGCGGCTTCAATTCTGATGGAGCAGGCTTATTGAATAGCGGAAGATAAAGTGTTTATCGTGCTGTACCTTTTGTTGACTAAATTTTTAAGATGTTATTTATAGTGAACAATAATCTTCGTCTCTGCAATGTTAATTCGATTGAGCCTTATCAAATAAATTAATATAAAAAGAAAAAAAAAAGATAATTCTGAAGAGAATTCCAAGAGAGTTCTGAGCAAGGAGGTTTTAAGAAGTATATCAAGGGAAGTGAGAGGGTGATTGCAAGGGAAATTTAAGGAAAATTCCATGGGGATTCTGAAGAGAAAATTTCAATAAATTCCTAGGTACATTCTAAGGTATTATGTAAAGTAGTCCAAGAGCATTTTCTAATAATACTTAGGGAATGCTGAGGAGATTTCTAAGGAAATTTTCAGGAGAATTCTTAGGAGAGTTTGAGAAAAAATCTAAAACAATTCTAAAGGATATAGGGGAATTTACGTATTCTCGGCAACCTAAGCAGCGACCTTCTTTCTATAGCCTTTTTCTCTAAGGAACGCACACATATGCAGTATTGGTTTGTTTACAATCTTTTGCTGCCAGCTCCTCTAACAATTTCAGTCGAAAGAATTGTCAAAAACTGTTTTGAAACGCTTTTACAAAGCTCCAATCTTCTCTAGTGAGAGCGAGTATTGTCGGCAACCAGTTTTTCTTCGGCAACCGTTCCATTTGAACTGCATGTAAATCTGCTGTTCTATTATCGGCAACTCGAAATCAGCTACAATTTGTAGTGCGTGAGTTTCATTTCAAGAAAACCTTGCTAGATTGCTTTTTCTCAGTGGTAAAAATATAGTCAAATTGAAGCTGAAAGCATAAAGAATCGTTTGCATGCATTCAGCGAAGCGTTTTCATAAGAAAATCCAGTGAAAATAGTATTTCAATTTGGGTTGCCGAAAATAGTCTGGCATGCCGAAGCCGTCATTTCCCCTACCAAGGAAATTATTTGGAAAGGGAATTATGGAGAAAAGTTTAAAGGATTTATTATTCGTTGGAAAAAAAAATCAGAGTAAATACAAAAAGATTCGTGGAGAGAATCTCAGACACAAAAAATAAGAGAACACTAGAGAAAATCTCAAGACAATTATAATGAAATTCTGAAAAGAACTCTAAGGTGATGATCTAAAGATCTTGAGAAAATAAAAAAGAGCTCTCCAAGAATTATCAAGGTTGTTCAGATATCATTTTTTGTTCAAGATTCTCGACACAGAAAACAAAGATTCAGGATTTGTATAAATATTCAAGATTTACAACACTTATTCTTTTGTTGTCACAATTTTGTAAGACTTAGAAAAACTTGAAACTTAAAGACTTGGATGATGTTTGACATCTGGAGTTTGTGCTTGAGCTTATCTTTTAAAAAATATGATGTTCAGCATCGTGGATTAAGTATACATTATGTACTTCTAGTTTTGAGACGACCTTCTACCAGTGTTTTTAAGAAAATGGAGCGACAGATTCCTTATTTTTCTATAGTTTCGCATATATAAGACCCTATTTTCTTGAGGTTCTAGAAGAGATTTTTCCAAAATATTGTTCCACAGCAAAGTTCGAATGATAGAAACCGTCATTTTAAACAGCTCGAATCGAATGATGTAATCCGTTGTTGTTATTCTTTAATTGAAAAAATGCTGATGTCGTATGACGAAGCATGCATGATATTTCAAATTCTAGCTTAATGACCCTGATCTGTTGACACCTTTGGCCAAATAAAAAAAAATCATTCTCTCTTTCGAAACCTGACTACGCCCTTCAACGTTGATAGGGCGCTTCATAAGTAAATAAAAATACATTATACAAATACCAGTTATGATTGATGAAGGTTTAGGGGTCACAAAAAAGTTTTGAATGCCTGTGTATGTGTGTAAATTTTGACAATTTACTATGTGAGGTAAAATTCCACTAATTTCGCTTCAATTTAACTCCAGTTCTCCAAATGCAGTCCAAATAGATTATGTGTTTGCTATGGCAAAGGTTAACAAGTATGTCTGTACATTTACACCCATATTTTTGTCTACGTTCAAAACGTATTCTCCATACAATTACTTCTTTTTTTTGTATGGAAAATAAGTTTTAAATTTAAACGAAAATATGCATGGTAAAAATCGTGCGTCTGTTGTCGAGATATCATACGTAATTTCCCAACCAGAAAACTGCAAACGGCACAACCTTCCAGCTTTAGTTTACCATGTAAACACCACATCGTTACGATTATATGATCGAAAATCTGTTCACACGATGAGTCACAAACACATAAGCGATATAGCGGCGTCCAGTCTCATCCGTCCGGAATGTCCAAGGACTCACGTTTCCTGCATTCCTGGTGTCCACAGCGCTGCATACATATGTACGTATGGCGCAAAAATGACCACGAGGACACATCGAATCACCATCAACTACTACTACTACTACTACTACTAATACTACAATGTTGTTACACCCGACGAAGGAGAAATTTATGCACAAACTGCACAAACTCTGCAGATGTTGTAGATCAGAGCGAGAGAGCAAGGACGCATGCACTGTTTTTTTTTTTTGCCATGAGAACATACCGACTTACAGAAATGGGGTCTAAAAATGAAAATGATGAATGGCAAAGAAAAGTGAATTGTGCATAAACGACAAATATTCACATACACTACTCATATTTTCCTTCTTCCAGCTGTTCACTATCTATTTGCACTTGCACTATGTAATTTTTCTATCTAAAAGATGCTCTTTTCTCTGATGACACAATTTTTTTTTCACAAGGATGTGTCACCAAATCTATTTACGGTGTATTCTTTTCACTCCAAGGACTCTTGCCAATTTTGAGATGCAATTTTGCACATAAAATAGGGTGCACTTTGGGCTATTCTAATACGAACACATATGCACAGAACAAGAGTGTGATCTAGAACCACTTAAAAAGATCTACCTAAATTATGAAATAAATTAGATGCGCTTCTGTGTGATTTCTTCTTGTTTTTCACCAAATTGTAACTTAATCGAAAGAAAACCGTACTTTTCTTCAACGACGCCGGGGGGTTGAAATGGGTGGTGGCACTTATTCCTTCGCCGCACAAGCACTTGACACCTACACAAACAAGGGCGTTCGAACGCGCCTTTTTGTCACCAGCACTGGTCCTAGTCTTCAGTTAGAGTTAGTATAGGTATGTATGGCTGAACCTACTAAAAACAATCACCCTTTTTCTGTAGAGTATAAATCCAAGAGCAGAAAAGTCAACCGACCGAGCCGAGCTTACGAAAGGAACTGGCTGCTCAACTCGACCGTTTCAATATGAGAAACATGTGGCCCCATCCCCGAGCGGCACTGACGGAATGGAATGGAGTATGTATTAAATTTTCCCATGACGACGACCACCAACCGACGCTCGATAGATAGGTATGGCAGGTTTGGTTCTCTTTGGACTCTCCAACTCTCATGCTCTCTCTCTGTGTCTCGAGTAGCCAACATGGGTTATTCTTCATGTTGCTGTCTGTATGTTGTAGTAGGTATGTGCAAACAACATCGACCGGCTTTCGAAGGATAGCGAAAGATTATGCTCAGATAGGAGCTGAAGAGGAGAGATGCTTTTTTGAGCTGAAAAATTAAATAATTTATGTTGGACTTGGAAGTGAGTCGAGTAGACAATCGTGTTGATTTTAAATAAACAGTGAATCACTGACAAATAGATATTACTCTTCGAATGCTGTTCATCCTTTACTCAGTTAACTGTTAGTTTAAATTGGTATTAGCTGGTACTGAGGATATCGCCGGTGCACATAGCCGTCTGCTATGGAATTTGACATTTGAACGCTACTACTGATTAATGGGTTTTATTTGTTTGTTTTTTATTGATATTTAGTGGGTAACAATTACTCATTGATGAGTTAATCTATTTCAAAATGGGTGAAATTTTACTATATGGATATTTTAAAGTTAGCGAACACTATCTGTCTCTGCTCTGAACACCATAGGTTTTTTATGGGCAATATTTTACAATCAAAAATATTCACAGTGATACATCAGTTTGTATGTGAGTGTATGATAACCTTACTCATAATTGTTGTTATCGATTTTGGTCAGTTGCCATCAGTACAAACCTGAAAAAAAGGAAATAGAAATATTGGTTAGGAATCTTCTTGTCCAAGCATTATGAATATGATAATACGTTCGAAACGTGTTTTCGATACATAAAATAAAAATTTGGAGATATATTCCCTTCGTTTTAAACGTAAACAAGAAAATGGGTATTGTACCCTGAACCTGTACCAAAGGTACAATGAACACGCTCAAGAACCTCTCAATATCTATAAATTATAATCTCAGTGCACTCAATCCGAATTCTCTTTGACCCACACCTAATATTTTTCAAACATATCCGGAATTTAACCGCACATTTCAACGCCATCACCTCTGGATCCATCCCAAACAGTTAATGTGTATTTGTATTAACTTCTTCCTTCCTAAATTATGGGATGATTTCGTATACTAAAGTCTGGTCCACTTAGAATTCGAACACATAAAACCAGGTGTTTCTCGGGATTGATTTGACGTAAGACAAATGTAATTCAGTCAAAATGAAGGTATTTCATTGTACTTTCATAAAATAATTTGAAAAATTACTGCGACGGCGTTCGGATGAACTCGTGGACTTTCGTTGGAATTCCCGCCATCATCTGCGGCGCACTAAACGGTCAACCTCAGCGACCTTTTTTTCAACATCTGTGCAGCGTCCTGAATCGTCTTTCCAGTTTTCGTTAACTTCCGCTTGATAATTGCCCAATACTTTTCAATTGGGCGGAATTGCGGGCAGTTGGGTGGATTGATATCCTTGTCGACGAAATCCACCTTATTGTAGCACATCCCAGCTGTAGTGACCGCTTGCCAAATCTGACCAGAAATTCACTGGACCGGTGTGAGCCTTAATGAAAGGTAGTATACATTTCTCCAGGCACTCTTTCATTAGACAGCTTCGAGTCCAGCTGGTGATGAAAAGCTTGGTTTTGAGTCCGCAGCTGCAAATTCCTTGCCAGATCATCAGTTTTCGAGCAAATTTATCGGCGAAAACAAATTTGAATTTGATGGGGACATCATATATGTGACGTCGCGGGTGTTCTTAATTAATTTTCTTTTCTCGTCTTTCATCTAGTACAACTTTTTAATACTGCACGTGTAGAGACGAAACTTTCACCACTGAAACACGTATACTTTCAAAACAAATCGCTATCAAAACATTCCAAATCCGACCACTAGAGGCACTGCTATAATTAAATAAAGTGTCCGGATTGTAAGTGGACCAGACTTTATGTTTCGAAACTCCAATAGATATAGTTTGAAAGAAGTTATTTGAAGCTAGAGCAATTTTGGTTAATAGGGGAAATGACGGCTTCGGCATGACAGACTATTTTCGGCAACGCAAATTGAAACACTATTTTCACTGGATTTTCTTACGAAAACACTTCGCTGAATGCATGCAAACGATTCTTTATGCTTTCAGCTTCAATTTGACTATATTTTTACCACTGAGAAAAAGCAATCTAGCAAGGTTTTCTTGAAATGAAACACACGCACTACAAATTGTAGCTGATTTCGAGTTGCCGATAATAGAACAGCAGATTTACATGCAGTTCAAATGGAACGGTTGCCGAAGAAAAACTGGTTGCCGACAATACTCGCTCTCACTAGAGAAGATTAGAGCTTTGTAAAAGCGTTTCAAAACAGTTTTTGACAATTCTTTCGACTGAAATTGTTAGAGCAGCTGGCAGCATAAGATTGTAAACAAACCAAAACTGCATATGTGTGCGTTCCTTAGAGAAAAAGGCTATAGAAAGAAGGTCGCTGCTTAGGTTGCCGAGAATACGTAAATTCCCCTATTTGTTTATTGAATTTTCTCGCTGAATAATTTACAATTTTTTACTAAATTTGACTGGCAGAAAGTAACAGTAAGTTTTATTATTATTAGCTGAAATTTTGAGCTTTTGTTTTTTTTTGTGTGCAAGTAAGCCACATTTGGTTGAAAACAATGCAATAGGGAAGATGCACCAGTTACGCCTATACATTCCTATTATGGTGTGTTCCAATTATGATCTATGAGATTTCCATAGGCCATAACTGTTACATCTATCCTGAACGGACATGGCATCAGCACATTTCTTCCATTTTGCCCGCATTTGCTGGATGCCCCTGACTGCCCCGCCGCGTCGTCGAAGTCGCTGCTTTCAAATTGCCCAATATTTTTCGATTGGTCGAAATTCCGGGCAATTCGGTGGATTCATTAGCTTGGGGACAAAATCGATCTTGTTGGCAGCATACCACTCCAGAACCACCTTGAAGTACTGGCAGCTGGCCAAATCGGGCCAAACGATGACTTTGTGCCTATGCTTGCGGATGAACGGCAATTCACGCTGTTTCAGGCATCCTTCCATGTAAACTTGGGATGTCTTCGTCGAGGATGTGACGAATGGTTCCGTTTTTAGGCCACAACTACAAATCGCTTGCCAAATCATGGCTTACTTCGCGAACTTGTCGGCAAACACTAACTTGAATCTTGCCGGCACATTCCCACGTCCAATCGCGATGTAAAACTTTTGACCGGGAAGCTGCTTAAAATCGAGTTTGACGTATGTTTCGTCATCGATCATAGTGCAGCCCTTGTGTTTTGTCAAGACACGGTCGTACAAGAGTCTTGCACGCTTTTTGGCCACGGAATTTTGCTTCATGTGCCGGTTCGGATGTTTACTGGCTTTGTACGACTTGTATCCTTCCCTGATAAGGATGCTCCGCACCGTTTGAAAGTTGACGTTGTACCGTCTGGCCACACCTCGAATCGAAAGACCAGGCTTGGCTTTAACGCACCTCAACACCTTGCTGCGCAGCTGACGATTCCTGGTTCCAGTTTTTTCGTAGGTCCGCTGATTTCTTTCCACACTCAGGGTTTCCTTGTAGGTTTTGAGTACTCGACAAACTGTTGTTTCCGGCATCTTCAGCACTTTAGCCAGCTTGGAACCGGACCCCTCCGGATTTTCCAGGTGTTTATTTGACGTTATTTCTGAACGCGATCGACTACTTTGATCAAACTTGCACCAGTTGAGGCGTGCTAGCGGCGCGTGAGGGGCTAACAATTTACTTTTAGTTTAGTAGTATGATCTAGAGCCAAAGCAAACTATACTGATCAAAGTAAAAATAAATTCTATCATTTTCTGATTTGAATTTACCCCTTCCGATACAATGTTTTCAAAAATTATCTGAAACGACAATTCTGACTGTAAGAAACTTAAGTAGTCGTTATAGAATGGTCAAAAATTGTGCTTTTTGACAAAAACAAAAAATCTACCTCATGCCAATTTGGACAAAACTTGACGGTTCCGGGTCATTTGATCGAATGCCTTTTGGCCGTAAGCCGTCTGTCCAAACGTCAAAGAATGAAAAATAAGCAGATTGAAAGCAGGTAAAAATTAAAATTCTACAATTATTTAATTTCAATGTCTCAACATATTTTGAAATCAGAATAAAAAATTTCCAACAAAAATACAAGAGTGTAAAACTCAAGGGGTAAGTCACTCAGCACATTGTGCCGAAATTATATTCGGCACAGCTTAGGCACTTCCATCGGCACATTTTCATCATACCTTCGGCACAATCTCGTAGGCATTAGATTGTTGTAAATAAAATGGGAGCACTGCTGGACAACTGTCATTGAAGTTGTTCAGAACATTACGTGCTGTTTGACTGTATGTTCAGGAACATTTTCTAATTGAATAAACCAGAGGAACTCAGTTCACTTATAGATCTAAACATGAAATGTAGGTTCTAGAGTGAACTCAAGAGTAAGAGGCAGTTAATCAGACTTCATTAGAACCCTTAATTCAAATAATGCTGCAACTCACACAAAACAAACTAAAGAAGTCTATTCATCACCCTCTATAGTCGGTCTCCAACCATGCTCCCCACCGCTTCCAACTCTTTCCGGCCGAAAGGCTAGGTTTCTGGTCTGCCTTTGAGGGCATTATAAAACACTAGAATACAGGACTTTTATTACCCTATGGATCACAAAACACCGAAATTTCGCACACTCGCCACTTCCCGCGTCATCCTCAATCCGATTAATCCTTGCGATTTCAAACCAAAACATTCAAGGTGTCAGAAAAACCGGGTTGCCGGTATGGGTATTTTACAAACAATTGTAGCAAATGACCGGTACAATCGGCATACTTGCGGCACACTGACAAAAAAGATGACCCAAGATTGGTGTGCGGAGTGACCTACCCCTTGGTAAAACTTCTCACATTTAAAAGAAGGAAGAATCTTCTAAAAAATAACATTTAATTGCTCACTAAACTTTTGAATCCTTACTCTCAAATATTACCCAAAACCATTCGTAGTGTCAAATATAACGGCAATAGTGAAATTTCAAAGAACTGCTCATGTTTATTGTGGAAGGAAAATTCTAATAAGAATGTTGTATTCTGATTTGTCTCTTTTTTGTTAGCGGAGTTAGTTTTACCTGTCGTTCTAAAATAATGTGGGTGATACAAAGAGAGGGTTCTATTCCGAATCTAGCTGGTCAAACTTTTCTAAAAATGAAATGGAAGTCGAACTGTTGGTTTGGTTGAAATTTCAACACAAATAGAACAAACGGTGATGCAAAAAAGGCACCAAGTACCGGAAAGCATTCCATTATCATAACTAAAAAGAACTAGTTTAAAAGGTAAATTCATCTGTGATACATATACTATCTTTTTAAGTTTTTAAACACTAACATCTTCCAACCCACACAATTTCTTAGGATGAGATAAAACGTAATGGTATTCGATTGGAACAAGTACGTAAAAGAATTAATATTCAAGTTATAAGAAAAGTGTTTTGATCGGAAATACATATCAAACACTTCTGAAGGGCAACAATTGTCGTCGCCGTCGGGACTGAAAAATAGTAACATCAGGTTGAGCGGGAGCTTGATCGTAATTGTCATTTTCGGAAATCGGATTTTATCTTAATATGAGATAAAGCGTATTGAAATTCAGTTGGAGGAACGAGTACGCAAAAGAAATAATAATCGAGTTTTAGGAAAGACGTGTTGACGGTAAATCTATAACAGATCCTTGTTATGAGTAGTTGTTATCGTCGCCAGTGAGGTCGCAGCCGGGACCGAAATCATGTAACAACAAGTTGAACGGGAACTTGATCTTAATTGTTTTGTTTAGATATAAGGAGCTCGGTGGCCTAGTGGCAATCAATTTTGCTTACTTACCAGAAGTGCGTGGGTTCAATCTCAAGCTCTTCACGCTATTGAATCGTTAGGACATCAATTCAGCATATCGTTTACCAAAACGAATCCTGCTGCAATCCCAACCCTTTTATCCAACATCCCAGTGATTTCCCGTGGAAGTGAAGAGGTGTTCTCGGCTTTCATTAAAGCGAAGCGAGTAATTCGTCAACATGGTGACTTAGTAGGACATCTAAAGATCCTTAAGGATTTCAAGTTAAATTCAGCAGTAAAATTTTTTTTTTTTTTTTTTTTTTTAACTCTTTATTTGTTCCAAATTCAAAATAAATTACATTTCATTTTAACCTAGGTGCTCCAGTTACTGCAGTAACGTACCAGCCTTAATTGTTATGATATATATCTAAGTGTTTTTACATTGTTCATGTCTTGGCAATTCAGTATTTTAAACAGGTTTTTTAACCTGCATGTCAGTATAACAATTGATATCTTAAAACTAAAAACTAAAACTAAATCTTATCTAAGTATAAAGGGAATTAATCGTTGCGATTGAGGATTGCAACGATTTTTGTCTAAAATTATTCATTATTTTGTTGGAAATTTGTTCTAAAGTCTCAACATTCGAAATTCTATGTACCTCGGTAGTACTGTACCAGGGAGGCAACTTCAAAATCATTTTCAGAATTTTGTTCTGAATCCTTTGAAGTGCTTTTTTCCTGGTAGTGCAGCAACTAGACCATATTGGCACAGCGTAAAGCATGGCCGGTCTAAAAACTTGTTTAAATATTAGAAGTTTATTCGTCAGGCAAAGTTTGGATTTCCTGTTTATAAGAGGATACAAACATTTTATATATTTGTTACATTTGGCTTGAATGCCCTCAATGTGATCTTTAAAAGTTAATTTTTGGTCAAGTATTAATCCAAGATATTTCACTTGGTTTGACCAGGAAATTGGAACTCCGTTCATAGTGACTATGTGACTACTACTAGGTTTCAAAAAGGAAGCTCTAGGCTTATGTGGAAATATGATAAGTTGAGTTTTGGAAGCGTTGGGAGAAATCTTCCATTTTTGTAAATAAGAAGAGAAAATATCTAAACTTTTCTGCAGTCTGCTGCAAATAACACGAAGACTTCTTCCTTTAGCGGAAATGCCTGTGTCATCAGCGAACAAAGATTTGTGGCAACCCTGAGGCAAATCAGGGAGGTCCGAAGTGAAAATGTTATACAATATAGGCCCAAGAATGCTACCCTGAGGAACTCCTGCTCTAACAGGTAGTCGATTAGATTTGGAATTTTGATAATTTACCTGCAGAGTTCTGTCAGTTAAATAATTTTGAACTAATTTCATAATATAAAGTGGAAAATTAAACTTTTTCAATTTAGCAATCAAACCTTCATGCCAAACACTGTCAAATGCTTTTTCTATGTCTAGAAGAGCAACTCCAGTTGAGTGGCCTTCCAATTTGTTTGAACGAATTAAATTGGTAACTCTTAAGAGTTGATGAGTAGTTGAATGCCCATGGCGAAATCCAAACTGCTCATCTGCAAAAATTGAGTTCGTATTGATGTGAAGCATCATTCTATTCAAAATTATTTTTTCAAAAAGTTTACTTATTGAAGAAAGCAAACTTATTGGACGGTAGCTAGAAGCTTCAGCTGGATTTTTATCCGGCTTCAAAATTGGAACAACTTTTGCATTTTTCCATTTATCAGGAAAGTATGCCAAATGGAAACATCTGTTAAATAATTTTACCAAGAAAGACAAGGTACTCTCTGAGAGTTTTTTGATGAGGATATAGAAAATTCCATCATCACCTGGAGCTTTCATATTTTGAAACTTTTTAGTTATAGACCTTACTTCGTCCAAATCAGTCCCCCAGGAATCATCAAAAATATTTTCCCGAGAGAAAATATCCAGAAAATCCCGAGCAACCTGATTCTCAATAGGACTAGTAAGACCCAAACTGAAATTATGGGAACTCTCGAATTGCTTAGCAAGTTTCTGAGGGTTTGGAACTCGGGTCTAATTTAGAAATATTATTTTCAAAAGTTTTGTTCCTCAGGGCAGAGAATCGCTTTTTAATTTGTTTTTGCAAATCCCGCCAGATAACCTTCATGGCAGGATCGCGTGTTCTTTGATATTGTCTCCTACGGACATTTTTAAGACGGATCAAGAGCTGAAGATCATCGTCTATTATAATTGAATCGAATTTAACCTCGCATTTTGGTACTGAGGCAGCTCTTGCTTCAACTATAGAAGTAGTCAGAGATTCAAGAGCATAATTAATTTCATCTTTGGTTTGCAAAGGAATGTTTGGATCGAAGTTATATTCCATAAATGTTCGATACTGCTCCCAATCAGCTCTATGGTAATTGAAAGTAGAGCTGTTGGGATTACAAATTATTTCTTGGGATATTTCAAAAGTTACTGGAAGGTGATCAGAACCGAAGTCAGCATGGGTAACCAATTGGCTACAAAGTTGACATGAATCAGTTAAGACCAAATCAATAGTGGAGGGATTTCTTGCAGAAGAAAAGCATGTTGGGCTGTTTGGATATTGAATAGTGTAATAACCTGCAGAACAATCATCAAACAGAATATTACCATTGGAATTGCTTTGAGCATTATTCCATGAGCGGTGTTTTCCATTAAAATCACCAATAATGAAGAATTTAGACCTATGACGGGTAAGTTTCTGGAGGTCACCCTTGAGAAAATTCTTTTGCTGGCCTACGCATTGGAATGGCAAATAGGCAGCTATAAACGTAAGTTGTCCAAATTTTGTTTCAACAGAAACTCCCAAAGTTTCAAAAACTTTGGTTTCAAATGAAGAAAGAATTTTATGTTTGATTCGCCTATGAATAATGATGGCAACGCCACCACAGGGTCCATCAAGACGATCATTTCTATAAATCAAGTAATTTGCGTCCTTCTTAACCTTATGGTCAGGTTTAAGGAACGTTTCAGTTATAACGGCAATATGCACGTTATGAACTCGCAAAAAGTTAAATAGCTCGTCTTCATTATCTTTAAGAGATCGAGCATTCCAATTTACAATATTTAGTGCTTTAAAATCCATTACTGAATTTTAAAGTCATGACAATATTATTTGCAAATTTTACTCCAGTTTGAATAGCATCAAACATGGAGTTAGATTTAAGCATATCAGAAATCATGTCAATTAATGATTTCTGTAAAAATTCCATTTTGGGGGCAGTAATGCTTCCTAAGTCAAAATTGTCAAAATTTCCGTTAGAACGTTGGTTAGTATTTTGATTTCTACCCGCTGCAATAGCAGCATAGGTAGCTCCATTAACTCGCTGAACATTGTTAGCAGCAAGGGGAGTAGGTACAGATGAAACATTTGAAGCAGGGGTGATATTTGTACCTACGGGTACGAATGTAGAATTTGTTCCTCGCTGACCGTTGTTAACAGCAGAGGAATTTGTACCTGGTCGGAAACGTGGAGCGTTTCCTACCTGACGGTTAGAACGAGATTGTAGGATCGCTTTGCGAGTCTTACATTCCCAAAAATTGGATTTGTGGTTTTCACCACAATTTGAACATTTAAATTTCTTAGGATCTTCCTTCACAGGACAGTCGTCCTTTGCGTGAGAGGAATCACCACAATTCATGCATTTAGCTGGCATGTAGCAATTTTTAGTTCCGTGACCCCATCCCTGGCACTTACGGCACTGGGTGAGGTTTTGGAAATTTCCTCCAGTCTTCCTGAAGTGTTCCCACTTCACTCGGACATGGAGCATAAGGCTAGCTTTTTCTAAGGCCTTAAGGTTGTTTAGTTCACTAGACTTGAAGTGAACTAAATAAAAATCATTAGAAATACCGTTGCGCGAATCGCCAGGACGGGATTTCATTTTCATTTTGATTACTTGGAGTGGCACAACTCCAAGTAATTTTGCCAGTTCATCTTTGATCTGATCCAGGGATTCACCACTGGGCAGTCCTTTCATGACAACCTTGAACACACGTTCAGTTTTGGTGTCGTAAGTAAAAAATTTGTGCTTCTTCTCAGTAAGATACTTGAGAAGACATTTAAATCCGTCCAAGGTTTCAGCCAATACACGGCATTCACCCCGACGTCCAATTTGTAGTGAAAACTTAACTTTCACGAAATTCAAAAGTTCCATGCGAAGAGCATGGAAATCGGTAGTGGTTATCACAATAGGGGGAATCTTTTCCTTCTTGGCATTAAGCCGGGAAAGTTTACTAGAATTTTTCTTGGATGATGGATCATTCTCATCATCCGTGAGCAAATCAAATTGATTACTCAAATTAATTTCATCAGAAGGGGGGTCAAGAGTTTGCCCCTTTCTTTTGCGTTTAGGCGCCATGGCGGCAGTAAATTTTTATCCAAATCGACTTCCAAGCAGATTACTATAAGAATCTGAAGGATCGAAGAGGAATTTTCCAAATCGATATCCAAGAAAGATTACCTCGGGTAGGGTCCAAACAAGGATCGAAGAGGAATAAGAGTTGAACAAGGTAGAAAATTTTTACAGGTTGAGCACTGAAAAGTGCTGTTTAAATTTGTTGTAGCTTTAGGTAGTAGTAACACTTCCTTCAGCAAAAAGCAAATAGATCCGCACGGCAAGAGAGCACGATGCGGACTGATTTTCAGCTGTAAAAACAATAGAAGATTGGATGGTAACAAAGGCAAACTACGATGTTCCCTTCAAAGTGGTTAAACCAAGCCGCCATACTTTGAGAGTCTGGTGGGCCAAACGTACGTCCAGGATCTATTGTATTTTACACCGACGGCTCGAAGATGGGTGAAGATACTGGAGCTGGGGTTTTTGGCTCTGGAGTCAGTAAAATTATACCAATGGCAGAAATTCTAGCAATCATAGAATATGCAAACATCTGTCCAACAAGAAAATACAGGTTTGCCAAGATCTGTATATTCTCGGATAGCCAAGCTGCTCTTAATCCGCTTAAGGCGTTCACATGTCGATCGAAGCTAGTGTGGGAATTTATTATTTCCTTAAAAAAATGGCTGATAACAACGAAGTCATATTATACTGGGTTCCCGGCCATTGTGGCATTGAAGGAAATGAAAATGCCGACAGTCTAGCAAGACGAGATTCTGCATCGAACTTCATAGGTCCGGAACTATTTTGTGGAGTCTCTGAGTGTACTATAAGGATGGAACTAAAAAGTTGGGGAACGTCCATAGTAGAATCCAACTGGAACGCCACAGATGTATCAGATGACAGGCGAAAAGATGTATAAGACCAAGTGCGGCAAAAGCCCGGACTTTGCTTAATCTTAGTAAAAGAGATCTCGGGTAATAACTGGTCTGATGACTGGTCACTGTCCTAGCAGATATCACTTATATAAAATAGGAAAAAATCCGTCTAGCGAATGTCGGTTTTGTCAATTTGAAAACGAAACTGCTGAACATATACTCTGCAGCTGTGGAGCACAGTTCAATCAAAGAATGTCAACATTTGGAAAAGGGATATTGAAGTTTGGCAAAGCAATCCCAAAATGGTATTAGACTTTATAAGACGAGTTGTGCCCAGGCATGGAAAATCATTTGCATTCATTTCGTACATTTATTTACATTCATTTGCCTCTAACTTTTTTCTTGAACAGCATTCTGCAAATTGATGTAAAAAACTTTTGAAGTTTTTGTTATTATCTATAACTTTTGTTCACAAATCAAATTCGTATCTTGTATGCACGACGAACCAGAGCGAACAGAAGCTACTACTGTTTTTCAGTGAATGTATTTTACATTCACTGAAAAACAGTAGTTCGTGATGCATAAGAGATACAGATTTTAATTATGACCAAAAGATGTAGCTTATAACAAAACCTATAAAAGCTTTATACATCATTTCGCGGAATGCTGTTAATGCAAAGAGTTAGAGGTAAATGAATGTAAATGAATGTATGAAATGAATGCAAATGATTTTCCAAGCCTGGTTGTGCCTGATTGCGACAGCGTGCAATGTCAACAAATGTCTATCACACCTTAATTGTGAGGCGATATGTGACTAGCACCAAAATAAAATGGGTCAGAAAACAATATTTCTAAGTAATGGACGCAGTTGTAAAGTCTACAGATAAGAAAAAAAAATCGTCAACATATTCCTACACATTCCTTTCTTGGCCAGCATTTGGACGTGGCCGGCGCTGGTATTGCCAAGTTTTAGATCACCAGTATTAACACATAGAGGATGAAAGCAACGTCCATTGGTTCTCTGTGTAATTACATCTGATCTGGCAATACCAGACTTGCATCCTCGATCGGTGAAGCATGCTCATGCTCAATAACATTTTCCAATTTACACAACTTCATAAACAATCAGAATTGTGAAAAGTTAAGGCTCAGGAAAATTTATCCCGGATCGTAAAATTTCACTATGTTTAAAATCTGGAATCTCAAATTGCGATTCAGGAATCTAGTTTCGTTCGAAAATTGATGAATCTCTAGTATTTGGCCAAACGACATTCGGCCAAATGACTGTACACCACATATTTCAATATGGTTGAGATATTAGATTTTGAAATCACTTGAAATTTATGTGAATGCATTCAAAAGCAAAATTTGGAGGGTCCATTTGGACTCGGTAGAAAACGGATGATCTCGGATTTATATATATAGTAATGTAATAATGTGTATAGTAATGTCCATATAAATTTCAAATGGTTTGTGCCAAGTCAGTTTCTCACCAAATGAGTTCAAATTTTGGGAGGCTAAACAGGGCCCATGTTGGAACCTTTGAGCACTGTTGAGCGAAAATTTCAAATTTTGCATCAGTCTAATACACAGTGGCGTCGCGTAACCTCACTTTTTACCTGTTCAACAACTTTGAAATCGTTATTTAGGGTTATTTTTACCTTCAAATCAGTTTCAAAAGGCATAGGGTCTTCTAGTTTCACTGATTTGTATCCATTGAAACCAATATTATTTTGTTTGTTTACGTTTTGAGAGTTGTTGAACAGGTAGATTGAGGTTAGGGCGACGCCACTGCTAATACATATATACAACTCACTCTTAGACAGTGATACTACCCTTAAATTAACCACTGCGTTCATTTTCATTTAAGGATTAGACCATCTAGGCATCAACGAAATAGAAATATATTTGCTACAAACTGCCATTGTACGATTTATGCCAAATTTGGACCCTTTAACCAAATTATGGCACATACAATACAAGCACTGCGATAACATTGAGTTTACAATGACAAAAACCAAATTAAAGCAATATAATTCCTCGCGTGCTGACGTAGCATTTTTTTTAAATTTGTTTTCAAGACATATTGTAATTTATATAACAAAGGCAAAATTGTAAAAAACCAAATAACGAACAATTCTGGGATTGGGAGGGACCATCAGGGCACCCTGTTGAAGCCATTTGGACGGGGAGAGTAAGAATTTCAAGTCCCTGTTGATAACATTTCGTAGATAAAGGGCGCGCTCTTCTCCCCACTCATTGGGGTACCTTCCTGTTTAGAGGCTCGTCATTTTGACCAATTGTGACCAATTCTGGAAAGATATTCTTTACTGTCCCGTAGATGCGTATAAGCGACTTTCCCGATCGATCCACCCAATCCGTTTCTGGCTTTCATAAAACGTCATCTTTTATGAAAGGGGTTATTAAGCTTGATCAAGACAAACAATTGTAAAACGATCTACACTGATTGACGACCTTTTGTGGTAGATTCGGAACTAAAGAAAATAGGTGTCTTGAAATCAGAAAAAAAATCAAGATGTAGGGTAGAGAACGGCTTCGGCCTAATCGCCCATTTTGGGCCTATCGAGCAGAAAACTTCAAATAAACCAATGATTTCTGAGTTAACAAGTCAATTATGCGTTTGGTACGATACTTTAGTTAATAAGCTACGGAACGAAGTCAATGAGAACGCGTGATATGAAGGTTTGCACCAATTATTCCCAAAAACAAAAGAAGCGCTCCGACAGAATCAATTTTTATATCTTCATCCGATAGGCTGAAGTGAATTCAGTTGCGTTTCAATGGCGTTTCAATGCGTTAGGCCGAGTTTAGAATCCGTAGGCCGAGTTTGGCGTCAAGAAGCAGTATTAGACTTTTGAAAATATCTCAACGGTTGATTTCTCTTTATCAAATCTTACGGTACGTACGGAAAGGAAAATAAATTTGGAAGCCATCAGTAATAATAGCATTCCGTTTGGTGCTAAACTGCGCTAGATTAAGAAAGACTACGTGCGAGTTGTGCTTAATAGGCCGGAAATAGGGTAGTTAACCCTATCACGTTTTGAAGAAAGTTGAGCTAATAGGAAAACCTCAAGAAGATATGTGTCGATTATGTGGCATAGAAAAGGGAGATTCTGAACACTTGCTATGTTCTTGTATAGAAGTTTTCAATAAAAGCCGTATTTTTCTGTCAAACAGTCAAACAGTACATTTCATCCGAAAAGTAATAACTGGCTGGGAAAATGCTTTTGGCTAGCCAGTTACTTCACTTAATACATACTGATAAAGCAATATGAATACAAAGAATATATTAAAGTAATGATCGCAGTGATGAATATACCCAACATGGAATAAACAAATAAATAAATAAAATCTTACATATGAAATCTCAGCAATAGAAAAAAATATGAACTCGTACTTGAAAACATCTTCCGGATCTCAGACTGAGGATATTTTTCTTGACACCGTAAAACGGGGAAACTGGCAACAAAACGACGACAACGACAGTGATTGCATTAGGCAACCTATAATTTAATTTTACGTGACATGTCAATCCTTGGAGTTTGTTTACAACTAATCTAATATGGGCTACCGACAGATAAGTGATTTTGTCTACTTCTAGGCGATTTTAATGAGGTTAATAATGATCCGTATTTTGAAAATCAGGTGGATCGAGGGTACTTTAACATATACACTAAAGTTCAAAGGCCCCATGCGAAAAGCTCAGATCTGTTGAAAAGGCATAGGCAGCATGGAGAACTCTGATCAAGGTATTCGATATGGATTCAAGCAGGCAATTCCGTTTTCAAATTCAGAGTCTGCAAATGGTTATTGGTCCAACACATTAGATCATAAAATAAAACAAAGAAAAATAAAGGCAAAATCTAGACAAATTAGACTTCCTGACAAATAGGGGAATAGGAGATACATTTGGAAATTTAGTTTTAAAGATGATTCATACATTTAATAAAAGTTTAGTTTATTTATTTTATTCACTTTTCTTTTTTTTTTAATTTATTTATTATTATTAAATAGGCCTTCGATATTTCTATAAGTAAATTTCTTAACTTATTTTTAAACACTGTTTATTCATAGTGAAGTAAAACAAATTACTTACAATATTGAAATCGCTTATGCAAAAATTCATCGGACTATAGAACCCATCCCAAGTAACAAATCTAGAGCTGCTTGGCTATATTCAAAATTTATAAAGGTTTTATTGCAGCTGCAACCATTACCTACAGCTTTATCACGGTCATATACAATGCAAGTCATGAAACATTCTTATAGCTATCTACAAAACCCCTATAAAGCTAATAAAAAAACCAACTGATGCTTATGCTATTTTCACTTATGAAAGGTTTTATGATTGCTTTGAAGTATACAAAAAAGTAATATAAATTGCCCTTATAAATCCAAAAAATAAATCCTTTCGTTGCTTTATAAGTAACCGCAATAAAACTAGTTGGCCATGAAACAGTTATTTTAAAACAATTATAAGCATTCAGTTGCAACTTGTCAGAAATGTAAATAGGTGGTTTATTTTCACAACATAGAAAAGAATCAAAACTTTCCGGTACTTCCAAGCGGAGCGCAAAGAAAATCAACAAAATTGTTAGCATGAGCATGAAAACATTTCGTGTATACGTATACGCGACGTAGTGTGCGTAAGAAAAACGTCAGCAATCTCCATGATTCTTCCGTTCTCGCTCGCATATACATGGGGTGACACGGTCGAATCTTGGTCGAAATACATGGAATGGTGACAGTTCTAGGGCAAAAAGGTTGAAATCACGCATAACTTTTCATAAAGGTTAATGTACCATTCAAAACTTTTCTAAATGTTTGTAAAATTCATCGGTTGCACCCGTAGAATAGGAATATACATTTGCCCTCAAATAAAAAAAATGAATTCAAGCTGAACATTGCATTAGGTCCTAAGTAATATTGACAGATTCGCTTCGTCAACTTTCTCTTTGCATTCCCACGGTCATGTAAAGACATTCCCAGGTATTTTCAGCACATAAATCGACAAAAGAAGCTTTTATCTAGCATCCAATACGACAAACACATCAAGAAACGGTTCTGTGAATAAGTTATTAACGAAAGAGAAAGTCGACGAAGAGAATCGATCAATGTTACTTAGGACCTAATGCAATGTTCAGCTTGAATTGCTCTTGTAAAAAGAAAATAGTTCTCGTAATAAAATCATAAATTATGCTTTTCTGTTCTGCTTTCATCCCATGCACACTGGGCCAGGAATGCAACCTAGCGGAGCAAAATTAATAACTCCGAAACGAAGCATTTCCGCGACTTGGTGTCTCGGGCAAAGTTTCTCATCATAATAAAGACCATCTATTGACATAAACAAATAGTTCAAAACTATTCCACAAAGATGGCGCCACAATCTAACTTCTTTCTCTGACGTTTTGGAAACTTGATGTCTTCGGCAAAGTTGTTTATCTTGACAAAATGAACAGCTCTTTTAAAGACGTAAAATTTCCACAGTCTACTGGTTCCAAGTTATATGGAGTTAAAGAAAAAAAAAATTGAAAATATGGTTTTTTTTTCTGTTTCGGTTTTTTGCTTACAGCTTTATAATGTTATATTTTTCTCTTATGCAAATACATTAAATAAATAGGTTTTGTGAAGAAACATACTGGATTAAGCTTCAAATTTCAAAGATATTGTTGAAAAAACGAGAAAAAAAACACAATTTTTGAACATTAATATATCCTAAAGCGCAAAATATCGCAACCTGACATTTTCAGCAAAAATTAAGCAATACTCGATAAACAAAATATCAAAATTTGATAGAGGTATATTTTGGTGTTTTGTAGATTTCTTCATTTTAATGGAACATTATTTTTTTCTATAACTTTTTTAATGTATTGAAATGGCGTTTTGAAGACTTGACGACTTCGGCAAAATTGTTTATCTTGATAAAATAAACAACTCATCTTAAGACGTTAAAACTTCACAGCCTACTGTTTTCGAGGTATATTCATTTAAACAATATATTTAAAATTAAAACACTTATTTTCACATTTTTTCTGTTATTTCACATAACTCGAAAACAGTAGGCTGTGAAGTTTTAACGTATTAAGAAAAGTTGTTTATTTTATCAAGATAACCAACTTTGACAAAGTCGTGAAGTCTTCGAAACACAAATTCAATGCATTAAAAAAACTTATAGAAAAAAATCATGTTCCACTAAAATGAAGAAATCTAAAATAAACATCAAAACATACCTCTCTCAAATTTTGATATTTTGTTTATCGAGTATTGCTTAATTTTTGCTGAAAATGTCAAAATTGTGTTTTTTTTCTCGTTTTTTCAACAATGTCTTTGAAATTTGAAGCTTAATCCAGTATGTTTCTTCACAAAAGCTATTTATTTAATGTATTTGCATAAGAGAAAAATATAACATTATAAAGCTGTAAGCAAAAAAACCGAAACAGAAAAAAAACCATACTTCGACATTTTTTTTCTTTAACTCCATATAACTTGGAACTAGTAGACAGTGGAAATTTAACGTCTTGGAAAGAGCTGTTCATTTTGTCAAGATAAACAACTTTGCCCAAGACATTAAGTCTCCAAAACGTCAGAGAAAGAAGTTAGATTGTGGCACCATCTTTGCGTAAGAGTTTTGAACTATTTGTTTATGTCAATAGATGGTCCTTATTATGACGAGAAATTTTGCCGAAGACACCAAGTCGCGGAAATGCTTCGTTTCGGAGTTATTAATTTTGCTCCGCTAGGTTGCATTCCTGACCCAGTGTGCAATGTAAGCATTAGACATTTTAAAAAATTGCGCTTGGTGTTTTTCTTGCCTGCTGTCCTCTGTCGCCATATTGTCATTATGAAAATGCCATTAGCCTTGGAATAAAATCCAAGAAATTTCAATAAAATAATGGCTAAATAAGAGATCCGAAATGATTTCCAGTGTGCATTGGTATACATTTATGTATTGAGATCTATTTTCTGTAAAATTAAGGTGATTCCATCAAATTCATTTGATTTCTGAAACAATCTTTTTTGTTAACTTGAATTATTTTGGAGGCGCATTTATTTAACGCTCATATTATCTCAATATACACGATAACATTTCAAGCGCATATGTTTTGGAACTTCTAAAAGTAATATATTTTCTTTAAGATTTTCACTAATGTCGCCATGAAACAAAATTGATGGCATGGTGATCTTGACACCAACACTCAAACCTATTTTTACCGCTAAAGATTTCCATTTGGAAAAAAAATTTCAGCAGAACAGAACAACAACAAGCTAATTTATGGCGGTTGCTTTGAAGCCAACACAAATTAAATTGGCTTTATAACTGATTTTTACCAAAGCGTAATAAAACTGCTTGGATACAATATTACTCTTATAGAGGCTATGAGAACCTTTTGTAGAGTATGAGGCTTCCTGACAAAAGGTTTTAAGACAGCTTTATTGTGATTCTCAAATATGCTTTATAAACCTTATCAAGAGTGGTCCACTAAGCTGTATGGCGATCTTATAGCGGTTATCAAAAGGTTGTGCTGGAGCTATTGATTTTATTGGCGGTTTTATGAAATTGATCTCAATAACCACTAATAGAGTGCAATAAAACAAGAAATGCTACTTGGGATAGCTTGTCCTGTGCCTGGGTTCATCGTTGTTTCAGAGTTTCGTAGTTGACGCATTGAACGAGATTTCCAGTAGGAGATCGGCACTATCGATATTACTCTCTAAGATGTCAAATGTAACTAGTTGTTGCAGTATCTTCCGCCTGCCTATAAAAGCGTTCTTGATAGGACGAGAGGTGTACAGGATCGTTCCAAGAAAGTTATTGAAGTGTAAATCGTATAAACAGTTTTTGTACACGTGCGATACGCATTACTGCGAACTAAGGCATAATACAATGACTTCAATGCGTTAATGTCAGTTAGTTGTTGGGCATTACGTCGAATGAAACTAATACTGAGATCTCGTATGGTGAGCACACATTCTAATTGCACAGAGTCGCCGATATACAAGCAGTGTTCTATACAAATCTTCTGAGACGTGGGACATTTATGCGAATAATGACAGAGTATACGCTAAAAACACTTAAGCTGGATTTGACATTTGCATCTAGAGCTGGAAACTCACCTCTGTGATGAACAAAAACAGTATTTTTTTTAGATCTCAGACTCAGAGAAAGTTCAAAAGGTCTTAGAATTCGACAAACTTAAAAAAAATCCCACATGTCTTTTCTTTTCAACAACTCAGCTATGGAACAAAAATACTTGATCTCTGGAACAAGTTTGAGATTCCGGACCTGAAATTTCGGCCTATTCTGTGTAGAGCAAATACCGTTCGACTTAGTGATGTTTGGTCTAATGTCGCATCAAACGATATGCATAATCGTTCATAAACAAGGTTTCTTTATAACTTACACTAGTTTACAAAACAACATAAAAAGTGTGAACTTTAGTGGTTGACCAACGTTTCTAATGCAAAATCCTACGCTGAATTCAATGCCGTGGTCAGAAAAAATTAAAGTAGAGCCATTTTTGAGATATACAAAAATTTTGATTTTTTGAATTTTGGACAAAAGCACGATTACTAAAATGTCAATATCTTTGGAACTAGTGCACCAATTTTAAATCTTTTTTATGAAATTGAAGCTAAATAAATTTGCTATCGTTCACTAGAATATTATGTCTTAATTAAAAATTTAATTTTGAAGTCATTTAAAAATTTACAGCATTTTTTTTTATTTTTCCTGCGAATTTTCCATAAAAATCTTGTTTTAATCAACATTTTTATTGGGATAAAAAGATTCAAAAAATCATTCCATAATTTATTCTTAGAGTCCATTAAAAACTGGAGAAAATGAGCCTTTAATGGATGAAATCGGTTGGAAATTGTCGAAGTTATGAAATTTGTTGTAAAATCATGGAAATTGAATGTTCCAAGATTGGCCGTTGTCCCGCTCCTAGGTTCATGCACCACTTCCAGTAAGCCTTTCTGCGGACGTGTACGCATACGGTGCATTTCACTAACACTACCAGCTGTCACACAAAATTAAATGGGATATTTTCGACAATAATAATAATAATAATTTACGCTAGTGTTTGTGAGACCGCTCGGCGAGAACCTAACGCAACCAACTCAATTTGACAGCTTTCTTTCTTTAACATTGCTTAACGATGTATACGACAAAACGTGAATTCAAGTGTAAAAATGATCCTCAAAAGTTTTGTTACGCGTGTGGCAACTATATATTTACAAAATCGGTCAATTTCACTGCTTCGTTGCAAACTGCATACAGGCTTTATTTTAAAATTGATCCTGGAGACTTTGACGAACCGTGGATTCCAAAAGTATTATGTAGTTCGTGCAAAACGTGCTTGGCTAGGTGGATGTCAGGCGCAAGGTAAATTGATTTTTTGAATAGCTTTCATATAAACAATTTATGTACAGCATGGTAGTGCTTTGTTCTTTCCTGATCGACATTATCTTACTTAATCTATTTTTGATAAGTGTTAATGTCTTACTTACTAACTCACTTATTTGTTATCTGTCAGTCGCTATTTGTCGTTTGACATGCCCACCATATGGCGTCGACCGTTTTGTCATGCAACGGATTGTTATTTCTGCTTGACAAAAGTTAAGCAACAAGGACGTCACAATCCACAAGTGGCTTCTATGACAAAACCTGTTCCACATTCAAGTTCGGTCCCGTATCCTGTTTATCCAAAGCGGAAACGAGCGCCCTCTGTTGAATCGACCGTTACAAAAAGTGAGGAGGAATTCAAGGAGGAATGCGAGAAAGACTTCGAGGTGGAATTGGAAAGAAACCCAAAACTGTTTACACAATCCGAATTTAATGATTTGGTGCGAGATCTCGACTTATCGAAGGAGAAATCCGAATTGCTGGCATCACGCTTGAAAGAACACAACATGCTGAGCAAGGAGGTCAAAATTTCTTGTCACAGGAATCGTCACAAGAAATTTGACAAATATTATCCTACAAAGGACAAGGCATGTTTTTGCCATGACGTAAACGGCTTGTTTGAAGAGTTTGGTGAGCCATATGATCCAGCTGAATGGCGTTTATTCATCGATAGCAGCAAGTTGAGCTTGAAAGCCGTTTTACTGCATCAAGGGAATGAGAAACCTTCTATTCCATTAGCTCATGCCGTTAATATGAAGGAAACGTATGAATCAATGGCTCTATTGCTCAATTTGATAAATTACAATCAACACAATTGGAATATTTGTTTCGGTCTTAAAGTGGTTGCCATGTTGACTGGATTGCAACAGGGATACACAAAATATATGTGTTTTTTGTGTAAATGGGACAGTCGAGCTCGTAAGGAACACTACGTCCGAAAAGATTGGCCAAAACGGGATAATTTCACAATTGGTAAAGACAACGTTAAAAATGATCCTCACTACATATAAAACTTGGGCTATTCAAAAATTTCGTCAAAGCGTTGCAAAAAGAAGGGCCGGCATTCCAGTACTTGAAATCAGTATTTCCAAATGTATCTGACGCAAAGATAAAGGAAGGTGTATTTGTTGGCCCACAGATCAAAAAACTGCTCAATGATTCCGCATTCAATACAGTTTTGACACCAGATGAGGAAGAAGCATGGAAATCGTTCCAGCGTGTTGTCACAACCTTTTCAGGAAATTTCAGAAGCCCAGATTATGAGGAAGCCGTCGATGAATTGCTCAAAAATTATGAGAAAGTAGGTATAAATCAAAAATATTGTGTTTGTTACATATAATTAATTTCAAATCCTTTTATTTCACTGAACACAGGTGTGAATATGTCTTTGAAGATACATTTCCTACATTCTCACATGGATTTTTTTCCCGGAAAATCTTGGTGACGAGAGTGATGAGCACGGCGAACGTTTTCACCAACAAATGAAGATGATGGAACGTCGTTACCAAGGGTTTTGGGATGAAGCAATGATGGGTGACTATTGTTGGTTTCTGATTCGAGAAACAAGTTCAAAACATCGAAGACAAAGTCATTCGATTCTCAATCATTTTTAATAAAACCTAAATAAATTTCTTTTGTATCAACTCGGTTTTAAATCCTGATATGCCTTAATCAAATTGATATGTAGAGAAAAGAATCTCCCATGAAAACTTTACATGCGATTTGGATGCTTACAACGACACCTAGAAAAGGAACTCTAAAGCTGATGTATTTCAGCAACATTTTTAAGTGTTTTACAAAAATGCTCATAGCGGTGCCGGTGGTGTAGTGGTAAGCGTGATTGCCTCTCACCCCAGCAGACCTGGGTTCAATCCCAGTCGGCGCCACCGGGATGTTCTGAGGCATAACATCTCTGATCACGCCTTCCTTCGGAAGGGAAGTAAAGCCGTTGGTTCCCGGTTCATGAGTTGATGGGTCGATAGGTGGTAGGGTCCAGGTTTGGGAGCTGCCTTCCTGGCGTCGGTAGCATTGGTGCTCAGCACGGAAAACAAGATCGACGGAAAACAAATCCAAGGAAAAAAAAAAAAAAAAAAAAACAAAAATGCTCATAACTTCGACAATTTCTAACCGATTTCATCCATTAAAGGCTCATTTTCTCCGGTTTTGAATGGAATTTAAGAATAAATTATGGAATGATTTTTTGAATCTTTTTATCCCATTAAAAATGTTGATTAAAACAAGATTTTTATGGAAAATTCACAGGAAAAATAAAAAAAATGCTGTAAATTTTTAAATGACTTCAAAATTAAATTTTTAATTAAGACATAATAGTCTAGTGAACGATAGCAAATTTATTTAGCTTCATTTTCATAAAAAAAGATTTAAAATTGATGCACTAGTTCTAAAGATATTGACATTTTAGTAATCGTATTTTTGTCCAAAATTCAAAAAATCAAAATTTTTGTATATCTCAAAAATGGCTCTACTTTAATTTTTTCTGACCACGGCATTGAATTCAGCGTAGGATTTTGCATTGGAAATGATCATCACCTTACCGAGTTCAAAAATGCTGTAAACTAGTGTTATCGTTCAATGGAAACTCACCAACTTAATTTATCAGGCAGAAAACGACAACAGAGTTCATATTCCTGCTGCAGTAAATAATTAAAAATGCATAACCAAAAAAAAACAAAGTTCAAGAACATCAGTCACAGAAAAAGAAGCAACAAATGCCCTTCGATAGCCTGCGGAACAGAAAGCATAAAAGTACATTGAAACTCCAAACAGCTGTGTCTCGTTGAGTGTGCAAACGTAAACATAACCTGACCGAAGTGGAAACTTTCCGTCCTCCAGTTGGAGATGGCACAACTACAACACTCAGCGGGTAAAAGTTGTGAAACTACCTACTGATAAAAAGAGTTTCGAAAAGAACGAAAACGAACACACGAGAACTGTAGCTGGTGAGGCTAATTTAGGGAAATGGATTTCTCTGCAGGGAGGAAGTAATCATAATCATAAAGGAATTTCGGGGCTTCGAGTGGGATTATTGAACTCTCGAGGATGTATCGTGGCGATAATTACGGATTGTTCTGCTTCTATCGGTAGAATTTTCTTCGGAAGGATCAACACATTTATGTCAGCTGGAGGAGAAATTTAAACAGTAGGTATTACTTAACACCCTAATCAAGCTGAAAGAGGTCAATGGAAATGGTCACACTCGAGAATAACAAATCAACCCGGGGCAGAGCTTGAGTTGTCTTTCCTCCATCATCGAAATACTGGACCGCAGTTACGCAAACCAGCAGCGGACCCATCTAGAAAACAGCAACTCTAACGTTACCGGTAATTGACTCTCTCGAGTGCCATCATTGCCATCCACGGTGGCGAAGGCCACTTCTCAGTAGAGAGGTGAAAAATTAAACTATACAGCTAATGATGACGGAGCGATCTCGAGACACGTACATGTGGAAGCGCAGTCGTTCCTATTTCTTTCTTGGTCGAGCAGAAGAAGTGCTACCGCCACTTATTGGAGCCCGGATGACTTCACCGTTGAGTAACTGAGTCAACCCAAAACGATGCGTAGATGAACCTCTAGTTCAACGTTTACGCAATTTTTTGCTACTACACTGAACAGACTATTTCGATACATTGTGAAGATGTTCCAAAGTCGGGAGTTCTTATTTTCGACTCATTCGAGACCTATCATACTACACCGCAACAGCAACAATAAACATCACCCTGTAACAACATCGATCCGTTTTCGGGGTGGTAAATATGGGTTTTACAATCTTGAGTCTTGAGAATGTTTTTCTTTCTTCACGCGCAATCACTTTGTGCAGCAGCAGAAGCAGGTGAAGCCAAAATTTGAACAGTTTGGCCCCGAAAAAAACGGCTGTTTATTGAGCTTTGGGAATGCACTTGTTACTTTTTTTTTTGCTGCGGGTCTCACTTATTGATGTTTCGAGCGGTTCGTAATGAATATTTATTTGTTAAATGATGTTTTCAATTAACTGCGACTGCCGTCGTCTCACGGTGGTGGTGCAACTGTCTGCACTTTAGCCGAATTAATTTAAGCAGAAGCGACACCGAAGAAGCGCGTGTATGTGTGCGGCAGAGCATCGATGATACATGCGGCGATCCGATTTCATAATATCGACGGTTTTTGTTATTTTTTGGCCGGCTTCGGTCATGGTTTGTTGGTGGATATAGGGTAAATGTACCAGTTCTCGATTACTTTTTCAAAGGGACGTATCAGCTTTTGTAAACAATACATTTGATCGTCGATTTGGCGTAACTGGTAGGTCGCCCATGCATGCTAACACTACCATCAGATAGAGAAAATTTTGTCCTACCTGCTAGTGGTGTTAGTAAGCGTGTGCAAGCTACCAGTTACGCCAAATCGACGATCAAATGCATTGTTTACAACAGCTGATACGTCCCTTGAAAAAGTAATCGAGAGTTATGGATATACGTTCCTTTTAATTAAGATGAGATTTACATAGACCATAATTGGAACACCACATAATAGGATCGTATAGCCATAACTGGTACATCTACCCTATATTATTGAAGTTTAACAGCTGATTTTGCACTTGCGGTACCTGTATGACAGGTTTAGTGTTTCCGGTTGGGTTCTATAGAACAGCCAGTGTGAAGGCAAGAGGAAATCTTGAAGAAAATTCCAGCAAATCACTGAAAATTATGGAGCAATTTGTGTTGAATTTGAGCTCACACGATTTCTGACATCAAAATTTCAAAAACCAAGTTCGTAAACTGCTACGGTCGTGCAACTAGTTCCGAATAGTGTATAATATTGTGTGGAATTACCAGCGTTTCGGAATACTTTCAAGTCACTGATATATTCCCCAACTCAACTCAGCTACATGCAAGCTAAGTTATTGGAAACGTACGTAAAGGGTGATACGGTCAAAATTTGGTCAATATCAACTTGACGTATTTCTTTCAATTTTGCATTTAAAAAACCTGAACACCCCTCATTTTGAAGGTGTGTGTGTGTAGAATGTTGCTCCTATTTTGATTTTGGAATTCACTCTTCAGTTGTCAAAATGCCGTCCAAGCAAGAAGAGCAGCGTATCAAAATTTTGCTCGCGCATCGCGAAAATCCGAGCTACTCGCACGCAAAGTTGGCAAAATCGCTAAAAGTTGCCAAATCAACCGTTACAAATGTAATTAAAGTGTTTGGGGAACGTTTGTCGACAGCCAGGAAGTCTGGATCGGGGGGAAATCGAAAACCGGAAGCCGCTGAGCCGACAAAGAGAGTTGCCGGTAGTTTCAAGCGAAACCCTAACCTCTCTCTCCGAGATGCCGCAAATAAGCTGGGTGTATCGTCTACAACCGTGCATCGAGCCAAAAAACGAGCCGGACTATCGACTTACAAGAAGGTAGTGACTCCAAATCGCGATGATAAACAAAATACGACGGCCAAAGCGCGATCCCGGAGGCTGTACACGACGATGCTGAAGAAGTTTGACTGCGTGGTACTGGACGACGAAACCTACGTCAAAGCCGACTACAAGCAGCTTCCGGGACAGGAGTTTTATACGGCAAAAGGAAGGGGAAAGGTAGCAGATGTTTTCAAGCACATGAAACTGTCAAAGTTCGCAAAGAAATATCTGGTTTGGCAAGCCATCTGTACCTGTGGCTTGAAAAGCAGCATTTTCATAGCTTCCGGGACTGTCAACCAAGAAATTTACGTGAAAGAGTGTTTGAATAAACGTCTGCTGCCTTTCCTGAAGAAACACGGTTGTTCCGTACTGTTTTGGCCGGATTTGGCATCTTGCCATTACGGTAAAAAGGCCATGGAGTGGTACGCCGCCAACAACGTGCAGGTGGTTCCCAAGGACAAGAACCCTCCCAACACGCCAGAGCTCCGCCCAATTGAGAAATACTGGGCTATTGTCAAGCGGAACCTAAAGAAGACCAAAAAAACTGCTAAGGGCGAGCAGCAGTTCAAGGCAAACTGGCTTTCTGCGGCGAAGAAGGTGGACAAGATGGCTGTACAAAATCTGATGGCAGGGGTCAAGCGTAAGGCCCGGCAATTCGGATTTGGAAAAGCGGAAGCCTAGCTGAATATTTTTCCTAAATTTTATACTAATTGAACTTGAAAAAGAAATTTAATTTGATTTTTTAAATAAAGATTTCACCGAATTACACGCGTTTTCCCTTGACCAAATTTTGACCGTATCACCCTTTAGTAGGTTATTCTACGGGACCGAAATCACATATATAACAAAAACCTTAGCGCCGGTTTACAATAACTACGTCCCGATCGTTTCTGGCCTCCTGCCTTCCACTCCAGCAGACGCTGCCTGTGTTGAAGCAGGTCTCCTTCCTTTCCGGTACCGTCTACACATCAACATCGCCACGAAAGCCACTGCATTTTCTGCAAAGACCTCCGGATCTCAAAGGGTCTTTCTCCTCGAGGAGGGGAATAGAGTCCTCTGCACGGCCGCCAACACCGACCTCCCCCCAGTGGCCAAAGTCCATTGGCATGAAGAGATAAGTTGGCACTCTACGCGTATTATATTGGACAATCGAATTAAAGAACATTTCAGAGCAGGGGATACGTCGATAGTACTCCGTCGATCAGTGGTGGAGTTACTTGGAACCAACTATGCCAATCACACTCACCGATACACAGATGGCTCACGGTCAAGAAACGGAGTTGGAATCGGAATATTCGGAGAAAACATCAATGAAAGCAGCAGTCTTCCCCCGCAATGCTCGGTATTTTCGGCTGAGGCTGCCACTATCTTCCGAGCTGCAACAATACCTGATTCTTACGGACTCGCACAGTGTCATCCAAGCTCTGGCTTCGGAAACACCAAAACATCCCTGGATCCAGGCGATCATAAAATATGCACCACAGACCACGGTCTACACATGGATACCCGGACATTGCGGAGCTCCTGGAAATGAGTCAACAGATCAGCTTGCCGAAATAGGGCCTTGGGGTCTAGGTTTCTCCGACAAGGTACCATTGCAGGATTTACAACGGTGGATCGCAAAAACCTTCCGAGAAGCGTGGGAAGCTGAGTGGTCCAGGACCACTTTCATCCGAAAGATCAAGGCGACAACCGAGGCCTGGAGTGAAATGGACAGCTTGAGAGACCAACGGGTTATATCGCGGCTGCGGACGGGGCACACCAAGCTGTACTACAACTAAGGTGGGCTTCCGTTCCGGAGAAACTGTGTTATCTGCGGCGTTCCCTACACAGTGGAACACATCCTGTGTAACTGTCCAGAGTTCCAGGATCTTCGGGTTTCCTTCGATCTCACCTCCATCAGGGACCTGCTTGGGGACGACACTCCGGCATCTGCAGCTCTCTTCACTTTTCTCAAAGAAGCAAATTTATTCCATCTAGTATAGCAGATTTTCTTTCGGCCGTCGGGACATCTTAGCTGGATGGTAGCCCCCTTTTGGACCCATTCAGCTGAGCTCTGTTTTGTTCGGATCTTTGTTAGTTGTCAGTACCTTGTCATTTTCCGTTTGTAAGTTTTCTTTTCGCTGTCGGGACGGTTCCGCACGGGATGAGCCGTTGGACCTCGTCACGGTGCTATCTTGTTCAGTTTAATGTTAAATTTTCTTTTTAACTTCCTATGAAGAACCAGGAAGGCTGTACTTGACAGCCTTAGCAGGCGGTGGGATGCCACATGGGATGAGCCGTCGGCCCTCGTGACGGTGTCCACCCGCAGAATAGCAGCAAACAACCAAACAACAATGTTAGTAAAATTAAAACACTCTGTTAAACAAAAACTCCGTTTCCTGAGGTTCTCCTTCTGAGACCTCATCGTGGCAAAGAGATGAACTAGCCTATGGCTAAAAATCTCTTAAAAAAAGGAAATAAAGGATAGGATAGGGAGCAATTAAGAGCTTTCAAGCAGTGTGGGTTAGAGAAGTCTTTTGATATTTTTTAAACGAATCCTAACTGACGGTTAGCCTTGGTGATCATAGCAGTACGGTGGAGGTTAAATGTTAATTTATGATCTAGTAGAACGCCTAGATTGCTGAAATGGTCGGTTTTTTTGCAGTATAACACCGTTGATTGCATAATCGAAAATAATCAGCTGCTTGATGTGGTAAAACGACATTACCATGCATTTCGGTATGCTCAAGGTAAGCCTATTGCGATTGCACGAAACAACGAATAGATCCAATAGCGATTGAAGACGAATACAATCCTTAGTACATCGCACCACGAAATACAGGTTTAGGTCATCGGCATACGGAAGCCTGCAACCATCTCCAAGTACAAGCAATACGTCGTTGAAGAATAAAAGATACAACAACGGGCCAAGATTGCTGCCCTGTGGTGCGTCCGACGAGTTAGTAAAATACGATGAAGTACTGGAATCAAGTTTAACCCGCAAGGACCTGCAAGTCAGGTACGAGCTAAACTACGATGTCAACCGATCTGATGTGCCGAGTTTGGATAGCTTAGCCAACAGAATATCATGGTTGATCGTATCAAACGCTGTCTACTAGCGCCCCATTCTCCAGTTGTTCGAAACAGGTCGTGGTAAAATCCAGGAGATTTGTTGTAACTGAACTTCCAGGCATGAAACCATAGTAACATTTGATACGGTCAAGAATTACCCCACTCACAATTATTTCAAACTGTTTTGAGGCAGCTGAAAGGTTGGTGATTCCTCTGTAGTTTTGACCATCTCGTTTGTCTCTTTTCTTGTGGACAGCAGACAGCAGGAAATTTCGACTCCACAAATGATGTATTAAAGATTCTGCAAAGTGGCTCAACAAGAGCTCCAATAGCGCGGCAATAAACTAAAGGAGGAATGCCGTCTGGTCCAGGCGTGAAGGTGCTTTTAATTTTCTTCGCGGCATTAGTTACCATTAAAGGCGTTACTTCGAAGGTATCCACGTCTACAAGACTTGCAGGAACATCCGAACTTGATTAGTTATGAGAAGTATTCCAAGTGAATTACGAGGAGAACTCCAAGTTAGTTCTGAGTAGAGTTGAATTTCAAGATAATTCTGAAGACAATTGATGAAAAATGGTGAGGCACTCAAGAATAATTCCAATGGTATTCTGAGGAAAATTTAAAGGACATTTAGGGTAAAAATTCGAAAGTGTTCTTAGTAGAATTCCAAATTAACTTTGAGAAGAAGTTCAAAGCAATTCTAAGGAAAATCATGGGGTGAATAGGTATTATTAGGGAAAAATTCTGATGAAATTCTCGTAATAGTTCTGAGTAGAATTACAAGATCCATCTGAATTGGAAAAGATTTGAGATGAAATCTTATGCAAATTCTAAGAAGATTGTGAGAGATTTTCAGGTTAACCCTGAGTTGAATTCCACTTAATTTATAAGGAGAATTCCATGGGAGCGATGAGGAGAATTTCAGATGAACGCTGATGAGTAGTTCAAGGGTATTCTGAGGAAAATTTCAAAGATATTCTGAGGAAAGCTCCCAACGAAATTTTGATTAGAATTCCAAGTGAATCCCGATGAAAATTCTATGCTAGATATGAGGTGGTGAGTATTTTTAGGAGACCTCAAAGGATAATTCCAATAACATCCTAAGGAACACTCAAAGGAAATTTAAGGTAAAATTCCAATAGAATTCTGACTAAAATTCCAATGAAGCTGAGACTTGAATTTAAAAAAATAGTTCTGAGAATAACTCCAAAGGAACTGTAAAAAGGTATCCTCTGGTAATTTCTGAAGTGAATTCCACGATAGATTTGAGTAGGATTCCAAGATTGTGGAGATTGTGAGGAGAATTCCTGATTAATTCTAAAGAGAATTCATATCCTGAGGAGAGTTCAAAGAAGATTCGGAACAGACTTTAATTTCAACAATAATTCTGACGACAATTTTAAGGGAATTCTCAGGAGAATTTCAAGGAATGTCAGTGAGCATTCTGACAAGGGAAGGTCACAAAGGCAAAGGGTTTTCAAACCAGACCGTTTTTTTTTCAACTTTAACTTGCCAAACAATGAATAATCCAAAATATGAGCGGTGATGGAGCAGGGCAGGGCAAGGTTGTTAATCGAAAACCGTCGATAAGGTCACCGTTAACGTCTGCAATAGTTAATTTGCATTGCAGACGTTATACATGGTTATCGATTATCAATCCTGGAGAAGATGCTCTGAAGCGTCAAATTGGACTTAAGCCCACCTTTTGGAAGGATCAGTGGTGGCACAAGTACTGTTTATTCAACATTTAATACTTTTCGTAATGACCATAGTGAAAACACACAAAAACAAACTGGCAAAGGGCAAAAATGTCGTGACATTCTCAAATGTTTTCTGGCAGCGACAGAACAATTTCTATTGTTGATTTAGATCAAAATATTTTCTATCATTTTTTCATAACAAATTCGAGCAGTAGAAGGTATTTTTTTGAGGATTTCATTGTCTTCATAAATTGAAATATTTTTGTTTCAAAAATGTTTGTCATTAACACTCATAACAATTTTTTTTTATTATTTAATCTTTAATATCGCAGAGGCGTCACTAGCGGCTCAAACCCGGTATGAAAATATGTGTCAAAATAAATTACGGGTGACGTCGCTGTTATTTTGAAAATTCAAATTGCAATACATTTAATTTACAAAAGTGTTTATCACAAACACTATGATTACAATGAAGTTTGAAAAACCATTTAATTTAAGCCAAATTTGATCCTTCACAACCCCTTCCTGTTATGTATCTGTTCCATCACCGCTCAAATCTTGGATTTCTTCATATTTTGGTATAATGAATCTGATAAAAAAAGCCTCGTTTTAACACTTGAGGGTAACTATCGTGACTTTTCTTTGTGAGAAAAACAGCGTTCACTCGGCTGTCGACAGAAGCAGGCCACTCTCGATGTGTGTCATCCGATCGTCTGTTTACTCGGCAGCAGCCATTGTATGGTCCTCCTCAATGTTCTTCATCAGCAGTTCTTTCGGTCGATGCGTCGTCGACTGTGGAAAGCAACCGTTTCGTGATGAGTGTGTGAGTGCTGATCAGGTTTTGCGTCCATTGCTGCAATGGAAGCGCTTTGCCCCCCGTTAGTGATACTGCCATACAATGAAATCACTGGAAGCGGCTTCCGTTCTGATGGAGTAGGCTTATTGGATAGCGGAAGATAAAGTGTTTATCGTGCTGTACCTTTTGTTGACTAAATTTTCAAGATGTTATTTATAGTGAACAATAATCCTCGGCTCTGCAATGTTAATTCGATTGAGCCTTATCAAATAAATTAATATAAAAAGAAAAAAAAAAAGATAATTCTGAAGCGAATTCTAAGAGAGTTCTGAGCAAGGAGGTTCCAAGAGGTATTTCAAAGGAAGTGCGAGGATGATTTTGCAAGGGATTCAAGGAGAATTCCATGGGGATTCTGAAAAGAAAATTTCAATTAATTCCTAGGTACATTCTAAGGGGGCCTCCCTTAGCTCAGTCGGTAAAGGCGCAGCTACAAAGCAAGACCATGCTGGAGGTGGCTGGGTTCAATTCCCGGTCCGGTCTAGGAATTTTTCGGGTTGGAAAATTTCTCGACTTCCCTGGGCATAGAAGTATGATTGGACTTGCCACACAATTATACCAATGCAAAAATGGTACCGGCATCGAAAGCTCTCAATTAATAACTGTGGAAGTGCATCTAGAACACTAAGTTGAGAGCACGCAATAAGCTAATATGCGATATGCAATAAGCTTGAAACGCGAAGAAGAAGAAGAAGAAGATTCTAAGGTATTATGTAAAGTAGTCCAAGAGCATTTTCTAATAATACTTAGGGAATGCTGAGGAGATTTCTAAGGAAATTTTCAGGAGAATTCTTAGGAGAGTTTGAGAAAAAATCTAAAACAATTCTAAGCATATAGGGGAAATGCAGGTAATGTCGGCCTAAGTGTCCCTAATTTGGGCCCATACATAAATTCAGCAATCGACTAAATTTTCAATAGCAACCAAAAATATCCATTAGTAGCGTTCCAATAACGCGTTCATCTAGATAAAATTGATAAACAGCAGATTTTTAGCGATGGGCCCAATATTAGATCCATAGGCCAACATTAGAGACATTTCCCCTACCAAGGAAATTATTTGGAAAGGGAATTATGGAGAAAAGTTTAAAGGATTTATTATTCGTTGGAAAAGAATTACAGAGTAAATACAAAAAGATTTGTGGAGACAATCTCAGACACAAAGAAATAAGAGAATACTAGAGAAAATCTCAAGACAATTCTAATAAAATTCTGAAAAGAACTCTAAGGTGATGATCTAAAGATCTTGAGAAAATAAAAAAAGTCCTGTGAAGAGCTCTCCAAGAATTATCAAGGTTATTCAGATATCATTTTTTGTTCAAGATTCTGGACACAGAAAACAAAGGTTCAGGATTTGTATAAATATTCAAGATTTACAAGTTGTTACAACACTTCTTCTTTTGTTGTTACAATTGTGTAAGACTTAGAAAAACTTGAAACTTAAAGACTTGGATGATGTTTGACATCTGGGGTTTGTGCTTGAGCTTATCTTTAAAAAACATATGATGTTCAGCATCGTGGATTAAAAAGTGATTTTAAGAAAATGGAGCAACAGATTCCTTATTTTTCTAGCTTCGCATAAACAAGACCCTATTTTCTCGAGGTTCTAGAAGAGATTTTTTCAAAAATTTATTCCACAGCAAAGTTCGAATGATAGAAACCGTCATTTTAAACAGCTCGAATCGAATGATGTGATCCGTTGTTGTTATTCTTTAATTGAAAAAATGCTGATGTCGTATGACGAAGCATGCATGATATTTCAAATTCTGGCTTAATGATCCTGATCTGTTGACACCTTTGACCAAAGTCTATCATCATAAAAAAATCATTCTCTATTTCGAAACCTGACTACGCCCTTCTACGTAGATAGGGCGCTCATAAGTAAAAAAAAAATACCTTTTACAAATACCAGTTATGATTGATGAAGGTTTAGGGGTCACTCAAAAGTTTTGAATGTCTGTGTATGTGTGTAAATTTTAACAATTTACTATGTGAGGTAAAATTCCACTAATTTCGCTTCAATTTAATTCTAGTTGTTCAAATAGAATATGTGTTTGCTATGGCAAAGGTTAACAAGTATGTCTGTACATTTACACCCATATTTTTGTCTACGTTCAAAACGTATTCTCCATACAATTACTTCTTTTTTTGTATGGAAAATAGGTTTTAAATTTAAACGTAAATATGCATGGTAAAAAATTGTACGTTTGTTGTCGAGATATCATCAATATTTCCCAACCAGAAAACTGCGAACGGCACAACCTTCCAGCTTTAGTTTACCATGTAAACACCACATCGTTACGATTATATGATCGAAAATCTGTTCACACGATGAGTCACAAACACATAAGCGATATAGCGGCGTCCAGTCTCATCCGTCCGGAATGTCCAAGGACTCACGTTTCCTGCATTCCTGGTGTCCACAGCGCTGCATACATATGTACGTATGGCGCAAAAATGACCACGAGGACACATCGAATCACCATCAACTACTACTACTACTACTACTACTAATACTACAATGTTGTTACACCCGACGAAGGAGAAATTTATGCACAAACTGCACAAACTCTGCAGATGTTGTAGATCAGAGCGAGAGAGCAAGGACGCATGCACTGTTTTTTTTTTGGTATGAGAACATACCGACTAAAGAAATGGGGTCTAAAAATGAAAATGATGAATGGCAAAGAAAAGTGAATTGTGCATAAACGACAAATATTCACATACACTACTCATATTTTCCTTCTTCCAGCTGTTCACTATCTATTTGCACTTGCACTATGTAATTTTTCTATCTAAAAGATGCTCTTTTCTCTGATGACACAATTTTTTTTCTCAAGGATGTGTCACCAAATCTATTTACGGTGTATTCTTTTCACTCCAAGGACTCTTGCCAATTTTGAGATGCAATTTTGCACATAAAATATGGTGCACTTTGGGCTATTCTAATACGAACACATATGCACAGAACAAGAGTGTGATCTAGAACCACTTAAGAAGATCTAACTAAATTATGAAATAAATTAGATGCGCTTCTGTGTGATTTCTTCTTGTTTTTCACCAAATTGTAACTTAATCGAAAGAAAACCGTACTTTTCTTCAACGACGCCGGGGGGTTGAAATGGGTGGTGGCACTTATTCCTTCGCCGCAGAAGCACTTGACACCTACACAAACAAGGGCGTTCGAACGCGCCTTTTTGTCACCAGCACTGGTCCTAGTCTTCAGTTAGAGTTAGTATAGGTATGTATGGCTGAACCTACTAAAAACAATCACCCTTTTTCTGTAGAGTATAAATCCAAGAGCAGAAAAGTCAACCGACCGAGCCGAGCTTACGAAAGGAACTGGCTGCTCAACTCGACCGTTTCAATATGAGAAACATGTGGCCCCATCCCCGAGCGGCACTGACGGAATGGAATGGAGCATGTATTAAATTTTCCCATGACGACGACCACCAACCGACGCTCGATAGATAGGTATGGCAGGTTTGGTTCTCTTTGGACTCTCCAACTCTCATGCTCTCTCTCTGTGTCTCGAGTAGCCAACATGGGTTATTCTTTATGTTGCTGTCTATATGTTGTAGTAGGTATGTGCAAACAACATCGACCGGCTTTCGAAGGATAGCGAAAGATTATGCTCAGATAGGAGCTGAAGAGGAGAGATGCTTTTTTTGAGATGAAAAATTAAATAATTTATGTTGGACTTGGAAGTGAGTCGAGTTGACAATCGTGTTGATTTTAAATAAACAGTGAATCACTGACAAATAGATATTACTCTTCGAATGCTGTTCATCCTTTACTCAGTTAACTGTTAGTTTAAATTGGTATTAGCTGGTACTGAGGATATCGCCGGTGCACATATCCGTCTGCTATGGAATTTGACATTTGAACGCTACTACTGATTAATGGGTTTTATTTGTTTGTTTTTTATTGATATTTAGTGGGTAACAATTACTCATTGATGAGTTAATCTATTTCAAAATGGGTGAAATTTTACTATATGGATATTTTAAAGTTAGCGAACACTATCTGTCTCTGCTCTGAACACCATAGGTTTTTTATGGGCAATATTTTACAATCAAAAATATTCACAGTGATACATCAGTTTGTATGTGAGTGTATGATAACCTTACTCATAATTGTTGTTATCGATTTTGGTCAGTTGCCATCAGTACAAACCTGAAAAAAAGGAAATAGAAATATTGGTTAGGAATCTTCTTGTCCAAGCATTATGAATATGATAATACGTTCGAAACGTGTTTTCGATACATAAAATAAAAATTTGGATGGAATATACCTTCGTTTTAAACGTAAACAAGAAAATGGGTATTGTACCCTGAACCTGTACCAAAGGTACAATGAACACGCTCAAGAACCTCTCAATATCTATAAATTATAATCTCAGTGCACTCAATCCGAATTCTCTTTGACCCACACCCAATATTTTTCAAACATATCCGGAATTTAACCGCACATTTCAACGCCATCACCTCTGGATCCATCCCAAATAGTTAATGTGTATTTGTATTAACTCCTTCCTTCCTAAATTATGACATGATTTCTTATACTAAAGTCTGGCCCACTTAGAATTCGAACACATAAAACCAGGTGTTTCTCAGGATTGATTTGACGCAAGAAAAATGTAATTTGTACTTTCATAAAATAAATTGAAAAATTACTCCGACGGCGTTCGGATGAACTCGCGGACTTTCGTTGGAATTCCCACCATCATCTGCGGTGCACTAAACGGCCAACCTCAGCGGCTATTTTTTCCAACACCTCCAACAGCGTCTTGAATCGTCTTTCCAGTTTTCGTTAACTTCCGCTTAAATAATTGCCCAATACTTTTCAATTGGGCGGAATTGCGGGCAGTTGGGTGGTTTGATATCCTTGTCGACGAAATCCACCATATTGTAGCACATCCCAGCTGTAGTGACCGCTTGCCAAATCTGACCAGAAATTCACCTTTGTGAGCCTACATGAAAGGTAGTATACATTTCTACAAGCACTCTTGCTTATACAGCTTCGAGTCCAGTTGGTGATGAAAAACTTGGTTTTGAGTCCGCAGCTGCAAATTCCTTGCCAGATCATCAGTTTCCGAGCAAATTTATCGGTGAAAACAAATTTGAATTTGCTGATAAAACTTTTATCCTGAAAACAATCTTGACACTTGACCACGTGGGCTTTTCGACGTGGCGAGTGTGCTTAATCAATTTTCTTTTCTCGTCTTTCATCTTGTACAACTTTTTTAATACTGCACGTATAGAGACGAAACTTTCACCACTGAAACACGTGTACTTTCAAAACAAATCGCTATCAAAACATTCCAAATCCGACCACTAGAGGCGCTGCTATTTCTTGCTAAATAATTCACAATTTTTTACTAAATTTGGCTGGCAGAAAGGAGCAGTCAGTTTTATTATTTTTAGCTGAAATTTTGGGCTTTTGTTTTTCTTTGCCAGTAAGTCAAATTTGGTTAAAAACAATGCAATAGTGAGGATGCACCAGTTACAGCTATACATTCCTATTATGGTGTGTTCCAATTATGATCTATGAGAATTCCATAGGCCGTAACTGTTACATCTATCCCATTTAAAAGCTGACTAAAAGTAAATTGGTACGCACAATAAGACCTGTACATAATTCGTACAGGTAATAATTAAAAAGTCCATTAACGGTTACTTCACAGTACTTTTATTACAACTTCAAAGTTACAGCACTAGAACGAAATCTCGAACCTTCCTATTGATGGAACCCATCAGCGCCCGCACAGTGGAAACGTACATGGAATCAGCGCAGTTCTTCCATTTTGCCCGCATTTGCTGGATGTCCTTGACTGCCCCGCCACGTCGTCGAAGTCGCTGCTTTGAAATTGCCCAGTATTTTTCGATTGGTCGAAATTCCGGGCAATTCGATGGATTCATTAGCTTGGGGACAAAATCGATCTTGAACCACCTTGGAGTACTGGCAGCTAGCCAAATCGACCCAAAAGATGACTTTGCCCCTATGCTTGCGGATGAACGGCATTCTTCAATGTAAACTTGGGATGTCATCGTCGAGAATGTGACAAATGGTTCCGTTTTCAGGCCACAACTGCAAATCGCTTGCCAAATTATGGCCTTCTTCGCGAAATTATCGGCAAACACGAACTTGAATCTTCCCGGCACATCCCCACGTCCAGTCGCGATGTAAAACTTTTGACCGGGAAGCTGCTTAAAATCGAGTTTGACGTATGTTTCGTCATCGATCAAAGTGCAGCCCTTGTGTTTCGTCAAGACACGGTCGTACAAGAGCCTTGCACGCTTTTTGGCCAAGGAATTCTGCTTCATGTGCCGGTTCGGATGTTCCGCACCATTTGAAAGTTGGCGTTGTACCGTCTGGCCATATCTCGGATCGAAAGACCAGGGTTGACTTCAACGCACCTCAACACCTTGCTGCGCAGCTGACGATTCCTGGTTCCAGTTTTGTTGTAGGTCCGCTGATTTCTTTCCACACTCAGGGTTTCCTTGTAGGTTTTGAGTACTCGACAAACTGTTGTTTTCGGCATCTTCAGGCACAGCTTGGGCACTTCCATCGGCACATTTTCATCATACCTTCGGCACAATCTCGTAGGCATTAGATTGTTATAAATAAAATGGGAGCACTGCTGGACAACTGTCATTGAAGTTGTTCAGAACATTACGTGCTGTTTGACTGTATGTTCAGGAACATTTTCTAATTGAATATACCAGAGGAACTCAGACCAGCAGTTCACTTATAGATCTAAACATGAAATGTAGGTTCTAGAATGGACTCAAGAGGAAGAGGCAGTTAATCAGACTTCATTAGTACCCTTAATTCAAATAATGATGCAACTCACACAAAACAAACTAACTAAGTCTATTCATCACCCTCTATAGTCGGTCTCCAACAATGCTCTTAACCGCTTCCAACTCTTTCCGGTCGAAAGGCTAGGTTTCTGGTCTGCCTTTGAGGGCATTATAAAAAACTAGAATACATGACTGTTGGTTCTGGCCACACAGAATGCGATTTCCTTCCCCCCGCGATCAGCTGGTGGTAGCAGACGCCAAATTAGACTAGTTTTTCTAGCCGTTCTGGCAACCGCGGTTGCACAGCTGATTGTTTGTGAGCCAAAAACGAATTTTGTAACCGAACCGACGATTAGATTAAGTTGAACACCCGAGCAGTGAAGTTAAATAAAGTGCAAATTGTAAAGTGTGAAAGTTATTCTCAAATAAAGTTTGTTCCTACTTACCGTTTACTGTGAGTTAGTTGTCCTTCCTGTAAAAGGAAAAGAAGAAAGTGAAGTGAGAAAAACTTACCTGCAAATCTGCTGTGCTGCTTCCTGCCGGTGTCATCTGTTGTCAGTGGTGGCTGTTTTTTCCGTTGCTGCCCACCACCAAGTTCACACGTAAAACACAACGTAGGACTACAATTATGTGGTAAGCGCCAACAATGACTTTTATTACCCTATGGATCACAAAACACCGAAATTTTGCACACTCGCCACTTCCCGCGTCATCCTCAATCCGATTTATCCTTGCGATTTCAAACCAAAACATTCAAGGTGTCAGAAATACCGGGTTGCCGGGATGGGTATTTTACAAACAATTGCAGCAAATGACCGGCACAATCGGCATATTTGCGGCACATTGACAAAAAAGATGACCCAAGATTGGTGTGCGGAGTGACCTACCCCTTGGTAAAACTTCTCACATTTAAAAGAAGGAAGAATCTTCTAACAAAATAACAATTAATTGCTCACTAAACTTTTGAATCCTTATTCTCAAATATGACCCAAAACCATTCGTAGTGTCAAATATAACGAAAATAGTGAAATTTTTAACAACTGCTCATGTTTATTGTGGAAGGAAAATTCTAATGTTATATTCTGATTTGTCTCTTTTTTGTTAGCGAAGTTAGTTTTACTTGTCGCTCTGACATCTTGTGACTGCTACAAAGAGAGGGTTCTATTCCGAATCTGGCTGGTCGAACTTTTCTAAAAATTGAAATTTATCTACTGTTGGTTTGGTTGAAATTTCAACACAAATAGAATAGACGGTGATGCAAAAAAGGCACCAAGTACCAGAAAGCATTCCATTAACATAACTAAAAAGAACTAGTTTAAAAGATTAATTCATCTGTGATACATATACTATCTTTTTAAGTTTTTAAACAATAGCATCTTCCAACCCACACAATTTCTTAGGATGAGATAAAACGTAATGGTATTCGATTGGAACAAGTACGTAAAAGAATTAATATTCGAGTTATAAGAAAAGTGTTTTGATCGGAAATACATATCAAACACTTCTCAAGGGCAACAATTGTCGTCGCCGTCGGGACTGAAAAATAGTAACATCAGGTTGAGCGGGAGCTTGATCGTAATTGTCATTTCCGGAAATCGGATTTTATCTTAATGTGAGATAAAGCATATTGGAATTCAGTTGAAGAAACGAGTACGCAAAAGAAATAATAATCGAGTTTAAGGAAAGGCGTGTTGACGGTAAATCTATAACAGATCCTTGTTATGAGTAGTTGTTATCGTCGCCAGTGAGGTCGCAGCCGGGACCGAAATCATGTAACAACAAGTTGAACGGGAACTTGATCGTAATTGTTTTGTTTAGATATAAGGAGCTCGGTGGCCTTGTGCAACCGATTTTGCTTACTTAGCAGAAGTCCGTGGGTTCAATCTCAAGCTCTTTCGCACTATTGAATCGTTAGGACATCAATTCAATATATCGTTTACCAAAACGAATCCCAACCCTTTTATCCAACATCCCAGTGATTTCCCGTGGAAGTGAAGAGGTGTTCTCGGCTTTCATTAAAGCGAAGCAAGTAATTCGTCAACATGGTGACTTGGTAGGACATCTAAAGATCCTTAAGGATTTCAAGTTAAATTCAGCTGTAAAAACAATAGAAGATTGGACAAACTACGATGTTCCCTTCAAAGTGGGTAAACCAAGCCGTCATACATGGGAGTCTAGTGGGCCAAACATACGTCTGGGATCTATTGTATTTTACACCGACGGCTCGAAGATGGGTGAAGATACTAGAGCTGGGGTCTTTGGCCCTGAAGTCAGTAAAATTATACCAATGGCAGAAATTCAAGCAATCATAGAATATGCAAACATCTGTCCAACAAGAAAATACAGGTTTGCCAAGATCTGTATATTCTCGGATAGCCAAGCTGCTCTTAATCCGCTTAAGGCATTCAGATGTCGATCGAAGCTAGTGTGTGAATTTATTCTTTCTTTAAAAAAACTGGCCGAAAGGAACGAAGTCATATTATACTGGGTTCCCGGCCATTGTGGCATTGAAGGAAATGAAAATGCCGACTGTCTTACAAGACGAGCTTCTGCATCGAACTTCATCGGTGCGGAACCATTTTGTGGAGTCTCTGAGTGTACTGGAATGGAGAGTGCATGGAAAATCATTTGCATTCATTTCGTGCATTTATTTACATTCATTTGCCTCTAACTTTTTTCTTGAACAGCATTCTGCAAATTGATGTACAAAACTTTTGAAGGTTTTGTTATTATCTATGACTTTTATTCACAAATCAAATTCGTATCTTCTATGCACGACGAACCAGAGCGAACAGAAGCTACTACTGTTTTTCAGTGAATGTATTTTACATTCACTGAAAAACAGTAACAAGTTCTGCCCACTCTAGTTCATGATGCATAAGAGATACAGATTTTAATTATGACCAAAAGCTGTAGCTTATAACAAAACCTACAAAAGCTCTTTACATCATTTTGCGCAATGCTGTTAATGCAAAAAGTTAGAGGCAAATGAATGTAAATGAATGTATGAAATGAATGCAAATGATTTTCCAAGCCTGGTTGTGCTGCAGCGTGCAATGTCAACAAATGTCTATCACACCTTAATTGTGAGAGGATATGTGACTAGCACCAAAATAAAATGGGTCAGAAAACAATATTCCTAAGTAATGGACGCAGTTGTAAAGTCTACAGATAAGAAAAAAAATCGTCAACATATTCCTACACATTCCTTTCGTGGCCAGCATTTGGACGTGGCCGGCGCTGGTACTGCCAAGTTTTAGATCACCAGTATTAACACATTGAGGATGAAAGCAACGTCCATTGGTTCTCTGTGTAATTACATCTGATCTGGCAATACCGGACTTGCATCCTCGGGCGGTGAATCATGCTCATGCTCAATAACATTTTCCAATTTACACAACCTTATAAACATTCAGAATTGTGAAAAGTTAAGGCTCAGGAAAATTTATCCCGGATCGTAAAATTTCACTATGTTTAAAATCTGGAATCTCAAATTGCGATTCAGGGATCTAGTTTCGTTCGAAAATTGATGAATCTCTAGTATTTGGCCAAACGACATTCGGCCATATATTTCAATGTGGTTGAGATATTAGATTTTGAAATCACTTGAAATTTATGTGAATGCATTCAAAAGCAAAATTTGGAGGGTCCATTTGGACTCGGTAGAAAACGGATGATCTCGGATTTATATATATATAGTAATGTAATAATGTGTATAGTAATGTCCATATAAATTTCAAATGGTTTGTGCCAAGTCAGTTTCTCACCAAATAAGTTCAAATTTGGGAGGCTAAACAGGGCCCATTTTGGAACCGTTTGAGCACTGTTGAACGAAAATTTCAAATTTTGCATCAGTCTAATACACAGTGGCGTCGCGTAACCTCACTTTTTACCTGTTCAACAACTTTGAAATCGTTATTTAGGGTTATTTTTACCTTCAAATCAGTTTCAAAAGGCATAGGGTCTTCTAGTTTCACTGATTTGTATCCATTGAAACCAATATTGTTTTGTTTGTTTACGTTTTGAGAGTTGTTGAACAGGTAGATTGAGGTTAGGGCGACGCCACTGCTAATACATATATACAACTCACTCTTAGACAGTGATACTACCCTTAAATTAACCACTGCGTTCATTTTCATTTAAGGATTAGACCATCTAGGCATCAACGAAATAGAAATATATTTGCTACAAACTGCCATTGTACGATTTATGCCAAATTTGGACCCTTTAACCATATAAATACAAGCACTGCGATACCATTGAGTTTACAATGACAAAAACCAAATTAAAGCAATATAATTCCTCGCGTGCTGACGTAGCATTTTTTTTTTAATTTGTTTTCAAGACATATTGTAATTTATATAACAAAGGCAAAATTGTAAAAAACCAAATAACAAACAATTCTGGGATTGGGAGGGACCATCAGGGCACCTTGTTGAAGCGATTTGGACGGGGAGAGTGGGAATTCCAACTCCCTGTTGATAACATTTCGTGGATAAAGGGCAGGCTCTTCTCCCCACTCATAGGGGCATCTTCCTGTTTGGGGGCTCGTCATTTTGACCAATTGTGCAATCATGTTGCTAGAAGGAGATTCTTTACTGTCCCGTAGATGCGTATAGGCGACTTTGCCGATCAATCCAAGAAAATATGTTTTGAAATCAGAAAAAAAAATCAAGATTTATCACGTTTTCAAGAAAGTGGAGCTAATAGGAAAAACTCAAGAAAATAATTGTCGATTGTCGGCATAGAAAAGGGAGACTCTGAATACTTGCCATGCTCTTGTATAGAAGTTTTCAATAAAAGGCGTATTTTTCTGAATAATGGGCTGGCTGGGAAAATGCTTTTGGCTAGCCATGTCGGTTACTTCACTTAATAGTGATACGACATACTGATAAAGCAATATGAAAACAGAGAATATATCACAATATATCAAAGTAATGATCGCAGTGGTGAATATACCCAACATGGAATAAACAAATAAATAAATAAAACCTTACTTCTGAATACATATGAAATCTCAGCAATAGAAAAAAAACATGAACTCGTACTTGAAAACATCTTTCGGATCTCAGACTGATGTAGCGTTTAAATTATGTGTTGGTTCTATCACACTTCTATCACGTACTTCACAAAACATAAACGAATTTTGTAATACGCCCCATTGGGAAGTCATTCCCGCATAATAGGCGCAGTTCGAAGTTCGCCACCATCCCTGCGCACTTTCGAATATACGCGTCACCGGAAAAGGGGAAACGTCAACGGAGAAACAAAACTGTATTAACACCAACACCATCGTATCGCTACCGTCGGCTCGAGCTGCTGGAGAAAAAAGTACTGGACGAATCATTCGCTGTTAAACCGCCATTGAGGCATCGGGTGTGCGCGAGTGCCGCAGTAATCGCCGCGGATTTTTATTAAGTAGGTACCGGTGAGGTACCACGTGCAGCACAGACCACTTCTTCTGCTGCTAGCGCACTCGGAACCGGCACAGGACTACAAGAATCAAAGAGGAAGGACCACAAGAATTGAAAAGGAAGGCAAAAGAACGGAAAGCGTCCCGAAGAAGGGTGAGTCCTACTGGTGCTGAAGGGTTGGATGGTTGCTAACAGAAGCCCAAATGCAGGGCGCTTTTATTTTTTTTTGTTATACTTTTTCTCCGCATTTTGGTGGTAGACCACACACTGCCAGTGGCGGCAACCTCGATCGGCGTACCGGAGGATCCGATTGGGCGGCAGATGACGAACGGCCGTGCTGACGGCGAGCACTAGGCACGGGGCCCACGCGAGCGAGTGCCACAATCGGCAACGCCGGTGACTAAAGACGCTGAACAGGAGGACCAGAACGATTCTGTGAGTACGCTCCGAATTGCGTAGAAGAGTGCTTGCGCTACGGCGTAGAAGGTCGAGTGGTCTAGCTCAGGCATAGTAGGGCGTGAGAGAGGTTAGGAGATTGCCAATTAGCATGTGATGGTGGCAGGAAAATAAAATGCGTTTAACTTGAATTTTTGTGGCTCTTTCGTTTATTTTGGTGAGGAAAACCCAATATTGGCGCCCAACCAAAACGAGCCCGTAAAATAATTAAAATTTGTGGGTATTTTTGAGTTCTTTTGTCCATTTGGCTAAATTTTTTCGTGTTGAAGACCTTTTAGTTAGTGATGGATCCGTTGTACCTCAGTGAGGAGGAACTCAACTATGAGTTGGCTTTACGCCACGTCAACCAGCTCGGGTCAGCTACCCGTAGAATTAAAGAAATGAAGCTACGAAGGCTCATTCAGCAAGAGTTTGCCGAAAACATAAAACATGTTACATCTGAACATGCCATAGCAGCAGATGAAAACATCAAGCGTAGTCAACAGCAAGTTAGATACGGCTCTCAAGAAACAAAACACTGATTTTTTGACACAAACCAAATCCCGGTTAATACACTATCGCGATCGTCTCGCAATTGTCAAACCTCCGCGCGACCTGATCGAGACACACGCGACGTTGTCATTGCTAGTGAAGTTCCTCATCGAAGATATCAGTGAAGGACTTGGTGAAACATCAACGACTGAAAATAGTGAACAAGTGAGTGGAACTGAACAAGGAGCTGCTTCGCTGGAACACCAACGGCAGCATCAAAACACGCTGTTGTCACCCGAGGAGCACCAGAATCACTCAACGGCTTCGCAGCGAGCATCTTCGAATAATTAATTAATTAATTTAGCTTTATTTAGGAGGCTTTCAGCCTTAGGCTGGTTCGCCTCCAAAATCTTCGAATACCGGAACAACCAGCAAACACAACAACTCATCGTAGCTTAACAATGAATCGCAGGTTAGCAAGGAATCGCAGCATAGCATCGGCGGTCATCATCATACCAGTTCACCCTTTCAACTAGGAATAGGCAGAGGTCGAAGAATAGCGGTGGATACTGCGGCACCGATGCAGAATCCAGCTGGCTTTCGGTTCCCTCGTCCGGGATTGGGAACATGGAGAAACGATGCGATTCCGGATGATACACCTCCTCCTGGATACAATCCTGCAGCTGGTGGACATCAAACCTCGAATATGAGCACCATCGATCAATGGAGAGATACTGCGGTACCGGTACAGAACCCGACTGATTTTCGGATCCCTCGTCCAGGATTGGGTACATGGAGAAACGAAGCGATTCCGAATGAGACACTTCCTCCCACAGCTGGCAGACATCAAAGCTCGAGTATGAGCACTAGGCACGGGGTCCACGCGAGCGAGTGCCACGATCGGCAACGCCGGTGACTAAAGACGCTGAACAGGAGGACCAGAACGATTCTGTGAGTACGCTCCGAATTGAGTAGAAGAGTGCTTGCGCTACGGCGTAGAAGGTCGAGAGGTCTAGCTCAGGCATAGTAGGGCGTGAGAGAGGTTAGGAGATCGCCAATTAGCATGTGATGGTGGCAGGAAAATAAAATGCGTTTAACTTGAATTTTTGTGGCTGTTTCGTTTATTTTGGTGAGGAAAACCCAATATTGGTGAGGAAAACCCAATACTGAGGAAATTTTTCTTGACACCGTAAAACGGGGAAACTGGCAACAAAACGACATATCAAAAGTAATTGCATTAGGCAACCTATAATTTAATTTTACGTGACATGTCAATCCTTGGAGTTTGTTTACAACTAATCTAATATGGGCTAGCGACCGATAAGTGATTTTGTCTACTTCTATGCGATTTTAATGAGGTTAATAATGATCCGTATTTTGAAAATCAGGTGGATCGAGGGTATTTGAACATATACACTAAAGTTCAAAGGCTCCATGCGAAAAGCTCAGAAGGCATAGGCAGCATGGAGAACTCTGATCAAGGTATTCGATATGGATTCAAGCAGGCAATTCCGTTTTCAAATTCAGAGTCTGCAAATGGTTATTGGTCCAACACATTAGATGATAAAATAAAACAAAGAAAAATAAAGGCAAAATCTAGACAAATTAGAATTTCTGACAAATAGGGGACAATCTTTAAACTCCATCCATGTAAGATACATTTGGAAATTTAGTTTTAAAGATGATTCATACATTTAATAAAAGTTTATTTTATTTATTATAAAAGCGTTCTTGATAGGACGAGAGGTGTACAGGATCGTTCCACGAAAGTTATTGAAGTGCAAATCGTATAAACAGTTTTTGCACACGTTCGAGACGGATTACTGCGAACTAAGGCATAATACAATGACTTCAATGCGTATACGTCAGTTAGTTGTTGGGCATTACGGCGAATGAAACTAATACTGAGATCTCGTATGGTGAGCACACGTTCTAATTGAACAGAGTCGCCGATGTACAAGCAGTGTTCTATACAAATCTTCTGAGACGTGGGACATTTATGCGAATAATGACAGAGTATACGCTAAAAACACTTAAGCTGGATTTGGCATTTGCATCTAGAGCTGAAAATTCACCTCTGTGATGAACAAAAACAGTATTTTTTTAGATCTCAGGCTGTGTTCCATTTGGCGAATTTTCACTTAAACTTGACAGATGGAAAATTTCCAAATTAACCTGCTCTTCCAGCAGACTTATATCTGACAGACAAGGAATCAATTTTGACACACACCTTCTCGAAAATTGGCCGATCAACAACAGAGGGATTTTCGAACATTATAATTTAGTTTCGAAGTGTCAAATTTAAGTGAAAATTCACCAAATGGACCACAGCCTCAGACTCAGAGAAAGTTCAAAAGGTCTTAGAATTCGACAAACTTCAAAAATCCCACATCCCAATCTTTTCAACTACTTGATCTCGGAAACAAGTTTGAGATTCCGGACCTGAAATTTCGGCCTATTCTGCGTAGAGAAAATACCGTTCGACTTAGTGATGTTTGGTGCATAATCGCTCATAAACAAGGTTTCTTTATAACTTATCGTTCAATGGAAACTCACCAACTTAATTTATCCGGCAGGATACGACAACAGAGTTCATATTCCTGCTGCAGTAAATAATTAAAAATGCATAACCAAAAAAAAACAAAGTTCATGAACATCAGTCACAGAAAAAAAGAAGCAACAAATGCCCTTCGATAGCCTGCGGAACAGAAAGCATAAAAGTACATTGAAACTCCAAACAGCTGTGTCTCGTTGAGTGTGCAAACGTAAACATAACCTGACCGAAGTGGAAACTTTCCGTCCTCCAGTTGGAGATGGCACAACTACAACACTCAGCGGGTAAAAGTTGTGAAACTACCTACTGATAAAAAGAGTTTCGAAAAGAACGAAAACGAACACACGAGAACTGTAGCTGGTGAGGCTAATTTAGGGAAATGGATTTCTCTGCAGGGAGGAAGTAATCATAATCATAAAGGAATTTCGGGGCTTCGAGTGGGATTATTGAACTCTCGAGGATGTATCGTGGCGATAATTACGGATTGCTCTGCTTCTATTGGTAAAATTATCTTGGGAAGGATCAACACATTTATGACAGCTGGAGGAGAAATTTAAACAGTAGGTATTACTTAACACCCTAATCAAGCTGAAAGAGGTCAATGGAAATGGTCACACTCGAGCTTGAGTTATCTTTCCTCCATCATCGAAATACTGGACCGCAGTTACGCAAACCAGCAGCGGACCCATCTAGAAAACAGCAACTCTAACGTTACCGGTAATTGACTCTCTCGAGTGCCATCATTGCCATCCACGGTGGCGAAGGCCACTTCTCAGTAGAGAGGTGAAAAATTAAACTATACAGCTAATGATGACGGAGCGATCTCGAGACACGTACATGTGGAAGCGCAGTCGTTCCTATTTCTTTCTTGGTCGAGCAGAAGAAGTGCTACCGCCACTTATTGGAGCCCGGATGACTTCACCGTTGAGTAACTGAGTCAACCCAAAACGATGCGTAGATGAACCTCTAGTTCAACGTTTACGCAATTTTTTGGCTACTACCCTGAACAGACTATTTCGATACATTGTGAAGATGTTCCAAAGTCGGGAGTTCTTATTTTCGACTCATTCGAGACCTACACCGCAACAGCAACAATAAACATCACCCTGTAACAACATCGATCCGTTTTCGGGGTGGTAAATATGGGTTTTACAATCTTGAGTCTTGAGAATGTTTTTCTTTCTTCACGCGCAATCACTTTATGCAGCAGCAGAAGCAGGTGAAGCCAAAATTTGAACAGTTTGGCCCCGAAAAAAACGGCTGTTTATTGAGCTTTGGGAATGCACTTGTTACTTTTTTTTTGCTGCGGGTCTCACTTATTGATGTTTCGAGCGGTTCGTAATGAATATTTATTTGTTAAATGATGTTTTCAATTAACTGCGACTGTCGACGTCTCACGGTGGTGGTGCAACTGTCCGCACTTGAGCCGAATTAATTTAAGCAGAAGCGACACCGAAGAAGCGCGTGTATGTGTGCGGCAGAGCATCGATGATACATACGGCGATCCGATTTCATAATATCGACGGTTTTTGTTATTTTTTGACCGGCTTCGGTCATGGTTTGTTGGTGGATGTAGGGTAAATGTGCCAGTTATGGACATAGTTTCCTATAATAAAGATGAAATTTACATAGACCACAATTGGAACAGCACAGAATAGGATCGTATAGCCATAACTGGTACATCTACCCTATATTATTGAAGTGTAACAGCTGATTTTGCACTTGCGGTACCTGTATGACAGGTTTAGTGTTTCCGGTTTGGGTTCTATAAAGCAGCCAGAAGGCAAGAGGACAATAATTTAATGTTGAAGGAAATTCCAGCAAATCACTGAAAATTATGGAGCAACAACATCAAAATTTCAAAAACCAAGTTCATGAACTCTGCAACTAGTTCCGAGTAGTGTATAAACATGTGTGGAATTACCAGCGTTGCGAAATACTTTCAAGTCACTGATATATTCCTCAACTCAACTCAGCTACATGGACTAACGTTCGCACCTAATCTCATCTTTATCGACAAAAGTTAGCAGGGAAACTAAGTTATTGGAACAGTGGTACGAGAACATATACCTCATATACCAAAACGTACGTAGAAGCTCTTTTCACAGTTAAGCTCTGAAGAAGGACTATGATGAGCCTCTCAATTCATCGACGAATACAGAATACCGTATGCGTGATAATGTTTGCACCATTGAGCAATGTCAAAATTAAAAGAAATTCTCAAAAATTTCGTTTTCGAGATTTTTTATTTATTCAAAAGGAGGATGTTTCTCAGAGTCTTAAACTATTTTAATCTTCGATCGAGTTTTCACTTGCTGCAATTACGGCCTCCACATGCTTCCGGAATGCACAGCAGGTTCTAATAATGTAGTCTGGATCCATTTATCTCCAGGTACGGGTCAATGTTTGTCTGAGGCTTGCTGTACTCGGGTGGCGTTTAGAACAGGGTTTGGCCTTCATGACGCGCCATATTGAGTAATCCAGCGGATTAAGATCGGGGCTGGATGGCGGCCACATATCCTTCGCCCAGAACGGAGGATGTTTCTGCAACCACTTCTGAGTGCGGTTCGAGGTGTGGCACGGAGCCCCATTTTGTTGAAATACAACATTTGGCTTCGGACCGTACTGTTCTTTGATCCACGGAAAAACATACTTACTTAAAATCCCGATGTAGACCTCCGTGTTGACCTTGTCGCCTTCTGGAATGAACACCGGGTCCATTTTTTTGCCATCGGAAGCCACCAATCCAAACACCATAACGCTAGCAGGATGCTTGGTCAGATACACGTTCTTGTGCTTGTCGGCCACGTCTTTTACAGGAAGAGAACTAATATACCGGTCGGTTTTGGAATTTGATACGGGATCGACGGTAAACATGCTCTCGTCGGTAAACAGGATTACCGAATTTTTTCGCTTAAGGAAGTTCAAGATTTTCTTGCATCGTTCGACTCGTAGCTCCCGGATGCGGTTGGTAATCATGTGAGTTTTTTCTGTGCCCTCGACTTCGCCCCGCAATCTTCCTTTACGATCTTCCGTGCCGTAAAGTAACTGATCCCGTGTTCCTTTGCCATTTTTCTTATTGAACACATTGGATTCACCCGAATCTTCTTTTTGATAGCAGCGATAACCCTCGGAACCCGAGATGACCTCGGACGACCTGTGGCCACCTTCGCTAAAACCCTTTTGACGGTCCACCGGGACACTCCCACGGCTATTGAAATGTCTTTTTCCGACATTTGTGCCTCGGACAAATCACGAATACGTTGCCACTTCGTCATGGTGCAACTGTCAAACTAAGTAAATCATTTTCTTTTATACACAGCCTACTATGGTATGAGCTATAGGTTACGTGCATGCAAAGAAAATCAAGGCATTGTATGCACAGGTGAAATGGGAATCCTATTTGTACGATGGTGCAAACATTATCACGCATACGGTAAACCTGAAGAAGCTTGACAAAGTAGAAGAGTATCCGGCTGATTGGAGTTTCCAACCCGAAAAAGTCCTAGGCCGGACCAGGAATCGAACCCAGCCTTAAACCGATACCGATACCCAGCACAATACATTTTCAGTATGAAAAGCTTTGAGTGTAATGGTTTACTTCCTTTTAATTCCGTTATAATTTGAGGTTCGACAAATATAAATAGGTTTTATAATCACCATAATATTGATAATTTTTCGAAGTCCAAAATTTGAAATATTCTGTAAAGTCTAAATTAAGATTTGTTTTTAAGAAAACAATTAGATCTACGAAAATGAAGTAGCATTTCAATTCTCAGGCTAAGAAATTTGTTGAAATTTGCCAAAGAAAATTTTTAAGATTTTGAGGCTAGTTTTTCACATGCTTGAACTATGCGATATTTGTTATTTCGAATATAGCGTATTCTAAATATCTCGGATTTTTTTAAAGTCCGTAGAGTTGCTTAAATTTTTAGGATTATGAATTATGATGAGAATGCCAAATGAGATTTGTGGAGAATAATAGAAGAATTATAGAGAGAATTCCAATGGAATTTGACTAGAAATATCAAATAATTTTCAAAAGTATTTCAAGATTTTTTTTAAAGAGAACTAAAGGTGTGGGTTTGAAGAATATGGGGATTGTGAGTAGAATTCCAGGGAACTCTAAGGCAAATCGGAATTAATTTTAGGGCGCATTCTAAGATAGTTCGGAGGAGGATTCAAAGTGAATTAACTCTAAAACAAACATAATGATGAAATTACCAATCCTGAAACTACGCCTAATCAATACATATGACTGAAAATCCATTAAATGTTGATCCATCAATTGAACAAACATAAATTCAGAAGACAAGTAAATGGATAAATCATTCTAACGGAATCTAATTCTTAACATAATTCGAACAATACTTTGCAGGGTTTCTAGTTTGATGATACAGTAGTGACCCGATTTTGCCGGCCTCCTTTTTGAAAAGCTTTTCTAATATTCTACACTTTTTCAGCGCTCTTATTGCACCAAAGTATACCTTAAAAATCCATCTTGATGATGAATGAGAAAAAATTGGAATTACGGTTATATGAAATTATTGCAAGATAAAAGTCTGATGCCCTGAAATCGGGTCAATACGTGTAGTTTCAAGTGAATACCTCAGATATCCTGCTAAACACTTCCGCAGAGAGTTTCCGGAAGGGTTTGGCAGGAAATTTTGAGCATATTTCCAAAAAAAAAAATCTAAGTAGTGTTACAGGAGATTCTGAATAAATTTCAAAAGGAATTTTAAGGAGAGTTTCAAGAGAATTCGAAAAAATTTTCGAGAGATCCTCTGAAGGGTTTGTTGATAAGTAGGGTAAGGTGGGGTAATACGCACCCCGGGGTAATATGACCACAGTGTTACTTCTTGACAATTTTTTCAACTAACAGCTTGCATCAGCTTCTTCCATAATTTTTTTTTTCAAGTTCTCTCAATTCGACCAAGATCTCAGAACATCCATGATCTTATCCAAATTTGAGGAAAAACTTTGAATCATTTCTATGAATTCCTAAAAATTTGTCCCCAAATCAGACCATGAAGTTCTAAAAAGCATGCTGAACTTTTATAATACTCTTTAGCTTCTACGAAATTCCCTGAACTTCTACGAAGTTTTCTGAGCTTCTACAGTGTTGGCTGATCTTTTACAAAGTTCCTCAGCATTTATATGAACTTTCTCGAATAGCTACGTAATTCACTTGATTTCTACAAAGTGCTCAGAATGTCTATGAAGTTAGCTGTACTTCTTAAAAGTTCCCTAAACCAGGTCATTACTGTAGCTTATATTTTAATGGATATTAAGAGACCAAACTTGCTTATATGTATAGGAAAAATCCTAATTTATTCACCTATGGTCTGACCCTTTTTACACTCAATATGACTACCAATGATCTTATTTAAAAATTCTCACGTCATTTGATGTGGCACATGATTGATTTTAAAAAAGTCAAATCTGGCCACTTCCCCGGTGCAACCCTGAACATATCCGGATTCAGCAAATCTGGTTCAGGGTACTAGATATCATTGTTATTGAACTTGTTTTCGAATTCTGATGTAATTTATTGTGTCGCATGATGGGTTTTGAACTTACTCATAAGCTGATTATTTTCCCTGAGACACTAAGAACTTGTTCCGGCCGTATCTCCGGAATTGTATGACCAATTTTGAAACTATTCCGTAGCGATCTATGTAATCATAATCCCGAGCAAAGTAAAATATCAAATTGATAACAAGTTCTATGAGCCGGTCATCACTTTTTGATAATAGCCTGCAAAATACCTCAGCGGCGAAACCTGCCCAAACATGTTCAAGGAGTTACTGCGCATCGTTTTTGATCTATTTGGATGTATATAAGAAGCTCAAGTGACGTTCTAGGTCATCCAAAGCATTCTGTAGTTTAGAACATTTGACAACCAAGGCCTGCACAATGTCATCAGCGTCGAAACTTGCTCAAACATGTTCAAAGAGGTTCTGTACATCGCTCATGATCAGTTTGATGTATATATGATGCTCAAGGTTCACCAAATTGTCCTTGATCTTAGATCAAATAATGTACCAGGTCTGTCATAACCGGTACAAGGCCCTTACTGCCGTGAGATGACAAAGTGACGTAAACGCCACCATGGTCAATTTTCACTTTTCTTCATATTCATAATCTATACCCTAAGATACACCAGAAAACACTCTCTTCGTGATAAAAATGTGTTTTGGAAGCCTGGAGACAAAGTGACGTAACCATACATTTTCGGAGAAAGAGTAATATGTTTTCACTGTTTCTACGGATAAGTGACGTCCAATGTATAAGAATTTTGAAAATTCAAAAGAAGTTTTAAACAGTGAGGTTCATATTTTCCGCTTAATTTTGACATTTTTTAACAAAATGAAATTTTGTTTGGCTAATTTTTATAATTATTGCAATTTTTTGCACCCAGGTCCATGACTATAATGCACATCATTTTCGTTGTAATTGATGGTGTATGAGATGTTCTAGGCTCTCCAAGTTGCTTTGGAGTTCAGATTATTTGATCTACTGGTTCAACCATGAACTGCACGATGTCCTCAGCGACAAAACCTACAAAGACATGTTCATAAAGTTTCTGCGGATCGTTTTTGATTTATTTTGATTTATAATCAAGGTTCTCCAAATTGTCTTGATTTACCTGATCAACCATAACTGATACAAGGTCCTTAGCAACTAAACATCTCCAAACAACATCAATTTAAGGTGTATTAGAAGTTCTAGGTTCTTCAAATTGTTCTAGAGGTCAGATTATTTGATCTACTGGATCAACTAAAATCTGCACGATGATCTCACCGACAAAACATTCCGAAACACGGTTATACAGTTTCTGCTGTTCGTTTATAGTTGATTTTGAGGTGTATAAGATACTCGTGGTTCTCCAAATTGTCCTTGAGATCAGATAAAATTCTCATCCAGGTTCACTGATTCCCCAGCCCTTTGTATTAAAACATGTCCAAACAGGGTTAAACATATCATGCACATTATTTACGTTTGAATTCGATATGTTTAAGACGTTCTAGGTTCACCAAATTGTCCTTAAAACTTGTTAATTAGGCTACCATCTCGCATTTTAGTTTGATTACATTCATAGATCAGGGGGCCTCCATAAGCTCGGTCGGTAGAGCCTGCGACTATAAAGCAAACCATGCTGGAGGTGGCTGGGTTCAAATCCCGGTTGGTCTAGGATTTCAGATTGGAAAATTTCTCGAGTTCCCTGGGCATAGTATATTATTGTACTTGCCACAGTTACAGTTGGGACGTAATAGCCAGAGAAGATCATAGATAGCACTAACTAGCGGAAGAATTCCGAATTGTTCTGTCCATCATCCAACAGTCCTTGACCCCCTGATCAACTTTGCCGAAGAAATCATCGGTCTAAATAGTCAGGATCTTAAGATACAGCAGCGCAAACATATTCACTTCAAATGCTCACTAGCGCCGCCAAGCGGAAGAATTCCGAACTGTTCTGTCCATCATCCAACAGTCCTTGACCTCCTGATCAACTTTGCCGAAGAAATCATCCGTCTAAATAGTCAGGATCTTGAGATACAGCAGCACAAATATATTCACTTTCAATAATCACTAGCGCCACCTAGTGGAGGAATTCTGAATTTTTCTGTCCATCATCCAACAGTCCTTGACCTCCTGATCAACTTTGCCCAAGAAATCATTCGTCTAAATAGTCAGGATCTTGAGATACAGCAGCACAAACATAAACACTTCGAATGCTCACTAGCGCCGCCTAGCGGAAGAATTCCGAATTGTTTTGTCCATCATCCAACAGTCCTTGACCTTTTGATCAAATTTGCCGAAGAAATCATCCGTCTATATCATCGGTATCTTGAGATACAGCATTCAAATCATGCAAAATAGAAGATTTTTGGGAAAAACTGTGAAAAACCCCAACTTACCTTATCGTGCTCAAGATGAAACCCACTCCAATCGGTTCCTGAGACTTTTTTTTTCTATAAGAATGACTATTTTTTAGTCTCTTGTTCCAGCGAGCACCGAAGTTATTGAATTTTAACACATTGTTTCGATTTTGTCCCCAGTGTGCGACGGATGAATCTCAGCCCAGAACAATCTTTGGCAGTCGTAATGCTCACGTGTTCGTTGAATCGATGGTAACTCTGAGGTCGCAGATGGACAACACACGTTCCAATGATGCCGTTTCCATCCTGTATTGATGAAGAGTGGGATTATTGCAGTTCGGGAACAATTCTGCCTACTCCGTTCCGTGATCGCCACTTTGCACAACAAGAGGTCTACACTTGCAACAACTGCAAGGCAAATCAATAGACTATCGAGAACTTTTTGAAACCCGAAGAGGAGTGACGTCAGTTTTAAATCATTGAATTACAGAGGCGTCAAATGTGAGCTAGATTTGCTTGTTCGGTTCTCAAAAACATGCTAAACAAACAACATCTCATTTTCACAAAAGAACTATTTTTACTGTCATTAATTAATTAATTTATCTTTATTAGGGAGGCTTTCAGCCTGGGGCTGGTTCGCCTCCAACTGTCATCACGAGAATTACCATTTTCATCAAAGAATACACCATTCATTTGTCTGTAAAGTTCAATTGCATGTGTCGTTGGGATGAGGAACAAAAGGTTGAAAGACGAAAGGTAATATAAGAAAAGGGACATGAGAAGGAAAAAAATGTCGAATAAATGTTAGGAGGACAAAAGGTCGAATTAAATTTAAAAAAACAAAACGTCGAATGGAAAAAGCTTGAATCGACAAAACGTCGAATATAATTTAAAGCGAATGCTTGAAATGAATTCACATGACGTTTAACGTGAACAGCTTTATTGGCGAAAAAATATATGAAATTATGACGAAGGTTTATGTGTTTGCCAATTGGTGACATTGTCAAAAGTATTTCTGTCGATATCACGTAAAATATTTCAGCATTACTGTTAAGGCACTGCACTGGCAAATGTTTGTTAGAGTTTTCAGAAAATATTCAAATTAAAAAACAAAAGTTGTCCATGTATTTCATTCTTTCCGTTACCGATTTTAATGTATAAATCCTTCTCTCGCTACTTAATGATCGATTCCAATATAATGTCGATAATTTCCGCTAAGCCAAGGGGCATGCACCCGAACTCAAGCTCCCCTAAACACCGCACTTCAAAAAGTGAGTTGACTGTTGAATCATACTTTCACAACTATCCGAAATCACCCGCATTTCGTACATTTACCGATATGATTTCAAACAAGATGCATCATTGAACCGAACATTTGCGTCATTAGCGTCATTATAACGAAGCCATGGGAAAAAATTCCTAATTATTCGACAAATGCATCATATTGTCTCCATTCCATCACAGTTGTAATCTGCAATTATCACCGATGAGAGTCAAACATTTTCTGGGTTAACGCAAGTTTCATTGCACTGATTGGACAATGACTCCACCGCCAAGCATCGAAGAAGGTGCTCAATTGATGTTTCACGTATGCCTCAGGTCACTAACACACATGGTTTTCAATTGCAACCGGAGACAATCAGCAAAGAGACGGCCACACCCGTCGCATTCGTCCAATGTTGCTGGTTGACGCCTATCGATGACGGCAATGTTGTCCAATTAATAAGGCTCTGCAAATCGCAAAACGATCACACACTTATCCTATTAGCAAATCGAGAGCATCCAAACTCCAATTTCAATAAGCTGGTGCAAGAGTTTGTTGCTCTTAACCTCTGTTCACGTGTTTTTGTGTGTGGTAAAATGTTTCTGATCGTACGTAACAATTAAGCCATAAAGTCGTCATCTATCTCCTCTTTTTAGTTTTCCACAAATGGTATGTATGCAGCTTAAAGATCAACATTTTGCATAACTTCACTAGTCACGAGCAGAAGTCCAGCCTCCGATGTTTCCATATGTTCAACAACCATCCACAAAAATCAAAGCTCCTGACCGACAGACGATTACGTTTGCGCCCAATACCTACTCCATAGCCGATAAATCATCTCCATTCAAAGGCTCGCCTCTTTCCAAAAATACGGGAAGCACTTAACACCCTGGGTAACAACAATGTGGTCTACGAGTGTGTATTTTCTCCAAGCGCATACAACTTGGACGCACCTCTTGAAAGCAAATATTTGCTCCAAAGTTCCGTGTGCTGCTGAGACGAGTGAGAAGCCATCTGATAAACATTCAGATCAATTGTACACGATAGGTCGATTGGACTGCGTGGAGAAGTGAAGTTCGACACAAGCCTTGAGTGAGTTACGTGCGTCTCTTCCTTCCTTTTAATATTCGATCGATTCCCCGGATCTGGTGGAAATACGCAGTCTACAAAGTGGAGGCAAAATTGCTTTCATTTATAAGCCTTCTAGAAGAATGTAGGTATATTTCTCAGACGAGCTGGAAGCGATCTAAGTGCATGCTAATAAGAAGCCATCACTGGTAGGAAAAACCTCCGTTTTTTTTTCGATTGATCATCATTCTAATTTCAGTTGTAATTCGTTTCCGTCTGTCTGAGCAAATGCGTGTTCTGCTAAGAGCCCCGATGCAGAAAGCTCGTTATAAGAGGAACGCATCTTCCCCACCTGAAGAATCGCGCGCGAGCAGTTCTAATTAGATCCAATCCGCAATATACCGCGTCGTCGTGGTTCCTATAATGGATCAAGCGACAAATTGGTCACCTTGAGAACGATGGCGCTACCGCTAGAATGGATGATGATGATGCAACGTGCCAGCACCAAGCTTCAATGTTTTTTTTTTTTGGTGAACGGTGCACCTCCGCATGGTTGCGGACAGAAAGTGTATGTACATAGCCTAATCAGCCGCAGTAATTTCGTTTGATTTTATTAAATCGACCATCCAACACCGCTGGCTGGCTGTGCAGCGGAGGATACCGGTTCGAGCAAATGAGCTATAAATTGAGTAATTATTAGGTTGATTAGCATCGTGCAATTTTCGTAATAAGATGGGAAATTAGGAAGGTGGTTGTGTTGGTGTGCGGTGAGTGGCGGTTCTTGTGTCGTTTGGCAAATACATATTTCCGCCTTGTTTTAGGGTGAAAGACGATATAGATCTTTTGCTCATACGTGTGGGAAAACATGGCGATCTAGTGCGCAAATTGTTTTGTATTATGATAAATATAACGATATTTGATATTTTGTTAAGATGTTGCCGACGAAAACAATTTTTCATTTATTGGATGACTAGGCCAAAGTTTTAATCATTTAAAAAATATACGGTTCATTCGAAGAATTTTAGCACTTGGGGTCTTTATGCATCATTTCTAGGAGTTTTGTTCTTCGTTTTAACGTGACAGGGAGTCTGTTCATTTGCTAAATAAATCTCCCTGAAATTTCCAGGTTTTTATTTAGAACTTCAGCGGAAACATGCCAGGTTTTAAAGAAATTTTAGTTTTTAATACGTACCGTAAAACGGGATAACATTGATAGTTTTTCAAAGTAGATTCTAAATAATTTTTACAGCAATGAATGTTTTTCAAATTTTATATTTTTAAAACAAGTACTGAGGATCCAAGAGTCAATTTGTTAGTAATATGTTTAACGGAAATAAAGCATTTGCACTATTATTTTAGTTTTGTGACCGAACTTCAGGTTTTTGATTTGGGGTTACTTTGATAATGCCCGATGAATGTAGAAAAAAATGGGTGAAACACAAACAATTTAGTTCTTTAAATATGAAACTTTGAATGAGTATATAATCAGAAAACATCATAAGCAATAAGAATACAACATTGAATTTGTGATGGCTATATAGGAAATACATTTCATAAGTCATGGTTTTGAGTGCTATTTCAAACTGGCGAAAAACACGAGAATTGTTTTTTAATATGTTTGTAAAATATGTAACACATACTATATACGATATAAACGGAAATACCCTAAGCTACAATATGGAACCAATGTTTTTAATTTGGAAAAAGCGTAGCGAGTAAATTTAATCTTTACATTATACTATCAAAGTTACCCGCATTATCAAAGATACCCCGTTTTACAGTACGTTAAAAAATATGCTATTTTTGGTAACACCGTTAATAAGATGCCACAAACGTGTTTACTTAACTTAAGTGCCATAAACAGTTTTAAAAGCTTAATAATCAAAACTCTTAAAAGTTGAACAAGTTTTTGAAAATTTAAAGACATGTACTTTAAAGTATATTCTTAGCAGAATTGAGAAATTCTATCATAGGGGAAATGGCTCTTATGTTGGCCTATGGATCTAAGATTGGGCCCATCTCTAAAAACCTGCTATTTATCTATTTTATCTAGATGAACGCGTCATTGGGTCGGTACCAATGGATATTTTTTGTCGCTATTGAAAATTTAGTCGATTGCTGACTTTATGTATGGACCCAAATTAGGGGCTCTTACGCCGACATTACATCCATTTTCCCTATATGTAAGGATTCTAGACCGAAAAAAATAATAAAAGAGCTACATTTACAAAAAAATACATACACAGATACAATTGTAAGCGTACACACTACCAAAAAGTCATGTAAATTTCCGTGCTCTGGACCGGTACATGCCTAAATGACATAAGATTTAGTTGAAAGAAACGAGAAAATAAATTCAATCGGGTTCGGTTTGGGGACACTTAATTTTACATGACATGTTTGTTTACGTCCCATAATTTACGTCAAAGATGGATTACGTCTGGTGTAAAAATAGTTATTTTTAAGTGGTTATGGTTTGAATAATCATAATTTGAATCAAAAGTAATCAATATATTTCTGCATTTTAAAAGCTTTATTTGTTAACAGAAATGTTGCTATTATCATGGGTATTATTTTAAAATAAAAGATCCACTCATGAATTATGTTTTCCACGTGTAACTCATATGATTATGGTAAGATTTTTTTTTATCCCCATCGGATTACAATGCTCGGGGTTCGTGTTTGAAAATCTTCAAGTGACTATGCTGGACGGATTAGTCTATGGAGATCGATTAAAAACCGGGCTATCGAAATCAGCTCACATAATCTTCTTGAAAATTTTTGAGCACAGTGTCAGTTATTGTCTTTGTCGATGTATTTATGTTTGTCAGTACCAAGTGTTTTTTAAAGTGTTTTCTCAATGTATATCTTCTTGTTAAAGTCAGTATTGATTTAAGTATCCGTGGATGTATTTTCACTGTTTGTGTGAGTAAGTCTGTTTTCACCGAATGATTATACTTCTTTCTCATGTCTTAGTAAAAGTTCATATCATAACATGTTTAACTTACTATCCACATTTGTTGACTAATACCAAACGTAATTTCTTGGTTTATGACGATAAGTTGCTGAAAATAGCAGCCTGTAATTTCGAACTAGAATCCGCCTCCAATTCAATGTCTTTTGTGGATTCTTAGTAGCTAAATAGTTACCTAAAATGCTACCTCAATCGTTCCCAACTTTCAATCTCTTCGAGCAGATCCTCTTCAACATCAACAGAACCGCTTTCGATCAGTTTTCATGCTGTTTGTTTTGGCTTGATTCGTGTTCATTTCGTCTTTTGTTGTCAAAAGAAATTGCTTTCGCATTGAAGCGAAGCTGTTCGATCCAAATTCACGCAGTTTTTCTGACTTTTTTTGATTGTTCACTCGGGTCATTTAAGCGCAAGCGCATTGATCTGTGCACGTGATGTCAAATTTATCATCATATGGTGGTTTGTTTACCCATCAATATGGGTATTTTTGGAATCGGGATTACGTCTAGAGGCCGAAAATAGATGACCGACGCCATTTTGAAATCCAAGGATGTAGCCTCAAATTTCAGAAAAAAATGGGAAATACTGACAGCGACCCATCAATATGGGTAATTTTGGAATCGGGATGACGTCTAAAGATTTTTTGTGTCTTTATTATAGAGACTTTCAGCCTTAGGCTTGTTCGTCTCTTCCGTCTAAAGATTGAAAATCGACATGTGACGCCATTTTAAAATGCAAGATGGCGGCTTGCAGTCTAAAAAGGAGGGAAATATAGGTATTTTTCGAAACTGAATGACACCTAGACTGAACATCGATAAAAAGTGGGAAATACTGTCAAATACCCATCAATATGGTTATTTTTTAATCGGGGTGATGTTTGGAGGCCGGAAATTGATATCCGACGACATTTTGAAATCCAAGATGGCAGCTTCCCGTATAAGAAAAATGGGTAATAGTGATGCCGAATCTTCAATATTGGTATTTTTGGAATCGTGGTGACGTCTAGATATTGGAAATAGATATGCGATGCCATTTTGAAATCCAAAAAGTTCAAGTTCAAGAAAATATATGAAATACAAACTGTCACACGACTTCTGGATTCAAAAAGGTTGAAAATAGTGTCAAAGATCCATCAATGTGGGTACTTTAGAAATCCCAGTAACGTCTAGAGGCCAGAAACCGATGTTTGACTCCATTGACGATGTAAAATGGCGGTTTTTGTGAAATACTGTCGAATACCGATCAATGTGAGTATTTTTGGAACTGGGGCGACATCTAGAGGCTGGAAATCAATATCCGACACCATCTTGAAATTCAAGATGGTGGCTTCTGATTTAAGAAAAAACGTCAAATACCTTACAAATGATGTTGAATATTGATTTTCAGCATCTACGCGTCGTCCCCGTTCCAAAAATACCTATATATTAAGGTATTTGACACTTTTTGTGAAACCCGATGGCCGTCATATTGGATTTCAAAATATCGTTGGATATATATTTTCGGCATCTACGATTGCAGCCATGTTGGATTCCAAAATGGCGTAGAACATCCATTTTCAGCATCTACGAGTCATCACCATTCCTAAAATACCAATATTGTAGGGTATTTGAGACTTTTCCTGAGCCCTATGGCCGCCTTCTTGGACTCCAGAATGGCCTCGTTAGTTTAATATTCGTTTAATATAAAATAACATTTTGCTACTACATATAATCCGGATACCATGCCTATCGGCAACCAATATTGTGTGGATACTATCCGGTTACTATATGTTGATGCTTGACGACGCGACGCGTGACAAGTTGAATTGAAGTAAAAGTGGAAAAAACGAAGGAAGCAGTTTTCGAGACATTCATTGCATCAATTGAAATAAGTCTTTGCTTCAAATGAAATGAACTGATGCACTTCACGAACGAAACAAGCGACAGTCAAGTCATGTTTGACAGGAGGAATGTTCATCGTGACTCGATAACAAGAAACACAATGACTTACACGAAAATTATATTGTTCGAAACGAAGCGATTCTGCGGAGAGTTTATTTTCTTTTCTTTGTTTCGAAAATGTACAACCTTGATGGTTATATCGGAAATACATTTCATAAGTGATGGTTAGAGTGCTTTTTCAAACAGGCGAAAAACACGAAAATTGTATTTTTTTAATATGCTTGTAAAATATGTAGCACATACTATATAAAAAACTATATACGATATAAACGGAAATACCCTAAGCTACAATGTGGAACCAATGTTTCTAATTTGGAAAAAGCGCAACGAGTAAATCTAATCTTTACATTATACTATCCAAGTTACCCGCATTATCAAAGATACCCCGTTTGACGGCACTTCATACGAAAAGTTTGCGATTTTCAGAGTTGGTTGGAAATGCTATCTAGCCTGAAGCTTTAGTGTGATAATTTATTAGCTAGAGAATGGTCTTAGAAGAGGGTACGTAGATAGTTCCGTTCATTACTTTATTTGTGAGAAGTTTCTAATAAGCCCTCCTTGTTCTTCTGTAAACAGAACAAATCTGATACTATAATCAAAATTGCTCAGTCTGCATGAAGCAACCAATTTCATAAGCTATTAACAACCAATAATTAATCGTTTGAGGCATATCGAAGCATTATGAAGTTGATATGTTTCACTATGGGAATTCATCATAGTTGCAAATATAAAGAGACTAAACATAACCCTGTGCTTCAGTACCGTCAACCTCCATGTCCATGTGTCTTTCCCCTTCTTCTTTGCATTTAAAGCTTATTTCTTATCGCATATTAGCTTATTGCGTGTAAATTCTCCACAGATTTCTCTCGGAGTAGCCCCGAAAATTTCATGAAATG